>NC_133661.1:17060029-17413861 GCF_037893015.1 Macrotis lagotis
GTAAAAAGCTCAGGGAAATTATGGATTGGAAGATGGTAAAAGATAACTACCAATCATTTTAAGTTTCTGAAGATTTCATTAAGTCCACAAAGCCATTTCCAATTTTCAAGTCATTTAAATAAAAGGATAAGATTTTTCCCCCATTGTATTTATTTATTTAAGAGATAAAAAGGCAACATTCAGAACCTACTCAGTGGGGCCTCTTGGAAATAGATTTTGTCTATGATCACTGAGGGCTCCATTATGTAAACCTTCTAACACCTGAACTTCAATTTGCATGCATTAAAATGTATAATGATTTGGTTATTAAAGGGGGTAACAACTAGCTATTTACTCAACAGGAAGTTTCTCAAGGTCTGAGCAGTGTATCCTGCAAGCACTTATGGGTACCAGGTTAATGAATCTAATAGTCAACAAAGCTCAGTCTAAATCAATATTATTATTCCTAAAACCAGCTGCCAAAAAAAAAATTCTCAATTGCCAGGGGATTATCAGAAGCAAACTACTTTAAAAGTTAGATATTTGTAGAAATCAATTAAACTCTATCTTCAAATTACTTTTTCAAATCAACTAACAATCATAAATTACGTATCTAATACTGGAAAGCACCATGCTATGTAGACGAAGATAACATTTGCATATATAGGAACCTATAGGGCAAATATAGGAAAAGATTGGTGGGAATATCCTAGCAGCTGATGGACAGTAAGGAAAGGTCTTATATAGGACATGATTTAATCAGTGAAGAGGTCCACTTACATTATAATATCAACATTGGTTCCACAAAATAAATGACATTCTAATGCCAGTTCACCAGGAAAAAAAATGAATAAAATTATGCTTTTGGTCAACTTGACATGTAAAGTTACACATCATTATCTTGACCTTTAAGGATTCCCCAAACCCTGAATTTTCCTCCAACTCACTATCCCAGACTTACTTCTCTCTTTCATGTTTCCTCAACTGTGACCAGATTTTCTGAACTGGTTCTCGCTTGCTCTCCCCTCCCCCCAATATATGTTTGTATCTATCTATCTATCTATCTAGATACATATATATATATAAATCATATCTAAGTCTATAAATAGACTATATAGACACACACATATATATATAGACTTATCTAACATATATGTGTGTGTGTATAGTGCATATATATATGTATATATACATATATATATATATATATGTATATGTATATATCCATTTCTCTGGGTCACTCTGTCTTTCTCCCTCCCTTCCTTCTCTCCTGTTATCCTTTCCTTCTTCATTTACTAAAAAAGGTGGTGCTGGGGAGGACATTATTTAAAGTAAATGCCAAGGCAGAATATAGCTTAGTAGGGGCAGCTAGGTAGTGCAATGAATAGTCTTAGAGTCAGGAGGACCTGAGATCAAATCCAGATTCAAACACTCAATAATTACCTAACTATGTGACCTTGGGCAAGTCAGTTAATTGCATTGCCTTGCCAAAAAACATATAACAGTAAATAGGAAAATGAACTTTGTTCAAGGTAGATCTGGCAGAACAAATATCCTCTCAAATATTTCCTAGCTGGATGACCTTGTGCAAGTCATTCAACCAATGTGGTATACTTTCTTCATCTGGAAAATGAAGTGTTTGGAGTTGGTGACATCTAATATTTATTCTAGCTTAAAATCTCTTGTTTTCTATACCCACACATATACAATTAAATGTAAACATTTGTTCCCCAATAGCTCAATAACCCCAGGCTAGTCATTTTTACCTCTCTTGAGTTTAGTTAGCTCATCTTTAAAATGGATATGTTGTAACCCTGAAAGAAACAGAATGCTGAAGTCTCCAAAGAATTAAAATTTATTATAATTCAGCGGAAAATAGAATGTCAGTTCTAGATATGAATTAATTATGATACAGTATCAGCTACAAAAACAGAATTAAATGATTCAATAAATAAATAAATAAATAATGAAAAATGATTTGATTGCAAAGTATGAGCAAAGAACTGACAGAATCCTTATATGTTCTATTAGTATCCTTAGGATATGTCATATGTATCTATCTATCTATCTATATCTATATCTATATATCTATCTATATATATATATATAATATTAGAGAAAGGTATGAAGTATGTTGTCTTAAAGACCCTTCAGCAAATTCATATAAACACAAATTAATATATGAAAATATAATTTGTATTGACATATATATGCATAAGCACACACACACACATATATAAAGACAGATATATGTCAGTGTATATGGTAGCCGTGTGCATTCATATCAATAATGTATGTATAATTATCTATATATGTTACATAATTGTATCTTATCATGAACTCAAACATCCATAAAAGTGGGCATTTCAATATATATTGAACATAAAAAAAATCTTACATGAAACTGAATTACTCTTATAGTTGGGTTTTTAATATAAATAAAATTCAAAATGCTCATAACCCTACTTCAATATACCCTTTTGAATTTCTGCTCTGTCTTAATTCTTTCTTCCCTTTTTCCTTTAACACCATTGCTATCCACCCACTATCCACTGAAAAATGTTGTAGCAGACCATGAGCAGAAATCCCAGAGGATGAGTAAATACAGAAGGTCTGAGATCTGCATCATTTTAGGAAACAGCCATTTCAGGAGACTTCAAGACTCAAAAAGCGAAAAATAATTCCTCTATGTTGACTTCATAGATACATTGGAAAGATCAATTATGTTAATAATTATAAATGTTATTAAAATGCAAAATTCTATATGATTATAAGATATTATTTAATAATATGAACCCTTTCTCCCTTATTTTTCTTGTCTTTAAAGACATATACATTTTTCCATAGTGATCATAATTTCCCCCAAGCTTCCTCAGTCCCCACTATTTCCAAGGCCATGCCCTCTTTGCCCAAAAGAAAATGTAGAAGGGCAGAGGCATTCAAATCTTTGGAGCAAGAGAGGTTCACAAAGAATCTTTTCTCATTCACTGATTGCAGTCAACTTCTGATATGTCAGATACATATTAAATGAAAAAATCTAGGAAGTTGTATTTTACTTTCTTTCAGGTTTGAACTTCCCTCCCCCTCCCTCTTTCACAAAGTATTACTCTAAAGAAGAGAGAATTATATCAGGGTTATTTCTTTTCCTTTCAATATAATGAATACATAAAATGTATTTCCTATTTTCCTATATATACATTATATATATATATATATATATATATATATATATATACATATATATATATATAGTCCTATACTAGATACTGAGACTTTGTAAATAAAAAGAAAAATTCTTGATTCCCCCAAATTGACTTGCACTGATAACTATGTGAGTGATCTCTTGAAGAGGATGAGAACACTTAGGATAAAGTAAGGAATAGTTCCTAAAACAACTAACAAACAAAACCCAAACTGAAACTTGGAGACTAAAGATCCCAAGGTAGAATTAAATATAAAGGCAATCCAGAGTGGCTGATAAGGATGAACAAAGGAGATTTTCAAAGGAATAGACATAGGAAATAAAATGTTATATTAGGAAAACTGTAACAGCCCAGTTTGGGAACTGAATATGAAGAGAAGAAATATGAAGCAATATGAGCACTACAAACTAAGTTATATCGCAATGGTTTTTAGATATTAAGCTGAGGAGTGGACATTTTTATCATAGAAACAATGGGATCATACTCAAGATTCTCAAGTAATAGACTAGAAATATCTACTTTAAGATAATTTAGGGGCAGCTAGGTTGCGCAGTGGATAGAGCACTGACACTGGATTCAGGAGTACCTGAGTTCAAATCCGCCCTGAAACTTTTAATCATCACCTAGCTGTGTCCTTTGGCAAGTCACTTAATCCCATTGCCTTGCAGCTAAATAAAGATAATGTGGATTTGGGTACTGACTAAAGGATGGAATCATGATCGGAGAAACAACTAGAATTAGGTTGGAGGTTAGAAGATTATTATAAGATTGGAGAGAGAAGTGAGGAGTTCTTGAACAGGTGATGGTGGCTTTGTGAATGTTGAATGCAGGATTCATGTGACAGTGTGAATCTTATACATAAAGCAATCTGGAGCAGGTAGGTGGTACAATGGAGCACTGGTCCTGGAGTCAGGAAGACCCAAGTTCAAATGTGCCCTCACACCTTACTAGTGTGTGACCTGGACAAGTCATTTAGCCTGTTTTCCTTGGTTTCTCTATCTAAGTATTGGGGAAAGATAATACCCCTTTCTCAGATTTGTTATAAAGATCAAATAACATATATTTGTGAAGCACTTAGATTAAAGCCTGCCAAATAAGTGCTCCTTAAATTTAAACTATGATTATTTTAAAGCAGAGGTCTTTCTGTGTTCTTTTTGTGCTGAATTGACACATTACAAAATTCAAAACATTTCCACATTGAAATCTTGTGGCTTCAAATACTCACTGACTTTCTGACCCTGGGCAGGTCACTTAAGAGTGTGTCTCAGTTTTCTTATCTGCAAAATGAACTGGAGAAGTAATAGCAAACCACTCAAGTATCTTTGCCAAGAAAACCCCAAATGTAATCATGAAGTGTTGATTATGATTGAAATGACTGAACGACTACAAAAACAAATTTGAAATTTAGAATTCATTTCCCCATAGGAAATGTGTGTGAGAGAATAAGGAGGGAGAGGGAGAGAGGAGATTCAGAAGCTATCATACATAAAATATCTATTTAATGCAAAAAGTATTAATCATTTGCAATAAAGAATTTTTAAAATGTAATGCCAATCACTTAAAGCAAAACACTCAGAAAGCAGTTTTTAAAGATTTATTTTTTTTAAATGATGAGAATGAGAAAAAAAGAGAATATATATAATATATTATATATATATATTATATATATAATATATTATATATATATAAGAGAATAATATAATAAGGATACTTTCTAGTCTAAGCACTCTGCTTGCTTTCTGTCCTTCATTTTGGAAGAGGACCATGGCATCAGGGACACAAAGCCATGAAATGTAAGTGACTTGGATTTCAGTTAGACAGAGATATGCAAAGTCATCAACCTTACACTTTCTTCTGGAAACATCTGGGTCCAGAGGCAAGATATGGATCAAGGCCACTGGAGATAGTTCCAGATGCAGTGCTGTCTTTTCCAAGTCTCAGTGTGCTTGAGGCACTGGTGCAGCAAAACACCTCTTCGAGGAGTTTACATGTTCCTGAGGGAAACTAAATTGTACCCAGGGAATTCAATACAAAACAACTGAAAAAGTAATGCAGAATTTGAGATATGAGCTGTGTTCTGAAGAAAACTAAGGATTATATGAGAATGAAGAAAGAGACCATGAATCAGAATTACTAGTTTAGATTTTACTTAGCTGCCCACCTGTCATGATTCCTTCCTGTGTCCCACATAGTTTATCTGTCCAAAATGCCCTCAGGAAGAAAGGAGGCAGATGGAGAGAGACAGTGAATGAACATTTATAAATTAGATATTTATAATTCACATTGTGTCTATATATATTTATATATGCATATATATAAAACATTGTATCTAAATGCCTCAATTACTTTTAGCCATATTGTTTGAGGTATGTAAAAGTATGATACTGGTAACAATAACATGATAGCCAATAGTTTTAATAAATTTGTAACCTCTGTGGACCTCAGTTTCTCCATGAGCAAAATCAGGAGCAGTAGTGGCTCACTTTTACAGTCCTTTTTAAAAACATATAATTCTAAGGGATTTAGATGCCTTTAATTGGTGCAACCACAGACTCCTAGCTGAATGGGAACTCAGAGGTCAAGGAGTTGACCACCTTCATTTTACAAAGGAGAAAAGTGTGATCAATAAAGGCAAGGCGAATTGTCCAAGGTCACATAGGTAGGAAACAGCAGAACCAGCATATAAATTCAAGTCCCGAATATCTTTTTTTCCATTTGTACCATACTGTCACTACTCTCAATGTTTTTTGTTTACATTAGAGAACAAGATTTCCCTGTGTTTACATGAGAAACCCTAGGAATTATTTTTGTTACTATAGTTTAAAATTTATATCATATTTGTTTTTCATTCTCTGAGATGTTCACATTGAGGACTTTAACTAACTTTCTAATATACACTGCTATCATTTATTTTTATGTCTTTGTCATTGGGCATAAAATGGTTGGTTGTATAGTCAGATTCCCTGATCTCCAAAAGTTCATTTCTTCAGCAAAACCAAACAAGTCACAAAGTATAAGGAGGGAGCATAGGGGGGGTGATTTTGCTGATTTGAAATATAACTGAAATAGACTGCTCCTTTTTCTAATGAAGTATTTTTATTCACTGATCTATTGACATGGTACATATTTGTCAATTTGTATCATGCCAAATCTTCAAGGACCAGTTCATGGATCAGCTGCTCCCGAAAATTCTCCTTTTATTTCAACCAAGAAACACTTCATTATTCTAAATTTATCATAGAATCCCAAACTCTCTGAGCTTGAATGGATCTCAGAACTCAAATACAGACTCCGATCAAAATCTGAGTGGTGTCTACCCCAGATAATGAAAGATTCAGCCTGTATTTCCAAGTGTTAGGTGATAGAAAATACATAGGTCTTGAGATATTTCACTATCGAAACAAATGGTAATGCCCTAGTTGAATTCTGGTTTTCCACCCTCTTCCTGTTGACAAAATATATTTATCTCCTGTTCCTCATATTTTTATCATCCAGGATTATAATAATTTCACAGGAAAGCAAAGGATTTTGCTTAGTAGTGTTGAACCTGGAGTCAGGAAGACAAGACTTTAATAATTACCTCCAACAAGGAAAGCACTAGCTATAAAACTCTAGAGAAGTCACCTAATGTCAGACTGTCTTGATTTCCATATCTGCAAAATGGAATAATAGTAGTATTTACCTTCCAGGTATGTTGTGAGATTCAATAAGAAGCTATTTAAATCCTTTATAATCTTTAAGTATTATATAAATGTAAGCTATTATTCAAAATTTTTATTATTGAGACTGCTGGTTGGCATAATGGATGAATTGCTGGTCCTGAAGACAGGAAAACTCACTGTCCTAAGTTCAAATCCATATTCAGACACTTGCTATGTGACCTTAGGCGAGTCATTCATCATATCTTCCTCAGTTTCCTCATCTGTAAAATGAGCTGGAGAAGGAAATGTCTAATTACCACAATATCTGTGCCAAGAAAACTCCAAATGGGGTCAAAGAGAAATGGATATGACTGGAACAAAAGAACATAGCTATTGTTTTTTATGTCCCCAGCATTTTTCAAAATGAATTAAAAAAAAGAAAATGATGGCCATTGGGCTTATTGCATTGAATATAAATTGTGCTAAAAGGATATGTCCAATTTAGGATAATCAGTGCTAACAGGAGATCTGAACATGGTGTGATACCCTTGACTTCTGTAATCTTTTTGTGTTCCCTTCAGTCAGGAGACAAGAACATCTTTAGGACTCTGGAACTCAAACATGAAATAAGCTCATATAGGAGGAAATCTTCCCAACTTCATGGTAAAAACAAACCTGGTGAGACATTGACTTTCATTTTGAAATGTGAGAAATGAGAATTATTATAGCTAGTCAAAATTATGTAAAAACACTTAAGGGGATTAATCATACAAAATATTCACAACAATAATACATGTAAACCTGTTCTCAAGGTTTTTATTAATATGAACAATAAATCACTTTGAAATCATGAGTGTGCCCTGAGATTAGATCAATAACATTATTTGAGATTTTTGATGTTTTTTTAAAGGACAAAACAGATTCAGGAGAAAATGACATCGAATTCCCTGAACTTATGGATGCCCTCTTTCATTTGCTTTTTTCCTCAGAAGATGAAATTACAGGTAACATATAGAAGATTTTTTTTCCCCCTAATCTGAAAGATGATAAATCTGCATTCCTTTTTTTGGTATTTGACCCTACTTGGTGTCCAGACACCAATATTGGATAATATATATCAAGAATCTTTCCCTAGATGAAAATATAATGAACTCTATTTTTCAGAATATGGTATAGAGAACCATTCTTTTGGTAGTAGAATTTTAGTCATTTATTTCTTCAAAAACACTAATTATCATAGATTTTATGCTCAGATAATCTGATAAAATGTTCTAAGGCAAAAGATTGATATTCCTCAGTGTAGAGTCAGAAAATCTCCAGTGCTCTCTCCCATATTTCTAAATGCCACTGATTAAGGACCAAGAGACTATTTTCTAAGGTTCTTTTAAGTTCTAATCATCTATCACCTTGTCTCATCACCATGGATCAACAAAATTTACAAAACTTTTTTTTTTCTCTAAAATTTACTCTGATGCAATTTACCTAATTAAAATAAGAGGTTTAAGGGAAGCCAAGGAGGTTATTAGAAAACTTTTTCAGAGGGGAGTAATGAAGCAATTTAGGAAAGGAAAAGGCTAATATTGCTGAGACCAGATATTTTAAGTGCCTAAATCTTGTTTGTTACCTATTTCTAATAATTTAAATTTAATGTGGCAAAAAGATAAACAAGAATATTGGGACAAAAAATTATAGAATAGAGATATGTTTCTATTTTATGGGAAAGTTAAAACAGTTCACTAAAGAAGTAGAAAATTTAAATGAAATGTATATGAGCAAGTTGCCCTTTTTGCCAGAATTTTTTTAAACATTTAAAAATTCCCAGCTTTTTTAAAAGAGTAGATATTTTTAATTTTTTTGTAACAAAATTAGTGTAATTCTAGCTAAGAAAAATCTACCTTCAATCTATTTAGCAAAGGAGGGAATTTTTTTTCAGTTTTCTAAATTTGCATAGTAATTATCCATTGGGAATCTTGATTCATTAGCAATTTAAATGTCTGGGATTACTTCTTTATGTGGTCACAAGTCTCAATCAATGTGGATAAGGTAAAATAACTGTCTTTAGTGAGTGAAAATGTACTAGAATTTTATGATTGGGGGAGTGGGCAGAGCTAAAACGGTGACAGGAGAACAGTCTTCCTGGGAACTCTCTCCAAAATATTTCAAAAATCTTAAACTAATGACTAACTTAATTTTTGAGAGAGACGGAACCCACAGAAAGATACAGTGAGGCAATTCTCCAGTCCAAGGTAACCTGGAAAACAGTGGGAAGGCTCTGTCGCATGGGGTTGGAGGGGGGCAGCAGCATGTTGGGGCTTCAGCCTTCCTGGAACAACCCCAGTGTGCCTGGGTCTCTGGTAACCTCCTGGCAGCAGAAGGAATTTCCTGACCTGCCACCCCAGGGAGTGCCAAGCACAACTTGTAAGATCAGCAGGGAGATCTCTGCCAGAGCCAGCACAAAGTCCAGTGCACCCCTCAGTGCAATTGCAGCCCTCAGCACAGTCCAGAGCCCAGGAAACAGAAGCAGGCCCACAGAAACCCCAGTGGGGATCTGACCAGCTGATGCTCCCTGAGCACTCAGCCTGTGGAAGATAAGTGCATGGAGGGAGACTGCCAAGGTCTGTCCTTTGTCCCTGGGACAGGACTCTGGGGCTTTGATCACATTTAGGCCCTGGTCACAATCTGTGGCCCCCACAGTCTGTGGCCCCCCATAGAGCAGGAATCTTCCTCACAGCCCCAGGACAGAGGGGTTCTCTGGCCATTCACAGACCAGAAGAGCAGTCAGTCTCCCACAAGACCTTTAAGGAACTGAGGTCCTTGCAGGAGTATACCAATAATATTCAAAAGTTCAGGAAGCACCCCAAAACCAGGCACAAACTGGGGAAATGAGTAAACAGACAACAAGGGAATTGACCATAGACAATTACTTTGGTCCCATGGAGGGCAAAAATACACAATCTGAAGATAAGAAAGTCTAAGCTTCTGTATCTAAAGATTCCAAGAAATATAGAAGTTGGGCTCAGGCTATGTCAGAGCTCAAAAAAGGTTTTTGAAAATCAAGTAAATGAGGTAGAAGAAAAATTGGGAAGTGAAATGAGATGCAGGAAAAACATGAAAACAATGTAAGCAGTTTAGTCAAGGAGATCCAAAAAATGTTAAAGAAAATAGTATATTAAAAATCGGTCAAATGGATAAAACAGTTCAAAAAGTTAATGAGGAGAAGAATGCTTTAAAAAGTAGAATTAGCCAGATGAAAAAGGAGGTAAGAAAGCTTTCTGAGGAAAACAAATCCTTCAGATGTAGAAGGGAGCTAAAAGAAGCTAATGACTGTGAGAAATCAAGACACAATAGTTCAACACCAAAATAATGAAAAGCTAGAAGAAAATGCGAAATATCTCATTGAAAAAAAAAAAACAATTTATCCTGAAAACATATTCAGGAAAGGTAATTTTAAAATTATTTGGCTATCTGAAGTCATGATCAGGAAAAGAGCCTTGAGCTCATTTTTAAAGAATTCTACTGAAAACTGCCCGGATATACTAGAATCAGGGCAAAACAGAAATTGAGAGAATCCACCAATCACCCCCCAGAAATAGATCCAAAAACAAACAACCCCCAGGAATATTATAGCCAAATTTCAGAAATCCCAAGTCAAAGAAAAAATATTATAAGCAGCCAGAAGGACACAATTGAAATATCATGGAGCTGCAGTCAGGATCACACAGGATTTAGCAGCAACTAGATTAAAGGTTCATAGGGTTGGGGCGGCTAGGTGGCATAGTGGATAAAGCACCGACCCTGGAGTCAGGAGTACCTGGGTTCAAAACTGGTTTCAGACACTAAATAATTACCTAGCTGTGTGGCCTTGGGCAAGCCACTTAACCCCGTTTGCCTTGCAAAAAAAAATAAACCTAAAAAATAAAAGGTTCATAGGGCTTGGAATATAATATTCCAGAAGACAAAAGAGCTTGGAATGCAACAAAGAATCAACTACCCAATAAAACTGAACATCTTTTTCCAGGGAAAAAGATGGATTTCCAGTGAAACAGGGGAATTTCAAATGTTCCTATTGAAATGACCAGAGCTGAACAAAAGTTTGATTTCCAAGTACAGGATTCAGGGGAAGCAAACAGAGTGGATGAGAAGGCTAAATTATGAGGGACCTAATGATGATGAACTGCATGTATTCTTGCATGTGAAGATATTATCAGTATTAACATATGAACCTTCTCATTTAATAGAGCAAGTAGAAGGAGCTTTTATAGATGAGGCACAGGAGAGAGCCAATATGAAGGTATAATATATGGTAAAAATGAAGTCAATGGGTAAAAGGGAAATGTATTAGGAGTAAGAGAAAGGAGAGGTAGAATAAGTTAAGATATTTCATGTAAAAGAGTCAAGAAATAGCTTTTTCAATGGTATGGAAGGGGGGAAGGTGAGCGGGAAATGGCTCACATCAGAAATGGTTGAGACAGGAATAGCATACATACTCAATAGGATATAGACATCTAGAAGAAAAAACAGAGAAGGGGAAAGGGGGGGATGCAGGTGATAGAGTAGAGGGTAAATCATAGGAGAGGATAGTCAGATATAACACATTTTCTTTTTTTACATTTTGCAAGATTGGTTGGTCTTTTCTGGACCACGGGAGCAGGTAATTGCTGGGTCTCTGGGATAGGACATAGGCTTTGGGCCTCTAGGCCCCAGGGCCAGTTCTCTGTCTGCTGTGGCACTTGGCTCCCCCACAGCACATTTTTAAAGAGGGACAGAGTGAAAGGAGAGAGAAAATATAATAGATTATAGTGAGGAGGAATGGATGGAGGGAATTACAATCAGCAACTGCAACTTTGGAAAAATATGGAACTAACTTCTATGATGGACTTATGATAAAGAATATAATCCACCCGAGAAAGAGCTGATGGTATCAAAATACAGACGTAAACACATTTTTCTCTTTCTTTCACTTTATTACTAATGAGGTTTTATATTTTTGTGGAGGGAGGAGGTATTATTTTTACTCTTACAACAAGAATAGTTTAGTAATGTGTAAATAAATTAAAGAAAATTTCTAAAAAAGATTACAATTTTTTATTGAGAAATAAAGATGTGTTTTAATGTCTATTTTTTTAAATCTTGAAAACTTATGACCAACTACTATCATCTCCTGATTATTCAGAAGGGCAGAAAGTGACCTCTCTGTTTGCTATTCCATTTTGCTTATATCATTTTTCTCTTCTTGATACAGAATTCAGGATTTTTAGAAACTTCCTTGTTTTCCTTAAAACTCCAAATATTTCATGCTTGTCATCCCTTTTCCTCTGCATGGAGTTTCTATGAATGGCAATTTTTATAAACAAAGTTTTTCATGCCAAAATTTAAATAAATAAACCAGAAAATATAAATGAATGCATGAATACCGTGTACAAATCCAGATATAGTATAAACAGAGAAGGATGGAACTACTTTGTAAAGTGAATGATATTACAAACATTTATCAAGCCATTCCTAAACTCTCTTGGTGATAAGAGCCAATAATCTCATTTGAAAGGGTTCATCTTTAGATACTTTCTTTCCTCTTATAATTAAAATCTGACATCTTTATATCCCCATCTACAGGAAAGATATTGATTTAATATTGGTTTGGAGTAGTAGTAGTTGCAATAATTGTTCCTGGGGTTCATTTTGCTAATGCTTATCCTTTCAAGAATCTGTCAGATAATGATCATTTAAACAGGAAACTCTCTAATTACGATATATCTTTCACCATTGGGCTTTATTCTCACTGATATTCTGATAAAATGTTCTAAGGTTAAAGTGTGTCATTAAAAGGGAATATTGCGGAATTGGAGTTATGGGATCCCTTATTTAGACCAGAAGAGTCCTTAAAAGTCTTCAAAACCTGTCTTGATCATTTGGCCAGATTACAAAATTCTAATAGAACTTGGTCTGCATATTTCATTTCCATGGAAATTTAGAGCAGATAAAAAATGGCCTAGAAATATGCTAAGTAGTGATGGGAAGAGAGTTGAATAAAAAGAAAAACTTGCCTAAAATAATCTACAAATACAATGATCAAAACACTGAGGATAGGACCTTTACCATGTTTCTTCTTTAAAAACCTTGACAAATAATAGGAAAGACAAAGGTCTTTATTATTTAAATTGTTTCTCATTTGTCCAATGAGGAAACTAAGGCTCAGTGATACATTTCCATCTTTTCTGAATTTACTCATCTAGGTAGAAAAGACAAAAAGAGGATTCAAATCTCATATTCCCTCTCCAATATAGTGCTTTCTATCACCTAGTCAACCTATTTCTCAAGCAGTGAAATTCCCAAGAGTCAGTGTGCATTCAAATCTAATCATCAAACATGTTATGTAATAACTACATGTAACATGGCTTGGTGATAAAAAAAACACAAAGTGATTTATTGTCTCAAGGGACTTAATCTTTTCTCTGTTCCTATATCGAACAATTTACCCATTCAAAATGATTTTCAAAATCATAGAAATGAAAAATAATCATTGTCAAACGATTGGAGGGACAGGACTGCTTTAACATTGTCAGAATCACCACAATCATGTGCATTAATTAATTTATTTTTTAAACTAGATTAAAATGTTTAAATATTTTATTTAATAAATCAACAATTCTACTTCATGATGTAATAATGTGTGGGTTACAATTATTAAGGTTATTCTTCAGAATTCTGTGGAATTAAGGCAAATTCAAAACATTTCTATAATCTAATATATATACATATATACATATAGATGTATTATATATATATATATATATGTTTGTGTGTGTGTGTGTGTGTGTGTGTGTGTGTGCATATGTAATTCTGTGAGAAACTCAGAGTTAAAAGATGTACCTGCTGAGGACACTACCTTCAGAGACTTTATAATTTAAATCAAGTCATGACATGCAACTGTGCATACATTAGAATCATAGAATAAGATGTAATATAATTAGAGAAGTTCCAGGGAAATTTGATAAGAGAGATCTGCGACTGCATAATTTTAAACATTCATTTTTTCTGTTCAAGTCTCAATTTCCTTATCTCTTAAAAAGGGATGATAATACACCTTACCTTCTAGGTCTATTTGGAGGACTAAAGAAATGGCAGATGATGGTGATGATGATGATGATGATTTTACTTTGCTGGTCAGGTGGCACTTGATTTAAGACTTAGAAAAAGAATACATCTATTTGAGGACAAATTTTTTCAATCATTGGCCAATCCACTTTAGTCCGATTTCTCTCTTGAGAGGGCAACAATGGAAGTCATTTTAAATAAATTAAAATCAGAAGACCATTCATCTTATTTCTTCCAGAACAAATGTAATTCAGTTAATAGTAATAAATTTTCATTTATGATTATCTAAGTATAAATTTTCAAGTAAAAATCCAGACTTTTACACTTCCAAACACTTCTTGAAAAGGCAAAAACCTCATGAACTAAATTGATGCATTAGATAGAAAAGAAAAGATGTGAATCAGGTCAAAACATATTTTCCTCACAATGCAGCTAAATGTCTAACATCCTAAATCCATAGAATTGATCAGATAATCAAGAGTTATTCTCTAATAATTTAAGTCAATAAAGATGAAGTCTCAATCTTCAAGATAACAGTGTAAATTAAAAATAGTTTGGAAATTTTGTTTAAAAATCACTAAAAATCATAAAAATCTCATTTCACACTGATCAAGTTAGTAAAGATGAACAAAATGGAAATTTAATGATATAGAGAAAATGAAAAGAAAGGCACAGCAATTCACTGCTAATGGAAATATGAAAATATTTCATATATATACATATATATTTGCCCTTAAATATAATATATATGTATATATACATATATATGTATATGTGTGTATATATATATATATATATATATATATAGTTATTCTGGAAAACAATTTGGAAATATTCAAAAAAATTGTTCATAGTTTTATAATCTTCTACCCAGAGATTCTCTTACTGGACTTATTATCCAAAGTGACTAATGATCCCCCCAAAAAAAGTCCATTTACACAAAATATACATCACATAATTGTTTGTGATAACAAGCTGTAATAATAGATGTCTAATGATTAGGAGAAGGCTGAACAAATTATGATATATGAATGTAATTAAAAAGTATTTTTTATATAATATGATAAATTGAAAAATTCAGAGTAATGTGGGATTTCTATGAAGTGAAACCAAATAAAAAAAGCCCAAAATGGCATTATATAAAATGGCTGCAACTATGTATGAAGACAAGAATAAACAATGAATTCTGTTGTTCATTTTTGAATGATTTTTCAGTCCTGTCTGATTCTTTGTGATTTCATTGGGATTTTCTTGGCAAAGATATTGGAGTGGTTTGTCATTTCTTTTTCCAAAACAATGAACTATGTTGGAATAAAACATTCAGTGTTAAAGGATATACCACAAACTACAAACTATGAACATTAGAGGTCTATATAATTGGTAGCAATTCATGAATTACAAGGAAGGAACATAATGCACTACTTTCATTCACATTAATATAGCATTATTAATTATTTTCAGTGAATGTATTATATGTGTGTGTATTTATTGCAGGAGGCAATAGTAATCACTATCAACAATATTTATTAATCACTTAATGTGCTGCTACTATATCAAGACCAAGAGATACAAAAGTTTATATTCTATACAGGAACAGCAAAATGGGGCAGTGGATAGAGCATCAGCCTTGGGGTCAGACCCGAGTGCAAATTTTACCTTAGACATATGTCCCTTCCTAAAAAGTCATTTAACCCTGTTTGCCTCATATCCAGGGCCATCTCCAGGCATCCTGATTCATATCTAGCCACTGAACCCAGCTGGCTCCAGAGGAGAAAGTGAGGCTGGTGACAACAAAGCACCTCCCCCCACTCAAATCCAAATCACTGCTTGTTATGGCATCATTACCTCAGGGAAGGGATTCTTCAAGACTGAAGGACAAATGTCATGTCCACATACATACACAAGTTTATACAAGATAAATGGGAGTTAATTTAAGAGAAAAGAATCTAGGAGGTGTATGTAAGGGTTAGTCTTGGAGTAAGGGAAGTAAGGGAAACAGGAGGTTTACATGAGGAAGAAGAGAGTCCAAGAAGATAGCCAGAGAAAAGACAGATAGGAGAGAGGATGTCTTATGTGAGGTATAAGACTAGAATCCCATGATTATATGATATGAGTAAGAGAGAATAGAAAAGGAGATTGAAAATGGAAAAACAAGAACAAAAATTAGATTCTGGATTCAAAAATTGAAGGAATTTTTATTTATATGGTTAAGAGCACTATTTTTAAAACTGGTTGACAAATGCTGAAGAATCGAAGGGTTGGTAAAATGGTTAAAGAGAACATTGCAACAATTTACCCTTAAATGTTTCACTTCCTTTATTCCCTCCCTTGCTATCAATAATCAAACACAATCATTGCATATAAATTCTAGGATCACTTTGGTTACAGATATTTTAAAAAGTGTTTAAATTCAAAGTTGAGCCAACTTTGAAATATATCCTGATATTATGATTTTCTTCATCATTTTTGTAAGTAATTTTAATTAATACAACTCCAATTCTTTTTTTTAAAATTAAAATAATTTAATTTTTTTGGATAATCTCATTTTCAACAAAGGGAAATTTAGTTGTCATTAATGGTTTTTCTTGTTTATGAATTAAAATGGTAACACTGGATAGATAATAAATATCTAATTGCTTTGAAGGGAGAAAGATACTAAATTAGAGGGGGAGAAAAAGAAATCCAGAATATCCACCATATTTCAACATTAAAATTGATAAGTAGTATTATAGATGGAAAGTATATATATATATATATAGGGAGAGAGAGAGAGAGAGAGAGAGAGATTTACAAGCATGTGTGTGAAATGCACATATATATATATACATATATATATATATACAGTAACTATGTATACTAAGTATACATACTCAAAAAACTCCTGCATATATTAATTTATATGTATACATACATGAATAAACATGTATCTTTACAAGAATATATATATGTGTGTATATATATAAAATATAATGTGTGTGATATATATTATGTAAATAAATATATAGAGAGAAATGTATGTGTGTGTCTGTATGAGTTAAGCTACTTATGTCTGTTTTTTCAAATCTCCCATTTAATATAACAAATGAGTCAAATGATGCTCCCTATAGCTATAGATAGACTTCAAATGATTCTTGGGTAATCATATGAAATAAAGTTTCTAAAGCGTGTACATCCAGGCAATGAAAGGGAAGGAGGCAACCTTAGTGTTAGTTTAATTGAGGAATTATAATCTACATTTGAACTGCAATTGGATGAAGCAACAGATTTGATTAAAGATGCTCATTCAATTCCATTGCTAGAATTGATGGTATCTGAGATTCATTATTTTGCTAATATATGGATGAGAAATTCTTATGGAAAAATTCATCAGCTATTACAGATCATTTGATGAAAATTAATCAATGTAGTGATGTATACTGTACTCTCCATTAATGAAGTTTATTTTTTATAATAAAATGAAGATCTACAAAACCCAATACATAACTCCTTTAGTAGGTTGGACAAATCGTATGCTTCAAAATCACTATGCTAACAAATATTAGCAAAAAGTTAACATTGTTTTTCAAATTGTGACAGTGTAATGGAATTAAATGTGTCTAATGACCAATGTAGCCAAGATTAGAAGGAAAATGGAAAGCTGGGGTGCAATCTTCACAACTATGATCCTAATAATGGACTTATTCCTAATATAGAGAAAGCTGAATCAAATTTATAAGATTACAAGTCTTTCACCAATTGATAAATGGTCAAAGAATATGAATGGCAGCTTTCAGATGTGGAAATTACAAAATTACAAAAGTTATATATAGTCATAGGGAAAATGCTACAAATCATTATTTACTAGAATAATGCAATTTAAAACCATCTCATATCTATCATAAATTGGCTGAGATGACAGAAAGAGAAAACGATTAATGTTGGAGAAGATGTGGGAAAATTGGGACAATAATGCACTGATGGTGAAGTTGTGAAATGATTCCACCATTCTGGAGAGCAAGCTGAAACTAGCAATAAAACCGATCATAGTCTTTGACCAAGGAATTGGAAATTGAATGAATACCCATCAATTGAGAAATGGCTAAATAATTTTTGGTATATAAATGTTACAGAATACTATTGTTCTGTAAGAAACATGGGAAGATTTATAGGAACTGATGCTGAGTGAAGGGATCATTATAAATTTTAGCAAGAACAATTTGAGATGATCATCTATGATGGATACTGCTTCTCTCAGCAGTTCAGAGATTAAGGACATCCCTGAGAGACCTCTTATGGACAATGCCATCCACATCCAGCGGAGAAAAAATAATCACACAGAAACTGAATGCATATTATGTTCACATTTTTAAAATATCTTATGATTTTCCCTTCCTTTCTCAAGTTATTTTTTCTTTCCCTCACCAGGCAACTAGGTGGCACAGGGGATGGAGCACTGACCTTGGAGTCAGGTCCAATCCAGTCTCAAACTCTTGACTCTTACTAGCTATGTGGCCTTGGACAAGTCACTTAACTCTGACTGCCTTGTAGCCAGGGCCATCTCTAGTCATTGAGATTCATATCTGACCACTGGACTCAGATTGCTCTGAAGGAGAAAATGAGACTGGTGACTTAGCACAGCTCCATCTCAAATTCAGTTCATATGCTTGGCATTGCATCAACTTCCTGATGTCATGGTCTTCTTCAACAATGAAGGACAAACATTATTTATTTCCCCTAGTTCTAATTCCTCCTTCCACAAAAATCATGATGAGCGGTGTAGAAAGAGAAGGCAGCAGAAAACTATGAATGCATAAATTTGCAAATGGATGAATGGTGAAAAACTCTCATTGCTTTCAAGTGGAAAAATGAAAAAATTGACTAAATGGAAGCAATACACAGGACATTTCTCTATCATCAGGAAGCACCCTATTCTTATTCTCTGGGTACTAGATTGAGCAGCTAGGTGACACAGTGGATAGAACACTGGCATTGGAGTCAGGAGGATGAGAGTTCGAATCTAGGCTCACACACTAGTCATGGGCAAGTCACTTAAACCCAATCGCCTCACAACCAGGTCATCTCTTGCTGCCTTCATTCATATCTGACTACTGAACCCACATGACTCTGAAGGAGAAAGTGAGACTGGTGAATTTGCACAGATCTCTCCTCACTAAAAAATACAATTCATATTCTTGTGATGGCACCTCCCCTGATGCCATAATGTCCTTTGAGAATAAAAGGCAAAAAAATCATTAATAAGCAAATTTATTTTTTAGCAATTATTTTCTCTTAAATGTTGAACATTGTCAGATTTCATGTGTGTAAGGACAGATTAGAGGGGCCAAGAAGAGGGAAGTGATAAGAAAGGAGTGGATATGAGAGCAGAGGAGAAGAGAGGAGATAAGAGAAGACAGAAACTCTAAGTGAATTCAAGAATTTTAGAGTTAGACCTTTGAAGAAAAGTACCAAGAGACTACACTTATTAAATAGTTATGAAACGGGAAACCAGGTGGTACAGTGGATAGAATACTGACCCAGAAGTCAGGAGGACACGAGTTCAAATGTGATGTCAGACACTTAATAATTACATAGCTGTATGACTTTGGGCAAGTCACTTAACTCCATTACCTTGTAAAAAAAAGTTATGGAAAACAATTTTAAATACATTTTGATAATGGTTCACAATTTAAAAAAATATATTGTGCAAATGAAATAGACAAACTGGTTACTAATTATTTGATTGGAATCCACCATGTAATTTGAACAATTCAAAATATGAAAGCAAAGGATGAAAAATATACTCACTATAGACAAATGAGATAGTTTTTGAATTATTTTTGTATTATTCATATAACTAAAGTGATAAACATTTCTCATTCATAATATGCTAAAGCATAGTCAATTGTGTAGGATTCTCTAAAGATATTATATCATCGGCAAATAGCAATACTTTTGTTTCTTCACTTCTTTTATTTAAATTCCACATTCTTTTCTAATTTTATTCATATAGTCAGCATTCTAATAAAATATTAATTTGCATGTTTGCTTCACCCCCAATCTTATTGGAAAGATTTCTAACTTATCTTTATTACAAATAATTATAGAGAGATTGTACTTATCATTTTATTGAAAGTTTAATTTGTTCTTATGATTTCTAGAGTTTTTAATATTTTTGCCTATATCTACTAAGGTATTAATATCAATTTATTATCTTGTCACTGTAATGGTCTAAGTTGTTGCTGTAATTCTTAATATAGACCCAGCCCTGCATTCCTGATATAAACCTTGTAACTGCTGTGACCTTTTTGATATATTGCTATAACCTCCTTGCTACTATTTAATTTTTTTGTAAGAATATTAATTTGGAAATTGGTCTACAATTTTCTTTTTCTCGTGCTACTCTAACTGATTTAAATATCAGCACTATACTTGTGTTATAAAAGACATTTGTTCAGATGACTTATAAGCCTATTTTTTTAAGAGTTTATATAGCATTCTGATTGATTAATTGATGGACCGGTGCTTGTCCTTTCTTCTCAAAGCAGACTGTGACCTTAGGGAGATGATGCCATGAGAAAGAATGAATTGGATTTGAGTGAGGGAAGATTCTTTGCTAAGTCACCTGACACACTTTCTCTTTCAGAGTCATCTGAGTCCAGGGGTCAGATATGAATCAGGATGACTTGCCCTGGCCCTGGACAGAAAACAGCCTGTGACTTGTCTAAGTTTACACAGCTATTAAGTGACAAATGGCTGAAGCCAGATTGGAATTCTTCCTGATTCCAGGGTTGTTGTTCTAGATACTGAACCACCCAATTCCCCCATTAGGCATTAGAATTCAGTGTTCCTTAAAATGTTTGAATGAATTCACTTGTAGATTCATCTGGTCATGGGATTTTGTTCTTACAGACTTCTTTGATAGCTTGCTCAATTTCTTTTTCTAAGGTAGTGTTATGCAAGTATGCTATTTTCTCTTCTATTAATGGCAAGTTGCATGTTTTTTAAATATTCATCCATTTTGCATAGGTTGTTAGATTTATTAGCATATAATGCTTTAATTTCCTCTTCCTTGGTGGTACATTCATACTACATTTTTATAATCATAATTTTTCCTTTCTTTATTAAAATCAAAATAACCAAAGGTTTATCTATTTAATTGATTTTACATATAGAGATTTTAGCTTTATTCATTAGTTTAATGATTTTCTTATTTTCAACCACTTTCAGGATTTCCAGTTTGGTATATGATTGAATATTTGTGATGTTATTTTTTCTAAATTTTTTTCAGTTGCATTCACAATTCATTTTTTTCTTTCTCTTTTTATTTGATATAAGCATTTAAAAATAAAAATATTCCTCTGGGTACTGCTTTAGCTGCATACCATAAATTGTGATATGTTATTTCATATTATCCACTTTAAATAAAATCTTTGACTGTGTCTGATTTATTTTTTGATCCATGAATTCTTTATGATATGATTATTTTCTTCCACATTATTTTTAATCTATTTCTGTGGCCCATTGGGGTTTTTTTTTTTGTTTGTTTAGTTTTTGCAAGGCAAATAAGGTTAAGTGGTTTGCCCAAGGCCACACAGCTAGGTAATTATTAAGTGTCTGAGGTCACATTTGAACTCAGGTTCGCCTGACTCCAGGGCTGGTGTTCTATCAGCTCTGCTACTTATCAGCCCTAGCCCATTGTTTTTTAAGCAATTTATTTATTTTGTCAATTATATATAAAGATAATTTTCAATACTCATTTTTGTAACATTTTCTCCTTCCCACTTTTCTTTCCTCCTTCCTAAAATAGCAAATAATCTGATATAGGTTATTTATATAAAATCACGTTACCCATATTTCCACATTAATCATGCTATGAAATAATAATCATAACAAAAGGAAAAAACATGAGAAGGAAAACAAAACCAATTTGAAAAAGTGAAAATTGTATATTTTGATCTACATTCAGATTTCATAGTTCTTTCTCTGGATATGGATGAAATTTTCTGTCAAAAGTTTTTCTTAGAATTTTTTTTAACCACTTGAGAAGAACCAAGTCTATAATATTTGATCATTGAATAAATTTTCTGTTAAAGTGGACAATGGGTGTTCTGGTTCTGCTAACTTCACTTAGCATTAGTTTACATGAGTCTTCTCTAGATTTTCTGAAATCTGCATGCCACATTATTAAGAGTAATTTTTATTGTATTATGTTCTGAAAATAATGCATTTAAAATGTCTGCTTTTCTGCATTTGGCTGGAAGAATTTTATGGCCCAATAAATGGTGAATTTTTTAGGTGTCTTTGACCATTGAGAAATGGGTTTATTCCTTTTTACTCCCATGCAGTTTTCTCCAAAGGTCTATCATATGTAACTTCCTAAAATTCTATTCATCTATTTAACTTATTTATTTTATAATTGGATTTAGTGAGTTTAGAAAGAAAGAAAAGAAAAATGTTTAAGTCCTCCATTTCTAAAGTTTTACTGCCTATTTCCTTCCTTACTATATTTAATATTCCCTTTAAGAATTTGGGTGCTGTACCATTCAGTACTATATGTTTAATGTTATCAGTACCTCATTGTCTATGACACCTTTTTACAAAAAATGTAGTTTCCTTGTTTGGATCCTATAAGTAAATTTATTTTTGCTTTTGCTTGTCTGAGATTATTGCTACTATTTGTGTGTACATATGTGTGTATGTGCATGTGTATTTATGTGTGCATGTGTGTATGTGTATGCCATGTATATGTCTTCAGTTTTAGTTCTCCTTTTTTAAACTTTGGATATATATATATATATATATATATATATATATATATATATATATATATCTCACTATATATCATGTGTTTCTTTTTTTATCAATATTTTGCTGAATTCTGACTTCTAATCCATTCTGTTATCTACTCCCATTTCATTCACATTTACAGTTATGATTATTAGGTTTTGGTTTTTCTTCATCCAACCCTCCATTTAATCCCTTTCTCCTTCCTCTTTTTACTTCCCCGTTGGGTGAGATTGATTTCTGTACTCAATGAAGTCTATATTCTATTCCTTCTGAGCCAATTCTTATAAGAGTAAGATTCAAGCTTAGTCTATAGCCCCCATCCTGCCCCCATTTCCACCTACTCTGTAAAACTTCTTCCTTGGGTTCATCTTTTATGTGAGATAATTTACCTATTATTCTTTTCCTTTCCTCACTGTTTCAGGGCAGCCTTCTTTTTATCCCTTGATTTAAAAAAAGCCCATTACAGTAAACCAATACATGTGCCTTATAACTATATTTACATTCCTTCTAACTTCCCTAATAATCAATGTGTTCTTAAGAATTATACATATGAACTTTGAATATAAGAATGCACACAGTTAAAACTTATTCAGGTATAGTTTTCAACAGAAAAAAAAAGATATATGGATTGTAATCTTGGCTGGAAAAAAATTGGTATTTCTACTAGAAAGGTAAATAATTAAAGGACTTTTTGAGAAAATATGTTCAAAACCAAGTCAATTTGGACAGACATCATGGAAAAGGAGATACTGGGATAAGATTCAAGAAAGCCAAACCTTAATTCTTTGCTAAGACACTTATGAGCAAATATGAGTCTGGGTAAATTACTTAACTATTTATTTCATGCCTCAATTCTCTCTTCAAAAATTGCATTTATAACCTGTGGTGTTGAATACAACTCTCAATTTATGATACTATTTTCATAATCATTCTACTTTTTATTAGACTCTCTATTCCATATATTAAGTTTAGAAAAATTATTAAAAATTCCTTAATAAATATATTGTTATGTAGTCATATAGTTTTAATGTACTATTATAAATATGAAATTCTCATTTTTTTTATTTGAATAAAGCAGTAAATAAAAATTTTGTGCAGTTTGCATTATGAAAACTTTGGAGAATATCATATTTTCCCCATGTATAATGTTTTAATTGACTTAGTGAATACATGGAAGTAATTTAACCATCTGAGAGGCAATGTGGTATAGTAGAGAGGGTTAAAGTATAATTAGGGCATTAGTTTGAATCTCACTTTTGCAGTTTCTTTATTCTTTTGACCTTGAGAAAGTAACTTGTATTCTCTGAGACTCAGTTCCTCATCTGTAAAATAAGTTCTTCACGATCTACCATTCAAACTTACTTTAACTTCTAAATGTGCTTTTATATGGACTCAGGAATAGACTTAGTTTTGATCCTAGAAACCAGATAATGGGAATGATGGAAAATTTACAAAGGCATGTTTGATTAATTATCAGGGAAAATGCCATAGTATTTCCCAACTGAAATGAACTTCTTTGTGAAATGGGGAGAATTGGTTTCACTTATTGAAAATCTTTAAGTGATAGCCGAATGACTCCGGGTCAGATAATTCTATAAAGGATTCCAAAGCAATTATGATTGTAATAGAACTTTATGCCATTCCTTCATTTCTTATCTGCTGATATCCAAGGGACCATAAACACAATTTTCCCCCCTAATTAAAAAAAATCCTATCCCATAGTAATTGATGCTTTTACAATGAGAGAAATGAAGCCCAGGGAAGTTTTATAATATGGCAGATTCTGCCAGTTCAATCCATGAAATGTCTCAATCATCAATTGTCATACTGATACTAGAATATTGCCTTTATTACTAACCTGACTCTCTCCCCCAACTTGAGTTTTTACAATTAATTACTTTTTGTTATTGTCACTTGTTTTCTTTTTTTAATTTTTAGTTTTTATAACCACAATCATGTTAAAATACTTCCATATTATTCATGCTCTGAAAGAATAATCAAAAGAAAAAAGAAAAATAACGAGAAATACACACACATACACACTCATACAATCTCATATATATATTTATGTATGTATGTATGTGTGCATGTATGTATTGAAGAGACTATGCATCGATCTGCTTTCAGATTCTGTAGTTTTTTCCTCTGGATGTGGATGACATTTTCCATTGCAAGTCTTTTAGCATTGCCTTTGATCACTGTATTGCTGAGAAAAACTAAGACTATTATAGTGGATCATCAGAAAATTTTGCTATTGCAATGTGTAATATTCTGGTTCAGCTCACTTCCCTCAGCATCAGTTCACATCACAATAAATTCCTAACAAGTTTCCCCAAGAGCAGTTAGGTGACACAGTAGATAGAGCACTGGTCTTGGGATCAGGAAGACAGGAGTTCAAATCCAGCCTCAGACACCTGTCACTTACTAGCTGTGTGACCTTGGGCAAGTCACTTAACCCTGATTGCCTCACACCCTGGGCTATCTCCAGTGGTCTGGATTCCTATCTAGCAAATTGGATCCAGATAGCTCTGGAGTAGAAAGTGAGACAGGTGGCAGTGCGGCACCCCCCCCATTCAAATCATATTCATGTGCTTATCATCTTCCTGCTGTCATCATCTTCTTTGAGACCAAAGGACCAATATCATCAACAAGTTTCCTCAAATATCACTATCTCTCAGATCAAATGTGTCCCATATATAGCTACTATGTTTCCTTAATGATAGATCTAACATGACTATTACTTCGAAGAAGACCCTTCAGCGTCTTCTATTTATATCGAAATCAGTTGTCTGGCACAAGGCTCTGTAAACTCGTTAAAGTTTTATCACTGATTAGCACCTTTTTCAACCTTAAACATATTTACTACATAACTAATCCAATTCTGCTTAGAGAGTGGGGAAAAAAATCTTGAGATCTGGAAACAATTTCAAGAACATCTTTTTTGTTTTGGTTTGTTTTTAGTTTTTGCAAGGCAATGGGGTGAAATGACTTACCCAAGATCACACAGCTAGGTAATTATTAAGGTTCTGAGGCTGGATTTGAACTCTGTTCCTCCTGACTCCAGGGCCGGTGCTCAATCCACTGTGCCACCTTGTTGCCCCTGGGATCATATTAATCAAGTTCTTCATTTTGTGAATAAGGGAATTGCAACCCATCTAGTTGGGATGGATTCTCTAATTTGTCTGCGGTTAGTGGTAAAAGGTTAGAATTCAGATTTCCCCAGTCCAAATCCAGGATTCCCTCCACTGTATTAGTCTCTTGCTTGGCTATTGAAAATCTTAACAGTTCTTCATGTAGCCAGTGTGACTGCTGACTAAGCTGTTCTTTACAAACATTTTTCCTTTGTTCATTTTGCTCCATATTCCTGCATTTCCCCACTCTCATTCATGACCTATTGAATTCCTGTACATTTATTAACAAGCAACTGAAATAATAAAGGGAAATGTCACTTGTTTATGTGCAAAACTTGGATAGACTAGATGATCTTGGAGGTAGCTCCCTTCCTCACCTCAGACTTTCTATGAAATGCAGCTTTCTGCACAAATTAGAATTTTTTTAAATCCCAAAGGACAATGATCATCCTTGCAACTTCTTAATTTTTCTTTATACCTATTGTAGATTTTTATTAATACTTATTTTTAAAGCACCATGTATGTTTGGAACCATGTCTTTTAAAAATTGTCCAGCTAGGGGTGGCTAGGTGGCACAGTGGATAGAGCACCGGCCCTGGAGTCAGGAGTCCCTGAGTTCAAATCTGACCTCAGACACTTAAGAATGACCTAGATGTGTGGCCTTGGTCAAGTCACTTAACCTTGTCTGCCTTGCAAAAATGTAAAAAATAAAATTGTCCAACTCCCCCTAAACCTAGGTACAGTGTAAGGCAACAATAGTCACCAACTGAATCGTTGTTTATTTCAAATAGATATGGACCTGGATAAGTCATATTGGCTGTAGAGTAGAGTAGAAAAATGAGAAATAGGACTATTGAGAAATTGGATCCAGAAGTTGACACAGTATTCATCTTACTGTATAGATAATAAAGATCACATATTGAATTTTTAGAGACCTGAGAGAATCTTTAGTTCAAGCTTTTTATTTAACACAAATAATATTTAGAATCAAGAAAGATTCAATGATTTCTCCAAGGTCACACATGTAATAAGAGTAGACCAAGTTCTTGAACTAAAGTCCTCTGCCTCTAAGACCAAAGTTCTTGCCATTTTGTAATTCTAGATATTATTAGGAAAGCTAAAAAACACAGAGTTGTTCTACCTAAAGGAGGGTAGGGGAAAGTAGTGGAAATTGGACTTACAATGATCATAGTATAGAGATCTTGTAAATGAGGAGAGTCTCTCTACCCATATAGCTTGGCATGAAGAGGGTTGACTGGACCCACAAGAAGAAAAATGACTTGCTCAGGGTCTTCCAATCAGTTTGCATCAGAGACAAGACTTGGACTCAGGTCTTCCTAGTTCCAAGACCAGTTCACTGTTCCTTAAGCTTGTTCAGATACACTGGAATTGAATATATTCTATACAAGCATGTTGGACGTTTTCCCACAATTATTATGAACGAAATGTATTGGCCAAAGTCAGGAAAATATATAAAGTATAATAATTTGCATATGAGTGATGCTTGTGTATATCCTTCCTGAGATACTTTAAAAAAGATTTCAGAAAATAATAAAACTCTAACTATAAAGTCCTAACTACATTCTATTAATGATTTTTTTTTTCAATCAAGTCTAGGCCTTAGTGAAGAATCCCAAATCATATTATTCAGCACAACGTCACCACCATGTGGTGACTCTTCTGCAACTGCAAAACACAATGGGGAAAGACAAAATTATGAGTTTTGGTAAAACTCTGAAACTATTTTGCTCCCTTTTTCCAAAGGATCAAAATATTTCTTAAGGGTTAAAAGTATAATAGAATACACTAGTTCGCAAAGATGTAAAATATTCCTTGGGTTAAAGCAAAGACGGAGGTTTGGATTCATTTAGATAGGACATTCCAAACTGGCTATAATACATGAGTTTAGTAACATAATTTGAAGGAGAAACGCTTCTTAACTGAAATTTACCTTGCTCTGATGAGATCTCATAAATGAGTCCTTCATGACCCTTATTTTCAGGGCTTGATAGTCACAATCACTTAACAAAATTCAAAATTTTTGGTTATCATTGTTTTAAAAGTCTGGAAAATATTTGTTTTCATTCATGTCACTATAAGTTTAAAGAAAGAAGGGACCTGCACATTCATTGAGTAAAATATGATCATTTCATAAGGGTAGAAAGAGAATCCAGAGGAGTTAAGAGATTTTTTAACCGGTCATATAGCTAATGAAGTGGCAGAAGTACCTTTGAACTTATGTCCTCTGATGCCAAGATCACCCCAAGGCCTGCTATTCAAGATACATAATGATAGTATAAAGGAGCTTTAGAAGTCAGTGAGAGGACACAAATAAAACACAGGCAACCAGAGGCATCACTGCACATCAAATCTGACTAGTGACTCATGGAATCAGACTTTGCCTTTATAGGTCCCCCTCTCTCCTTGTAATATGACACTTCTAATTCTCCATTCTGTTAGTTCATTTTTACCAAGTTTAAGTCACAGCCCATAGTGTATCTGATTAATTTGTTAAGGTTAAAGATATTGTTTGTAAGTAGTCATACTTTCTTCTGATCTAACTTTCTGACACAACAAAGGAGATCTTTTAGAGCAGCAGACAGGAGGACTATGCATTTTTTTCTCTCTAAAGATTATGGACAGGTATGACATCCCTTTATACAGTAGGAAGCACAAGCTATTTATGAAATTATTACTGCTCAGACTGTGGCAACCATACAAGAAAGACTAAAATGTAACCCAGGGTGGACTTGCAGTCCCCCACAGTAAATGGTTAAGGCAGAAGCAGTAATTACTAAACCTCTACACAGCTGAGAAGAGGAAAGAAAATCTTACAGAAAAATTCACGTGCACAACCTATAGTCACTGTCCTCCATCCACTAGAACCAAAGATCCAAATCATCTATCAACTTTCTCAAATCCAAAGCTCCAACAGGGCTTTCTACAATGATGCCAGTTAAATGAGGAAGAGAAATGAAAACTAAGGGATTGTGCTCAAGATTACCTGGTTGCAGACTCCTTCATTATGCTTTTAAATTGTCAGCTCTGATTTTTAATTTGTGAGTTGTCAAACTCTAATCTATGCATATCATTAGAATATAGATGATTGTTTGATTTAAGATTAGAATAAAACTCCTGAGTCATCCATTTGGGGTCAATGAGTAGAGAGGATACCATTATTACCTGGACTTCTTATCATAGCTTAAACTAACTCTAACTAGAGACAGTGACAAATTTAGTGTCGTGATTGCCCTTCCAACAGAGAGGCAGAGCAAAGAGCACAACAGACTGCTGGGAATAAAAGTGATAAAGTGAAGTTAAATAAGGGCAGGTGTAGGGCAAGGGCATGACTGGGGGAGTTAACCTCACCAGTAATTGAAACTTGGTCTGTGTCCTCAGAAAGCCCTGTTCCTAGGTTCTCTGGACCCCAAAAGAAATGTTTTGACTGGCAAATATTTACTGAACAATAGTGGAATCTTCAATTATTTTTGAGTTATCCACCAACAAAACGAGTTCTATAAAATAAACTAGTCTATTCAGTTTAGCTCTGTAGATTAAGCCTTGCAAAATACTTTTCTATATGCATCTCAAACTCAGTCCTTTCTCTTCTCTAGTCATTCCTTGAACTTATATTAAGCTCAGAGCCTTTCCAGTGTTTGATTACTCTTTATTGTTCCCCTTGGAAAACAATTTAGGTATGACGGCTCGGCCCCTAACTTTAACCATGAGTCTGTCTAACATTTGTCTCCAGAGTAGTTTTACTAACAAGAAACACACATGGAAGCTTCATAAAACATACAGTAGGAAAATCAGATCACATCAATGCAAGCCTGCTTGAAATGGGAAGAGAAATGTGAATAAGAGGGCCTGTAGTAATAACAGACAGAGGCTTAAATCTATGGTGAAAGTGACACGTGGAGGAGAAAATGAACCCAGACAAAGCTCTGAAAATACAACTAAGTTTTGCCATGGCACAGTCCCATAAGTCAAGAACCGCTGTCTTTCAAGAGGGCCGACCTTGGCCCTTGCCACTCTCTCCTTTCCAGGACATCCTGGGAATGGATGCTCACATACATGTGCAAGCATGTATCATCGTGCAGAATGCATCTGACATTATTCTGCTCCCACAAATGAGATGGGAAATGAAATGTAACAGCAGGCTCCCTCCCAAGCCAAGACTTACAAGATCGGAATACTAACTGGTTCATTTCCTTCTCTTATTATAACATGAAGATATTAGAGCCCAGGCAAGGAGGTTTTCCAACTCGACTTTGCTCAACATGATTGTTCCATCCTGACGCGTAGGCTCTAAAAATCAGCCAAGCCTTTGGCATCATTAACTTGCCAAACCAGAGATAGTTTTCAGTCACCTTGTAGTCACTGGCATGTGAAATCCGAGGCTCTCGGGAGCATCATGCTCAGTGTCTGTTGGTCTCCCCATGCCCCTCCATTGTTAACTTGGTCCTGGTCCTAACTCCTACCAAATGTCATGGGAGGAACCAGATTTCTAAATCAACTTTTAGCCCAGGTTGGAACCAGAAATGACTTTTACCATCACAAATTCAACCATTGATCCGTCGCAATAAAGTGTGTGTGAGCAGAGAAGAGTGGGCATGCACCGAGATAACCGGCTACTGCAGCCTGTGAATCTGGGACCCCCAGGAAAACTTGAATGGGAGAAAGTTCTTTTTACCAGCCTTGCTTTGTTTGGGGAAGGCGGCCAGGGGCGATCCTGGACTATCAGCGTCCCTTCAGCTGACGCTGAGGTTTTGTTTGTTTCCTGCAATTCTGTTTACAAGGGACCATCACTTAAATGGAAAAGAAAAGTTGAAGCTTACAGAAATCCACCTGCAAGCAACTTCCAGGCAGAGTTGAAGCCGAGAGAATGGCAAAAGCCATGCTGAACTACCAGATGGCCCAATGGGCAAGGCCCCTTATGGGGAAATGTGGGGGTGGGGACCAAAGTGTGTGTCCAGTGAGGGAGGGGAGAGAGAGAGAGAGAGAGAGAGAGAGAGAGAGAGAGAGAGAGAGAGAGAGAGAGAGAGAGAGAGAGAGAGAGAGAGAGGAATTGGGAGGGAGGAGAGAAGCAATGGGAGGCAAAGGAATCCAGGGTCTTGCTAAGGCCAGCAGCCCTCTGGGAATGTGGGCTCTGTGGCCGCTCTTACCTTGCTTTCATCCCCTGGCAGCAGCTGCTGATGCCACTGTCCACCTTTGCCCGCTGCTGCCTCTGTCCTTGCCGCCGACTCTGCCGCTGCCTCTGCCCCCGCCTTCCGAGCTGGGGCTCCCCGCAGTTGGCAGTCCCAGAGTCCGGGCTTGACGGGAGCCCCGGGTCCGGGAGGCAGCCCGGGAGGCTCCGAGGTGCCAGGCTCTCCCCGGCCGGTGGTGCCCGGAGCCGCCCCCCGCCCCCCCCCCCCAGGCTAGGCGCCCGCTCCTCCGAGGGTCCTTCCAGGCAGGGCTCAGCCCCGCGGTCCGTGCCAGGGGCTCCTGCGCGCCTGCCCCGGCCGCTCCGCTGGCCACGCCGAGGGGCACGGCGGGCACTCGACAGTTGCTGCTTCTCCTCCTCCGCCTGCTCCTGCTCCTCCTGGTCCTCGCCCTGCTCCTCCTCCTCCTCCTCTTCCTCCTCCTCCTCCTCCTCCTCCTCCTCCCCCTCGTCCTCCACCTAAGCGCTCCGATGTCCCCCGGCAGCGGCTCCCTCCGGCCGGCGCGGCGCTCGGCTCACTGCGCAACAGTCAGACCTGGCAGGCTGGAGAGGGAGGGCGGGAGGCTGGCAGCCGGCTCCCCGGCGGGGAGAGGAGGCAAACTTTCCGGTCCCAGGGGCACCCCAGCGCCGCCCGGGAGCCCCGGCAAGTTGCAGGGGCCGCCCAAGCCCAGGTGCCCCCGCCGAGCCCGCTGCCGGCTCCGCGCTCCTCTGGGCACCCCCCCCCGGGAGCCCCGCGGCGGAGGCGCCCCTCTGCCAGCCGTGCCCAGCGGGAGAGCGCGGCGGCTCCGCAGCAGCGCCGGGCGGGCGAGGCGAGGGGTGGCCGGGCAGCGGGCGGCCGGGCACCGGGGCGGCGGGGCAGCCTGGCCGCCCTCAGACGCCCAGCTCCGGCTCGGCCAGCCCGGCGAGGCGGCCGCCTGCCTGCCACCGGCTTCCCCCGGCCGGCGCTCGCGTCCACATTGCCAGCCCGAGCCGACGTCAACAGCCAGCTGAGGGGGCTCCCCCCTCCTCCTCTTCCTCCTCCTCCTCCTCCTCCTCCTCCTCGTCCTCCTCCCTTCCCCTTGGCGGCGTGCGCCAATGTGCGCGCTGCCTCGGCTCCGCCGCCCCGGGCTTCTGCTGCTGCAGAGCCAGGCCCCCGAGCAGGGCAGCACCGCTGGGGGGCGGCCGGGGGGCGCCCGCCTGCCCAGCGCCCCGGAGCTCCTGCTGAGCTGGAGCTTTCAAGCTTGCCGTCTCCTGCTTTGTGAGCAGCAGTGCCCACTGGCATCCTGTGTCTGGGGCTTTGGAGCTAGCAGGCGCCGCTGCTGCCCTTCTGCTGCCATGGCCAGCGTTAGCTCGGCCCAAGCATAGTCCTTCCCGGCTGCATCTGGGGCTTTCTAAGCGGCAATGCCCAGCTGGAGGCTTCCTCTGGGGCTTTGGAAGTAGCCATGGCCAGCTCTAGCTTTTGCTGTTTGGAACTTTGTAGCTAGCCGTGCCCAGCCGCAGTCTCCGCTTTGTGGCCAGCAGTGCCCACTTGCATTCTCTCTCTCTCTCTCTCTCTCTGGCTCTCTGGAGCTTTGGAACTAGCAGGGCAGTGCCACAGACTCTTTCTCTTGCTATCTCCAGTGTTAGCTCGGCCCAAGCATAGTCCTTCCTGGGTGGGTCTGGGTTCTAACTAACAATGCCCAGCTGGAGGCGTCCTCTGGGGCCTTGGAAGCAGCCCTACCCGGGTCTATTCCTTCTCTTCCTCTCTGGGGCTTTGTAAGTAGCCAGACACAGTGCTAGGACTTCTTTTGCTAATTGGAGCTTTTTCTTTTAACTAGCCATGCACAGTTATATGTTTCTTTTGCTCTCTGGAACTTTCTAAACTAACAATACAGTGGCTCCCTGGAGTTTTTAACTCGCAATGCACAGCTACACTCACTGTCTGGAGCTTTGCAACAAGGCGCATTCAGTTATATGCTTTCTCCTGCTCTCTGGAGTTTTGCACATATCCTCTCCAAGACAGACGCTCTCTATTGGTATCTTCAGGATAGGCACTGAAGGAAGTCACCATTTAAGGAAGGGAAGGGTCAATATGATCACCCCCTCCCCTCCCTCCCTGACTCTGATTTGAATCACCATCTGGTTTAATTTTACAAATGAAACCACAAAGTCTCTGCAGAATCCTTAACAAAATCAGAGAGAGACTTTCCATGAACGAGAAACATTAGGAAACCAAGATTGACTTGCCCAGCCCTCCAAGATGACAGCTGAAGCAAGTTCACAGAGAGAAGACCTGAACGCAATCCACGTGTGCACACTTGCTGCCATTAGGGTGATGTTCAGCTATCCACCTGCTGCTCCGGGGGCTTTGGGGAAGGAGGAGTCCTTTGCATGTCTCCACGCTCACATGCAAGTCTTAGAATGTTTCCAGGTCGGGGAAGATCAGTGGGATGTGCTGACACACAGTTTCCAGAGCTGCACCTTTTTAACTATGTAAAGTACAACATTGTCTGCTTCTTTTTTGAAAAGTTAAGTGTTATTTACGTTACATCTGAGTAATTTAAAGCAATGCAATGGGGGTGGGTTGGTTGCAGGGGCAGTGAATAAGCTGGCTGTAAAAGCAGGATAAGACTTTCTTCTTGAAGGGGCAGGGGAGAGAAGCCTGGAGACATTTCCCTCCATGACCTTTATCTGTAAACAATGGAAAGGGGATTGTTGTCAGCCCTAGAATGTCTTGCATTTTCTCGTATTTGATCAAATGGGAGTTTCAGATTATTTAGTTTTGCTTTCCTCTTTGGTCATATGTAATAAAATTCTCTGCCTCTCCCCCTCAGTCAAATTTATTAGGCATTAAAATGGAGACTGAGGCAGGGTAAATTCTATTTACCCACTCCTAATACTAATGAAGCCCTAAAAATAAGCTGTCTTCTGCCCTACCTCACCTCTACTGGAGAAACAGATGTGCAGAATTAGGGAATTGAATTGAGAGTTAGGAAGACAACTTTTTTTTTTTTAGGTTTTTGCAAGGCAAATAGGGTTAAGTGGCTTGCCCAAGGCCACACAGCTAGGTCATTATTAAGTGTCTGAGACCGGATTTGAACTCAGGTCCTCCTGACTCCAGAGCCGGTGCTCTATCCACTGCACCACCTAGCCACCCCGGAAGACAACTTTCAATCCCAATATCGGCACTTGGTAGATGTGACCCTAGACAAGTCCCTTAACTCCTTGGTGCTTTAGTATCCCTACCATTAAAAAGTAAGCAAGCACTGTTGGACTGGATGACCCTAACTCCCACTTCCAACTGAAAATCTATCATTCTGTTATATTTTCCTCTAGGGGATTTCAAATCACCAATAAAAAAAGAGTCAAAATCTTTTTCTCTCTCTCTCTCTCTCTGTGTGTGTGTGTGTGTGTGTGTGTGTGTGTGTGTGTAAGGAAGGCAGGGGAGAGAGTTGCTTCTTGAAGTAATGTAACTCACTTCTCTTTCCAAGCCTCAGTTTCTTTCTCTGGTAAAATGATAGATTTTGGCTAAGTGATTTGTAAAGCTACGTTAATGCTAAATGCCAAGATGATCCAGTGATGACTCTACCAGGAATTCACCAAGTCCATGTTTCCAGTAAAGATTCCCAGGGTTCCTCAAGGGCAATGGCCACCTGGTGGCTCCCTCCTCTTTAAGACTCATGGTTCTTATTCTTCACACAAGCTGTCCCTTAGCTAGTATACCAGCATAGAACAGTGGTAATTTATCCAGAGAGAGCTGCAGTACAGCTAAGAGAAGCGGCTTCATTTTCTAAATATTTAAACTCTGGACAACAAACAGAGCCAGTGTTTGCTTTTCCCAGTATACTTTCATTCATATGGCAGAGAGGAAAGAGATCTGACTCATAAATTCTGAAATATCAGGGCAGCTACAAAACCTTTCCAGAAGTTAAAGCACAAGGTAGGAAGAGTGAGCCTCATCACCAGCACAGAGCTGATTTAAGTGATAAGCAAACACATAAGCAGGATTCTTTTGGTATTTCATAGTTTTTTCTGGGAGCTGGGGTCATCATTTCCTTTGTGGGTAAAAATTGGGAAATCTTGATTACCCTCCCCCCAAAAAATGAATTTCCTAAAAAGATATTGTCTTCTCTGTCTGGGTTTGGGGGATGCGTATCCCTGGATATCATTTTGTGAGAGTAGGAATGATGTCTATGCTTCAGTCAAATGTTTCCATGTGCCAGGGACTTCACAAGGAGAGAGGAAGAGAGGAAAAAGAGACAAACACAGAGACAGAGAAAGGGAGGGAGGGATGAAGGGAGAGAAACAGAGGTAACAGAGACACACAGAGTCAGAGAGATAGACAGAGATAGTGAGGGACAGATTCAAACAGAAAGAAGCAAGAGACAGGCTGATAGACAGTCCTTGGTTTTAAGTCACTTACTTTGTTTAGAAATGATGTTGATATCTGTCCTTCATTATCAAAGACAACCATGACATCTGGGAGTTGATGCCATGACAAGTAAATTGGATTTGAGTGAGGGGATGCCATGCTAATGCACTAGCCTCACTTTCTCCTCCAGAACCATCTGGATCCAGTGGTCAGATATGAATCAGGGTGACTGGAGTTGGCTCTAGATGGGAAGCAATCAGGATTAAGTGACTTGCCCAAGGTCACACAGCTAGTGAGCACCAAGTACCTGAGGCTGGAGTCAAACCCCCGTAGTCCTGACTCCAAGACCAGTGTTCTATCCATCTAGCTTTATACAAAACTAATGGTTTAAGTCCACCTAGTGAGATTTCCTTGACTGTGTTCTGCTGTCATTTAGAGCTATATAGTGAAAGAATGGTGAAAAGAAAAAAAATTGTCCCATGTTTTCCAGTGGTAGTTTGTGCTTTTCTGAATTTTTATTCATGTTTTTTTCTCCCTTAACTTTTCTTGAAATGAAGGGGACTGTGGAAGGGAGGCATCAAGACAGTAAGAAAGGCAAATCGAATGGCTGCCATATTTTGCCAATCCCTGAGAAGTCACTCATTTTGGGATGTGAGGCAAAGTATGGAGGACACAAAATGAAACAGGAGACTGGATGACCACAGTTACATCCTGTGTAAAGCACATCCCATCAAGTTTTGGGCTCTGCCTTCCCAGGAAACTTGAGTAAGAAGGGATCTTACAGTGAAGCCAGACCCAGGGAGACAGAGTGACTTACCAAAAGGTTAGTTAGTCAGTAATTCATTTATTAAGTATCTATGAGGTGCTGGGGATCAGCTATACCTGAAGGGAGAAAAGACCCTCCTTGCCTTTAGGAGTTTATAGCCTAATGAAGTCACACAAAGCTAGCAAGCATACACAAGGGGTCCAATGGAAGACGCCAGGGGCATCTCACCTTACTCCTCCCTGGTTCTCAAGTTTGCTTCCAACTTACAAAGCTCATCAGAAGGGATTCCGAGGTACAGCCAACTTCCCTTTTCTGGTGGGACAGGCTAGCTGGGCTAGTCCTGGTGACCTTGGACTTGCCCTATTTCTCTACATTGTGAGTGACTTACTGGATCTGTTGTTCTTCTTCTTCATTATGATGATGATGATGATGATATTTGAGACAGAAGGCATCCCTTACGGGTGCTGATGGGCATACAGGTAGTCTACTCCACAATCACTGGTGGGTTTCAAAGTGGAGGCTAAAAAGGTCACAGGATCCAGGTTCGGAGCCGCAAAGGACCAGGAGCTCGGCCCCTCAGAAGGCGGCTGCTGCAGACAGAGCCAGAAAAGTCAGACTGTCTGCCCGGCTAGGGTCAGAAGTGGGCGCCTTGGGAATTTACTGCCCCCCAGGTGAAATCCCCCCAATACAATAGATGAGGAAAAGGGCCCAGGAAAGGGGGGTGTCTGGTGGCACACACTTGCTCGGTGGCAGGAGTCCGTTGCCCCGCAGGCCTTAGGATTGCTTGCCGAGCTGGCCTGGCCATGCCACACCAACTTTCTGTCCCCTCTCCCCCCACAGTGCGCTTTCCTGGGGCTGGGCCATGGCAGAGAGTCGGGGCCGGTGAGGAGCCCACGGGGAGGGGCTGCTCTCTGCCAGTTCTGTGGCCTCCTGCGGCCTTGGGGCAAGGGCAGGGACGTGGCGCCCCCGGCCATTGAGGCCCAGCCCCAGAATTGTGGGGGGAGCAGCCTGAGGCCCCCCTCCCGCGGAGATGGGGTACTACAGTACCCCAGCCTTGTGGGCGAAGAGATGGCTGCTCTTCCCACGTGGAAGTGAGCTCTCTCTAATCTTCTCTCTTTGTCTCTCCTCCTCTCCCTCTCTCTCTCTCTGTTTCTATCTCTCTGTCTCTCTCTCTGCCTTTGGCTGGCTGTCTCTTTCTCCCCCCGTTTGTCTCTGTCTCTCTCTCTCTCTGTCTCTCCTTCACTCTCCCTCTCCATCCCTCCTTCCCTTTCCTTCTGTCCCTTCCCCTCCCTCTTGTTCTTGTTTCTCCCTCTCCTCCCTTCCTTTATTCTCTTCCTCTCTCTTTTCTCTGTATTTTGTCTGTCTCTCTTCCGTCCTCTCCCTCTCTCTCCCCCCTCCTTCACCATCCCCTTTCCTCCTCTTTGCTCTTTCTCCCTGCCTCCTCCACACCCTCCCCCCTCCTCCTCTCCCTCCTTGCCTTAACTTCCCTGTCTCTCCCTCCCTTGCTCCCTCAGCCCGCCCCCTATTCTCGAGCTGCCTAGATAATTGCCAACAGTGTTGTGGCCATCCTCTAGATGTAGGTGACAGCTGCAGAGAGGTTGCCTGAGCCTGAGGGATGCCACTGTCCCTCAGTTCTGCCCAGCAGACTCAATATCCATCCAGCTTATGGAGGTGATAACAAAAGTAATCAGAAAACTGCCTTTGCAGCGAACATGCCTTCTGAATCTTCCCCGCCCCTCCCCCAAGTTGAGCAAAGCTCTCTTGTCTGGAAATGCCTCCTTTTCCAGCCTTATAGTTACTCTGCCTTCCCCCAGGCATCCTTGGGGAAGCCACAGAATTCACAGGGTCATGTGGCACAGGTGCAGCTGCCCACAAATTATCTCCAAAATTATTTTGAAATTAAGGCTCCCAGGAAAACCTGTTTCAGAAAGCTGTGGCCTGCTAATGAGTTTATGTTATTTCCTTGTCATACTGTGACTGAGAATGTAGTGGCCAGGTCAACTGTGTTAGAAATTGGTTTATTCATTTCAATTGAGATTAAGTAGCCAAAAGGACGATAGATTAAGATCTGGAAGGCACCTTAGAAGAAATCAATGATCAAAGAACATTCTATGAGGGCTTAAAATGGAGCAGATACTGGGCATTTAAATACAAATAATTATTTGATCCCTACCTTCAAGGAACTTACAATCTAATGGAGAAGACAACAAATACATATTTAAGTACCTAGAGAATAAATATAAGATGGAAAAGAAGCACATATTTATTATTTATTGTTACTTAGTATATTATTTATTGCTATATTAGGCCCACTGCAAATCACATTTATAAATATTGATTCAATTGATCTTCACACCAACCCTGGGAAGTAGGTGCACTTACCATGACCTTTTCACACTTAAGGAAACTGATGAAGACAAAGCTTAAATGATTTGTTCAGGGTCACATGGATAGCAAATATCTGAGGATGCCTTTTGAACTCAGATTATCTGTATGACAGAATTGGAGCCTATATAATGAGCCACATAGGGCACCTAAGTGGTGCAGTGGATAGACTGCCCAGCTTGGACTCAGGTCAGCCTAACATTCAAATTTGGGTTCAAACACATTCTAGCCATGGGACTCTGGGCAAATCACTTAATCTAGTTTGTCTCAGTTTCCTCATCTATAAAATGAAAGAGGTAAGGAAATAGCAAACCATTTGCCAAGAAAACTCCAAACAGGATCATGAAGAATCAGACATGATGGAAAAGACAGAACACAAACATTGTGCCATCTAGCTGCCTCAATGAAACAAATCCATCTTGCGTTTTGTTTGTGTTGCCTTTATGTTGCATCAGTGAAATACACAATGATTTGGGTAGGAAGGTACCAGCAGTCAAAGGATTAAAGACAAAGTAAAGGCCCTTTTTAGCTTATTTTGAAGGAAATGTAGGTTTACTTCTGTATATAATGAGTAGGAAAGGATGCATAGGAAGACTTGACATGAGAGAGATTTTTTTTGAGAATTTGGGAGGATAGTTTGACTGGATTACAGAGAATGGGATCAGGAGTAATAACAAAAGAAACTAATGAGAAGGGGGTTAAAATCTAAGCAGAAGAAATTATATTTGATGTGAGAAACAATAGGCAAACAGTGCAATTACATAAGAGAATGATGCATTTAGATCTCCATGTTTAGCAAATCACTTTGGCAACACTGGATGTGATATATCAAAGGGTTTGAAGATAAAAGAATTGAGAGAGCATTCATGTAAGAGTGTCAGTTTTCCTAGAAATGGAATGGCTTTTAATCCTAAAAAAAGTCATTTTGCAGATGATGAAACCAAGGATCTTAGATTACATGGAACATGAATCATCCATGGATTCCTTGTAAGAGTGTAATCCAGTAATCGAAACTCTCTGCATTAGATTCTTCCTTGAAGCTCATCTCTTACAGGAAGCCCATCCTGGTCAAATTCACTGCCAATGACTGTCCCATTGGGGTCATTGTGTAAGCTTTTTAATTTAATTTTCTACATGTATATAGTATACTTTAAATGTGTTGATACCAATTCTTCTACAGGCAGCTAGAAAACTCAGTGAATAGAATACTGGGGCTGGAGTCAGAAAGCCTTGCAATTTAGCAAGTCTTAGGCAATTACTAGCAGTGTGACCCTAATCAAGTCACTTAACTACTCTCTGCCTCAGTTTCATCATCTGGAAACTGGATATAATAGCAATTATTATTCCAGTGTTGTTGTGAATGAAGATCAGATGAGATAACATTAATAAAAGTGCTGTGTATAATTCCTGGGATAGCAGGATACTATATAAATACTGACTATAATAATAATTATTATTATAACAATCTTTATATTGTTTCCCCATTAGAATGTAAGCTCATAGAAGGCAAGACTGTCTTTCCCCAGAGGTTGGCATATATACTTGATAAATTGAATTAATATGTTCAATTATTTAATAAGTAATTCTTCATCTCCTACTGAGTGATAGGCTCTATACTGTTAACTGTACAACAAACCCAAAAACATCTTAGTTCGTCCAATGGGAGCATCCAATCTGAATCAATGTTTATGTGTAAGTATGTATCTGTGTTTGTATGTGAGGCTGTAATAAATGCAGATATATTTGTAATCCCATGAGATTAGATTACCTATTCTTCAAAATCTTTTGCAGCTCTAATTCTGAAACAATCATATGCTCAAAAACAATAGCTGTTTTCTCTTGGGGGAGGAAGCCCCATCCCAGAGCACAAAGATTTAGAGTCAAGTGTTAAATTGGTGCATGAGGATTCACCAGTGTAAGCCTATCCAACAATGTTTGCCTAAGTGTGACTTATAGCTCTTATTGTGGAAGTGACAGCAGGGGAGGCCCCATCAAACATGCGGGAAATGATTTCAATTCAATGAAGAGAAAAGGATTGGAATATTTAGTGATTAAATATGTACATGGAAATAGCTTTATTATATGTAAGCATTGATACATTCTAATACAGCTGTGCATTTCATCTCAAGGGTGCCTTGCTAGAATGGCATTCTGCACATCACTGGTGGCAAAAGCTTACTGTGCATTGTTGATGAGAAAGGAGCTGTTCTGACCTACATTCATGGGGTCTGCATTTTGGGGATTGAGGGAAAATTCTAGCTTGTTCAGGCAGAGCCTAAACCATCTTTTATTATATTGTTTGCTGGTATGAATATTATGCTAGTATCTGGTATACTGGGTAGATAGCAAACTTTGGAAAGGATCTTGAAAGACCTGAAGAAAATTGGGAGTCACTATGTTTGTTGTGTGTGATATATAGCTAGATTAAAATGTCTTCTTCAATTTATGGGATTTATAGAAGTGACCTAGTATTACAGAACTGGAAGGGGCCTCAGTTAGCATCTAGGGTAACCTGTTTGCAAGACAGAATCCCACACATTGTAAAATGTCAAACCTGGGGTCACCCTACTTTATGCATGTCCATCTCTAGTGAAGAGAAACTCACCATCTCAATAGTCAGCCCTGTGCACCCTGAGATAGGTTTCATAGTAACTATGATGTTGTTTCTTTATTTCCTGACATTAAAGGTTAAATCTAATTCTTTTTAACTTAAACTTATTGTTTCCACTTTTACTCTTTGGGGTTCAGAAGAGTCAATTGATTTCCCACCTTCTACATAGCAACCTTTCTAACACTTGAAAGCTGTCCTTTTTGAACTCTGCCCCTTGTTCTGCCCCTGTTCTCCAACTAAACATTTTAATTTCTTCAGCTACTTTATCTTTTTGCTTCTCATCTTCTGGATGCTGTCCAGTTCATCATTGCCTTTCCTACATCGATCTCATAGATCTGGGTTTGTTATTCCAGATCCAGCATGAATATAACAAGAATATAATGATAAAGATCAGCTATTTGTTCTTAGGTATTGTATCTAAGAGAAGTTTATATGCATATAGGATCTCTGACCTTCCCTTTCATGCTGTTAACTTTGATTCCATAATTGCATAAAGTGTATTCTGATTACATTTTTAAAAAACAAATGTTTCACAAAGAAAGTAAAACTATTTTCTATTTTAATATTTGAGAAATTATATATGAACTCCAGCTCATGTAAAAATATACAGAGTAATATATGTATGAACAATAAAAGAAAATTAACATATATATAATTGAGAAAGACTTAAAAATTGGTGCTAAAAGAGAAATGAAGTTTTAAATATATGTGTGTATGCATGCATCTATGCATATATGTATGTATGTGTGTGTTTATAAGTCCATTTGTAAAAAGATCCATCATTGAAACTTGGACTATTGTAAACATCATTTCAAAAGAGAAAATCCAACTGTACAGGGAACTGACCAGGGTGTTGACCATTTTATAGACTCTGGTTGTTCATGACTCGCCCTGGACCCATGATTTCCTCAGTGAATTGCATTTCATAATGCAGATTGGCAGATCATCTGAATGATGTTAGAGAATTGTGCCAGGTCAAAGAACAAGTGTTAGAGACAAGACTTGAACCCAGACCTTGCTTCCTCCAAGGCCAGGCCTCTGTCCAATTCCACACATCCTTTTCAGACATTTATATTTTATTTCTTCCTCTTTTCTGAAAGTTCATTTAAAAAATGAAAATTACCTGTTAATAAGGGAAAAATATGGGATAGACTACTAAATTATCATCAGTTCAAACATTCAAATCCCTTGTCCCCTTTTCTTTCAATGACAGAGAAAAGAGAGAAAGGCAGATGCCAAATAGCATCTGGTTCTAATACTACCATGCCAGTTAAGCTGGCTTTCTTGGAATTTCTGTGGGGGGTCTCCATAGTGATTAGCATGTTGGGCAGCTCACTGGGATTTGTGGATAGTCAGAATATTTTGATTTTTATCATTGTTAGAAATGATTTGAACAACAGCTGAATGTTTCTGTGAGGAATGTAGGTTATTTTTTAAAATTAAATTTAACCCAAATATAGGTGTTGCTTTTCTTCAAACCAAAACCTTATCTCAGAATTGGAATTTCAGAATTGAAAAGGGTTTCTGAGGTTACATAATCTCATCCACACCTTAATATCATGTTAATAGAATTGAAGAAATGTTAATAATATTTAATATAGTTTTGTTGTTCAGTGATTTCAGACATGCCTGACCTTTTTTGACCCCATTATGGGTATTCTTGGCAGAGATACTGGAATGTCTTGACTTTTCTTTCTCCAGCTCATTATTCAGATGAAGGACTGAGGCAAACAGGGTTAAGTGACTTGTTCAGGGTCACACAGCTAGTAAGTGCCTGAGGTCAAATTTGAACTCAGGAAATTGAGTGTTTCTGACTTCAGTCCCGATACTTATGTCACCTCACTACCCTCACCCTAATATATGTATATATATATATATATATATATATATATATATATATATATATATCCTCTCTAATTAACCTTATGAGTGGGTATTCAGTAAAATGTAACTCCCTAAGGGAAGGGATACCCATGTTTATCCTTTCTATTGCCTGCATCAATCACTGGGCCTTCAAAATCTCCATTTAGGGAACAATCCTTAAAAATATGTATGAAACCAATCATGAAGTAATAACCATAAAAACAGGTAAGAAACTAATAGTCTTCTGCATCTCCAAGTCCAGTCTCATTTGGCATTTTCTGAAAATATGAAAATAATCTCTTCAGGAAGAACAATTTTATTTCAAAGGTCAAGTGAGTCAGATGGTTGGTGGGGACAGGGCAAAGAGAAATGACTGGAGTTCACTTATGATTTTGACCAACAGAATGTTCTCAAAAGCTATTTTCATATAGTGTGAACTCTATTAATCCAGTAATAGATTCTATAATCCTATTTAAGTCTGTTTATTTTTTAATCACATATTTTAAATAGGCAAAATAGTGGGTAAAACTTGCCCTGAAGCCAGAAAGAATTGAGTCCAAATCTTGCCTCTGAGAAATAATAAGGGTGCGATACTCCACAGCTTACTTAGTCTCTAAATTCTTTAGGCAAACCTTATAAAACTTTAAGTATCAGAGAAAATATGTAACAGCATTGGGTAATCTCATTCAGTTTCTTATTTGATCACATCCCATACTATTTTCTTAAGGTTTCAGAAAAAAACCATTTATATACAAATATTTTCCCATTGAATATGTGTTCAAGGATTATGTTTTTTTTCCCTTATTTTACAAATTTTCATCAACAAGCTATGGAGCAGCAAGTAAATATTGTGGATAGAGTTTCAGCAATGTTCATCTTCATGAAATCACATCTGGCCTCAGACACTTCCTAACAGTGTGACCCTGGGCAAGTCACTTAACCCCGCTCAGTTACATCAGCTATAAAATGAACTAGAAGGGAAAATGCCAAGCCACTTCAGGAACTTTGCCGAGAAAGGCTTCCATGGAATTACAAAGAGTTAAATATCACTGAAAAAGGACTGAACAGAATGCTGTCATATTCAATGGCTTGCACATGAGTACAAGCCTTGTGCATATCTTAAAGTACTCTGTAAATGCTAATTATCAGTTTTATTGTTTATATTTATGATTCCAGCTCTCCTTGGATAAGGGCATTTATTCATTAAAGGTAAATGTCCTAAGCCACAAATTAATTACACTAGACACAGATCAGAAGTAATCTTTTAATTTTCCTACTTGTTAAAATTAAATCTTAATACCCTATTATTCATATAGGGAAAAGATTCTGGAAACTTTTTGTGCTGCCATTGAAACAAACTCTTTAAGCAATGATCAGAATGGCAGAACAAAATTGATGATTGATGATAGATGTAAATTAACCAATATAATGATCACAATTTAAGTATAGCAACTTATTTGCTATATTAATTCACTAATTCATTCAACTAGTAATTTATTAAGTTCCTATAAATATAAAATACTGTGTGAAACAGGATTTTGAAACCACACTAGGTAACCATCATAAAGAATTTGAAACCAATAAACAATATAAAACACATGCACAGATAATAAATTATTATAACTCAAAGGCATCAGAGAAGTATAATATAAATATTAGGTGGTGGCAACAAATGCAAGGGTGGAGCATAGAACAATTTTGGATTTGGTTTAAGGGAATTCAAATCTTACCATGATTATGTATTATATCTGTCATTTCAGACAAATTTCTAAATTCCTCTGGCCTTCATTTCATTTTTCTTCTATCAAAATGGAGATAGACTACATGATTTTTAATGTTCCTTCTAGGATCAATTTTCCATGGTCTAGGGAAATGGTGATGTGGCATGAATGTTGAGCATGACCTTTTTTATAATTCTATCAAAGCAATTTGAATCCCTGTTATTTGAAAAAGAATATATTAGCCTCCGAGGGAGGTGTGGTGGTAGTGGTGGTGATGATTATTTATCATTAAATAAGGCGGTTATTTTTGGTCAGTCTTGTGTAACATGTTGTGGCATTCCAAGATCTTGGAATGGTTTTCCATTTCCTTCCCCAACTCACTTTAAAGATGAGGAAACAAGCACATGGGATTAAAATGACTGACCCAGTGGTCAAACAACTAATTCTAAGTACAGATTTGAATTTAGGAAGATGAGTTTTCCTGACTCCAGGCCCAACACGCAATCCATTTTACTACCTAACTTCCCTGAAGTGATATAATTCATGTATTTAAAAAGGTTACCTTCCGGACACTGTTTAAATATATGATCTTTGGAAGTGAATATATATTACATTTATGCATTTACATATAATAAAAATAAAAGAGAGACAATAGGGTAGCAATTCTTCCTTATGCAAAATTATTGTTAGATAACAATGGGCCATATACTGTTCTAAGTGTTATGGATTCAAAAGGAGGCAAAAGATGGTCCTTCTTCCAAGGAGTTTATAAGCTAATGGGGGAAATAACAAACAAGCAAATCTATACAAACAAGCCACATACAGGAAAAATAAGGAAATAACAAAAGGAAGGTATAAAAATAAAGAGGAACAGGGGAAAGGTAGATATATTCAATGTTGTCAGTTATGATTCAGTCATAGATTGAAAACCTCCATTGATAGGTTCACCTTATTAATTTACAAGAAAATATTTGTTAAAAGAAAATTACATTTATTTAAATAGCATTATAAAATAGGTGAAAAATGATTCCCAATTACACAATGTCATCATACTCTTTTCAAGGTAACAACGTTTTAAAAAAAAAAAATTGAACTGAAGATGTTTCCCAAGAAAACACATCTAGACAAAATTTATAGATTGTACAAATCATATTCCTAAGAAAACAGTCTTACTAAATCCTTTCTCTGCCTTAGATGTTGCTGCTTGCTATCCACAGTCACCTGATTAGTCTAATAATTCTAGATAGCTGTCCTTCCCTTTATTCACTAAGTTGTGCTCTGCTACTTGTCTATTCTCTCCTACTGTTATCCTTTCTGAAGTCAACGACATGTCACTTTGCACTATTGAGTGCATTTCCTGTCATCCATTAGGTTACCCCTACTCGTTTCTGCTGCCATGTGTTGCCATCTATTAGTTTTCTTTCTCCTTTGAGGAAGTATGTTATTATTACTTTAATATCATGAACCTCAGGGGAACTCTTAGCTCATTTGTATTTTCATACCTAAATCCATTTATTTTAGTCATTAAAGTTGACTGTATTAATAATTATACTATTTAACATTTGTTTAGTGCTTCAAGATTTGCAAGGTGCGTTGTATATTTTATTTTATTTATATGGTAAGATAAGTACTCTTTCCCATTTTAAGGATGAGGAAACTAAGCCTGACAGAAGTGATAGAAAATTCTCAGGATCACACAGCTAGTAAATGTTTGAAACTGGATTTGAACTCAGGTATTACTGACTTTAGTCAAAGTACTCTGGATTCATATTACATCACTTAGGGGTATAATATTTCATCTACTCGCCATTTGATTAAGCATGCTTTTTTTTCCAGTTACCTAAATACAATTCCTTTCAACTCCTATGATATCTTTTGTTCAGAACCCTGAATCCCTTAGAAGACATGAATGAAATGTATAGATAGTTCTATTCCCATTAATTTCTCTTGTATGGCAGCTAGGTGGTGCCTTAGATTCGTGAGTCAAGAGTTCAAAACCAGTCTCAGATGTTTTACACTTGCTAGCTGTGTGATCTTGGTCAAGTCACTTAACCCTGACTGATTTGCAACCAGGGCCATCTTCAGTCATCCTGATACATATCTGGCCACTGGACCCAGATGATTCCAGAGGAGGACGAGAGGCTGGTGATTTAGCACAGGATTCTCCTCAATTCTAATTCAAGTGCTTGTCATGATATCACCTCCCTGATGACGAGGTCTTCTTTCGAGAACAAAGAACAAACTTTAATTAAGCACTGTGTATTTCCAAATCCCCTTGAGATCCAGGTAAAATATTATAATATTGTCAACTTTGTTTTTTTCTCTACTTTTTCCTACCAAGCTTGTCAATATGTTACTTATAGGGATTAATGTGAATTCAATACTGAATGTCCTAAGAAATTTAGAGCATCAACAGTTTACCTAATGATGAATGTGGAAACTATCTTATCATAGATTTTAAAAGGTTACCTTCTAGACACTGTGTAAATATAAAATAAAATTAAATTAAAAAAGAAGCTTAGAGTATGATGGTAACACATACATGGGGGCTAATACATCAATCCATCACTCATTCAGGCAATTAACATTTATTAAATAGCCTTATTGTCTCAAAAGGTACAGCTATCACTTGTGGAATTTTGGCACCTCAGAAATATGCGGAAGACTTCCGTTAAAAGACCAAAGTCTCCCATGGTATCGAGACCCTCACTAGTTGTCCTAGTCCTGCTCTACCAGGCCACCAAGTTCCCATGTTTGGTCATTGCGTAACCCCCCACCCCACCCTTTAATCTAGATTGGTCGCATGACATGATCTTATTTACTTGATGTCATGGTCTTCTTCAATAAGAATGACAACAGTTAGCTATCCACTATGTTCATTGGGATAGGCATCATGCTAAGTGCTGAGCATATAAAGTGTATATTATACACATGCTTAGACATTTGTATGCTTGTCTTCAGGATTCTCTCCAGTGGATCAAAGAACATGAAAATAGCTACTCCATATCAGTAAATATATAGGACTAATTATAGATAACAGCAGAGGGAAGCTAACTAAATTTCAATAGGACTAGAATATATGTATGTATATCTCTATCTATCTATCTATCTATCTATCTATCTATCTATCTTTGAAGAAGGCAGGAGTTTGACCGAGACCTAAAGGACATTAGTGAAGTCAGAAGGCAGTCATGAGAAGAGTAAAATTTCTAGAGACAGGTAAGATATTCAGAATAGGAAGTCAGATTGTCTTAAAGAAAGAAGAGCAGGGAAGTCGGTGTCACTAGATCATAGATGACATTAAGTGGTGTGAGGGATAAGACTAAAGAGGTAGGAAGGGCTCAAGTTTGAAAGGTCTTTTAAACCAAAAGAACCATTTATATGATCTGGAAACAATGGGATCACTTCAGAGAGGTGGTGTTAGCTGAATGAAGAGACATATTCTAAAATTTAAAGATATGAAAAGAGTTCATTTCAAGCATGAGGGATTACCTTTGTAAATCCATATAGCTGAATGAGGAAGTACAGTCATATCATTTGGAGAGAAAGCATAATTCACAAATGAAGAGAAATATACAATTAATCGAGAAAGTCAGGTGAAAGACATAGCTTAGGGTTGTAAATGTCAGAAGGAGGGGCAGAGATTGATCCTAAGAAGTAGGGAATCATATTATGAATGTTGTTCTGAGCAGTGACATCAACATATCTTGGCTTTACATATTATTTTGAAATTCATATGATGGAAAAATCAGCTTGAAAATAACAGTTCTGTTGAGAGGTGGTGAAGCCCTAAAGTAGGAGAATGAGATTCAAAAGAAGAGGGCTGGAAAACATATTGTAGAAGCTAAATAATTTGAAATTAATTATATGTAGGGATAGAAACCAAAGGCATTAAAACAACTTCAATATCTGAGTCTTAGTGACTGTGATGATGGTGACTTCATTTCATATATGAGGAGGAGACATTCAGTCAGTGGAATAAATAATTGATAAATGCCTACTAAGTGACAGAGAATGTACAAAATCCTGGGAAAATAAAAGAAGGCAAAAGACACCTCTTTCACTGAAAGAGCTCATAGGCTAATGAAGGAATTATGAATGCAACTATGTAAGACTATATATAGGATAATTTGGACATAATCTTCAGAGAAAAGGAATATCTGTGGTGTGGATTTATTTGAGTTTGAAGTGCTGATAAGAAAGGTATGGATGTCCTTTGGGAAACTGGAAATATAAAATAATGACATTTTTTATGAAGGCTAGTTGAATGTGTGGGTGTAAGAAACAATTATGTAGCATTACCCATTGGAGATAATGATTTAAAAAAGGCAAAGAGAGCTGAGAGAAGTGAAAAAAAAATCCTAAGAAAGAACACTGGGGGGACATATGCATAAGATAGTTTGAAGTGATGATGTATCATTCTGCAGCCTGAGAAAGAACAATCTCACACATAGGAAGAGCAGCATTTGAGAATGTAAGGGGAAAGGGTATGAAGACAGATTGGATGTTGCATAAAGATGAGGATTCTTCTAGTGTCTGGTGAAATGATTACAGAGGTCCCAGAGTAATGCAAACAGGTGGAAAAATAAGAGAAACAATTCACCATGATGAGCTAGTGGCATAGGATGTGTTGTAATGAGTTGGATATTTGTTGAGTCCTTTAAGTAATGGCCGGCTCTTCATTGACCCCATTTGGGGTTTACTTGACAATGACAATGGAGTGACTTGCTGTTTATCTCTCCAGTTCATTTTACATAGAGGAAACTGAGACAAACAATGTCCAGTGACTTGCCTACTTATAAGGAGCTACAATATTTGAACTCAGATATTCATGGTTCTAGGCCCGGTGCTCAATCCACTCTCCTACCTAGACAATAAAATGGGAAGACCCACAAAGTTCCTTGAACCTGAAGCAACTTGGGGGGGGGCTTTTTAAGGAGGTACAACTATATTATAAGTACACAGAGACCCTTTTGGGCACACACACACACACATCTGCATATTGATTGGATTTGGTATATAACAGTTTCCTCTGAGTCTGACCATACTCTAGTTTTATTTCTTTTTCTTTCTGTTCTTGTTATTGCAAGGCAATGGTGTTAAATGACTTCCCAAAAGGCACACAGCTAAGTAATTATTAAGTGTTTAAGGCTGGATTTGAACTCAGGTCCTTCTGACCCCAGGACAGGTGCTCTATCCACTTGCACCACCTAGGTTCTCCTCATTACACCAATTCTAAATTCTCACAATTTTATTTTTAAGTGGTCTTGCTCTGAACCTCATGATCTTCTTCCCAATCCTTTAACTAAAGAACTTATAGGAACCCTTTTTGGATATTATTATAATTTTATTAATTATTTTTCTTATATAATCAGTTATGAAAAAGTGTTCTATCGATTTTTATATTTATATTACAAGCAGTTACAGGTTATCCACATTTTATGACAGGTCTTTCATAATAAAGTAGAATAATTAACCAAAATTAATATAATGACTGTATCAGACATTTTATACATAGGTCAACATTTGTAACTCACCCACTTTTTGTGTTCTAAATTGTGCTTTTTCACTTAGCATAAGTCGACTTTCTCTCCTTCCCAATGCATCACCCCACTGGAAAAGAGGAAAAAAAAGAATATTTCTTTTCAATAAATTTCCTCAATAATTGTATACATACTTGCATATATATATATATACATATATACATATCATATATGTATACCTATATAGAATATATAAATAATATATATCAATAAAAGAATACAACACTTATTCTATAAATATATCACTGTAAATCTATCACCTTTGTCACAGTAGATTATATCAATGATCATTTGGAATTATTTTGGACAACAATTATTGGATTGTCCGTAAATTTTACAGTTTTCCAAATTATTTATTTTTCATAGTGTTATTATTTTAAATATCTTGGTATTTCATTCTTTAATAATTTATAAAATTTTTCATAAGTTTTTGGATGCTGAAATATTAAAGCTATAATTTAAATTGTTATGGCATTATATTCTTCCTTCTTCATAAGTATATATATATATAATTAGTTTATGTCTCAAAATCTTTTGCTGATTTCTTTTTCTATAATTGTATTGATCATGTTCATATATCAGAAGTTATCAGTCTTATCTTAATTGAGAGTCATCCCTTTAATTTTTTTTTAGGTTTTTTTGGCAAGGCAATGGGGTTAAGTGGCTTGCCCAAGGCCACACAGCTAGGTAATTATGAAGTGTCTGAGGCCAGATTTGAACTCAGGTACTCCTGACTCAAGGGCCGGTGCTCTATCCAGTGTGCCACCTAGCTGCCTGCCCCCATCCCTTTAATTTTCCATGTATATTTTTACCACCACATAAAAGATTTTATCCAAGTATTGGGCATTTTCCTATTTATTTGATCTTATGTATAGTCTTAGAAGTCACTTCACTTCTCTGCCTCAGAAAGAGTTCACATATTTTTGTGTATATAATAACAAAATGCTTTTGACAATGTTTATACTTACCTGCAGATCCACCAACATTGCATTAAAGATCTATTGCTTCTCTCTTTCTCTCCCTCTCCCTCTTCATTTTCTTTTTTTAATGTTGTCAACCTAATAGACAAAATGTGCAATCACATAAATTCTTTAATTTTTATTTCTCAAATTATTATTGATTTTTAACTTTTTAATATAATTATAGATAGTCCATTTCTTCCCTTAAGAGCTTCCTGTTTATTTCCAGAGAAGATTTATGAATTGGGTAATAAAGCTTATTCTTATCAATCAAAATCAGTTTCTTATGTACCTTCAAATGAGACTTTTATAGAAGAAATCTGTACAAACATTGTTCCTAATTAATTGCTTATGATTTTATCTTACCTTCTTTATTGATTTTATTTTGGTAAAAACTTTAAAATTTTTATGATCTCAAAATTATACATATTGCATTCAGTGATCCTTTCTATTGTTGGTCACATACTTTTTTCTCTATTTCATATCAGATAGATATTTTACCCTGCTTCATTATTTTAATTATGACACATGACAGTTCACATAACTGATTTAGATTGTCTTTGTAAAATATATAGGATGTTGGTATACATTTAATTTCTTACATAAATTTTCTTCCTTAAAAAATGAACTCATTTTTTGACTTAGTTCATAGAACACTTCTCAATATATCAGTTATATCTGAATTGAATCAAGTCTTCATCATATTTTGTTCTGAGATTTAGTGGCCAATGTTTCTTAAAGGTGCAATTATAGAATTGAGAACTAAGATGGTGGTATAAAGGCAGTGACTTACCTGAGCTCTCCCCAAACCACTCCAAATACCTTGAAATAAAATTCTAGAGTAGCAGAACTTACAAAAAGACTGAGGGAAACAATTTTCCAGCCCAACAACTTGGAAGATCTATGGGAAGGGTCTGTTCCACTGGGATTATAAAGGGCCCGCAGCACCAGAGTGAACCAGCACCAGCCATCCAGTAACTGACTGTGGGGTGCCTGGGTCCCTGCAGGCACCTGGATCCATGGAAGCAGGGAGTTGGGGTCTCCAGATTTCTCATTCCAAGACTTGCCAAGGACTACTTGGAAGCTCAGCAGGAAACTCCACCACACCAGAGTGAGAGTAGAGCCCATTCCAGAGCAGGCATCAGTGAAAACCAGATCCCAGGGGACCAGGAGCATCCCTTGGGAGTCACTCAGTGGGGAACCACTTGGCAGCTATTTCCAGAGTGATCAGCCTATGAACAGAAATTGGGTTGGGGAAGATTTCAGAGGTATCTTTCCGATCCCTGAGGCAGGACTTTGTGGCTTTGCCTTTACTCTGACTCATGTCACAGTCTGGGACCCCAGTATCAGGATGAGATGCTGAATTTACTGATTGCCCACAACAGAATTTACTGACTGCCTCAGACAGAGACTCTACTCACAGGACAGAAAGGAGTGTTTGTAGTCATCCACAGAACAGAGCTCAGGTCAGGAGAGCATTTGTAGCCTCTTATAATTACATGGAGGAATTGAGAACTTGCAGGTCCCTGGGGAAAATAGTTTCAAAAACCCTCAAAAGCTTGGGACAGTGCATCCTTCTACCCTGAAAGTAGAGTCACATATTAAGAAAGAGTTAAAATCAAGTAATAGGCTGGAGAAATAAGCAAACACCAGAAGAAAAAAAAAATTGTATCATATACAATGACTTTAGTACTAATAGTATTAAATATACATTCAGGAACAAAATACACACTCAGAACATAACAAAATCAAAGTTTATGAATCCAGAATGTCCAAGAAAAATATGAAGTGGTCTCAAGGTATGGAAGAACTCAAAAAAGATCTTCAAAATCAAGTAAGGGAGGTAGAAGAAAAATTGGGAAGAAAAATGAGAGCAATGCAGGAAAATCATGAAAACCAAGTCAGCACTTTGGTGAGAGATATACAAAATAATACTGAAGAAAATAACATCTTAAAAGCCAGTTTGGATCAAAAGAAAAAAAAAAACAATCCAAAAGGCCAATGAAGAGATGAATGTCTTAAAAAGTAGAACTGGTCAGATGGAAAAGGAGATAAGAAAGCTTACTGAAGAAAACAACTCATTCAAATGTAAATAGAGTCAAGAGAAGCTGATGATTTTGTGAAGACTCAAGAAGCAATTAACAAAAAATCCCAAAAGAATGAAAAAGTAGAAGAAAATGTAAAATACCTCAGTGGAAAAACAAGTGACTTGGGAAACAGATTCAGGATAGAGAATTTTTAAAATTATTGGACTACTAGAAAGTCATAATGAAAGAAAGAGCCTGGACTAGATTTAAAAAAATTCTCCAGGAAAACTGCCCTGATATCCTAGAAGCAGATGGTAAAATAAAAATTGAAGGAATCCACTTCCTGAAAGAGATTCCCAAAATGAAAATAGCCAGGAATATTACAGTCAAATTTCAGAACGCTGAAGTCAAAGAGTAAATATTATAAGGAGTCAGAAAAATCAATTCATATATTATGGAGCTACAGTCAGGATAACATAAGATTTGGCAGGTTCTACTTTAAGGCAAAAGAACCTGGATTATAACCAAGCATCAATTGCCCACCAAAACTGAATATACTCTTTCAAGGAAAAAGATAGACATTCAATGAAATAGAAAAATGTTAACCTTTCAACAACCAGAGCTGAATGGGAAGTCTGATCTTCAAGTGCAGGACTCAGGTGAAGCATAGAGAGGATGGCTGGGAAGGGCTAAACATGAGGGAATTAATGGTGCTGAACTGCTTGCATTTATGCATGGGAAGTTGACATATACAATTCATATGAATCTTCCATTTATTAGGGTAGTTAGATGGAGCACATATAGACAAGGTACAGGAGGGATTTGAATTTTAAGGTATATTATTTTTTAATGATGGAGCTAATGGGGGAGAAAGGAATGAAATTAGAGAAAGGGAAAGGAGGTAGAATGAGGTAAGCTATTTCACATAAAAGAAGGAAGAAAAAGCTTTTGCAGTGAAGTGAAACAGGGGAATGGTGAGAGTGCATGAATGGGCCTTATACTCATTGGGTATAGAAATCTATTTTATCCTAGAGGAAAATAGGAGGGGAAAGGGATGGAAGAAAGAGGAGTGGGGAGAAGTGGAGGGGTATAGGTGATAGAAGAGAAGGAAGATCATGGGAGAGGATAATCAGAAGAAACTCATTCATGAAGAGGGACAGGATGAAATGAGAGAAAAAGAATTGAATGGGTGTGGGGGAAAGGATTGAGGAAAATACAAACAGCAATAGTAACTGTGGGAAAAATTGTTGAAGCCATGTCTCTGATGGACTTATAAAGATTGCTATCCATCCTTAGCCAATAATGTTTAAATATAAGCTGAAGCATATTTTCCCTCTCAATTTATTTTTCATGAGGTTTTTCTTTCTTGTGTGGGGGGCTATGTTTACTTTTACAACATGCCTATTGCAGTAATGTTTTCCATGGCTATACATTTTTTCATATTTTTTATTTTTTGTTTATTTTTTGCAAGGCAATGGGATTAAGCAGCTTGACCAAGGCCACACAGCTAGGTAATTATTAAGTGTCTGAGACCGGATTTGAACCCAGGTACTCCTGACTCCAGGGCCGGTGCTTTATCCACTGCGCCACCTAGCTGCCCCGCCCCTATACATTCTTAACCTCCACCAAATGACTTGCTTTCTCAATGGGGGACAAAGGGTTGGAGAAAGACAGAGAAACTGGAACATGAGATTTTAAAAGCAAATGTGGAAACTTACCTTTACATGTAGTTTGGAAAAAATGAAAAATAAAATAAATCAACTTTAAGAAAATAAATGAGCAATTATAGTATGATTTCATGTCCATGCTTCTCAAAGAAATAAAAATAAACTTTATGCAAATAAACATTATTTAAGGACAGAGTTGCTGCAAATCTGAGAGGCCAGCAGTTTTATGTAACAAGTTCTAACATACTATGATCAGATTGCATTAATGGTCCAGTGAACTTCTAAAGCAGCAGATCAGTTGATGTAAAGAGAAGAGCTACAACAAATATGATTTCTCAGATTCTCTTTTTTTCATATTTCAGAGACATTTCAAATATTTTCCTCACTTCATAGAAACTTTAGGGTAGTGGTTGATGTTGATGAAGATATGAACTGTTTTGTTTTTTTTTTGTTACTTCCATTCTTTAAATCTTTGCTTAAGGCTATTGGATCATTGTAATTAAGTTGAAAAAGTAAGGAGGGGAGAAAAACAAGTAGGGGAATAGTTGATTTACCCAACAATTGATGTATTAAAACTTTTCACATAGAGATACTGGTTCGACCTTTTTGTGGGCTTGGTTGGTTGCTGTGAAAATCACCATCAGAAGAAGAGGCTCATAAGAACTTTTGAGAAAATACATCAAATTAGGAGGCCATCTCTTATCCATGTGGAGTTTTTATTTAACTCACATTTCCTAAGGTAGGTTCCATCATGAATGTTCCATGTAAACTATATTGAATTGCATTTGATTAGTTCCTTTTATATATACTACATCATATATTAGATTTGCCAATTTCAAAAATGCAAGATAACGCAATATCCCCTGTGACCTGACTTTATTTATATCTTCTGAACAATTCCTTGTTTTTTGTAATTAATTTAAATAATTAAATAAAATAAAACAAATTACATTAATTTTATTTTAAAATACATTAAATATTAAAATAATTAAATAAGCAGTTGTCTTGTCTTCCTCCTGCCCCATGGTCCCTCAGTAGAGAAGAGAAAAATAAATTTTCATAGCTATCTGTGTACAATTAAGCAAAATAAATCAATAGATGATAAATTGATTAATTAATTAAAATTCCTTTCTAGTGATATTTAAATATTTATAGGATAATCAACATCTTGTGTCCATCTTCTCTCCAGGAAGTGAGATCTGTGCCACATTGTTGATTATCTGGAATTATACTGATCATCTTACTGATCAAGTTTTTAAAGCCTTGGAAAGTCGTCTTTTCAATGTAATTGTTAATGGGAGCAACTAGGTGGCACGGTAGATAGAACAATAGCCTTGGAGTTAGAAGGACTTGGTTTCAAATCTAGTCTCAGGCATTTGATGCTTACAAGCTTTGTGATCTTGAATAAGTCACTTAACCCCACTGCCTTGCAAAAACCAAAACCAAAAACAATTTAATTGATAATGTATAAATACTTCTGATTTTGCTCCCATCAATCTGCATCAGATCTCTGAATCTATTTTTTTATAATTTTAATAGAATGATATTATTTCTTAATATTCATATAACAGAAGTGGTCCAGTTCTTGGCCACACATACACACATACACTTATTAAGCAACAACAAAAACAATAATGACAACAATGGCAATAATGACAACACTATTCTTTGTACATGTTTTTTAGTACACAAAGATTCTTACCCTCATCTATTTTTTTAAACATGATTTGGATATCAACTTCATAATAGTATTACTACTTCAAAATATATGCACAATTTAGTAACTGTGAATTTAGCGTTCTAAATTGTTTTTATTTTTTTTCTGAATGATTAGACACACTTTTGGTGTCTCTTTACAATATAGGTTGGCCCCAAAACTCCTAATGCTTCCACACTAGATTCATAAGTAAACCTTCCTTTACTTTTCCTCATCATTTTTTTGTTTGCATCTTAAGAATTTTATTCTTGATGGTTCACCATTCCTCCTTCCAAGAAAATGAATTTCTCTTTAGAATTTTAGGTCATGAAATTCAACACATTGCAACTTTGTATCCCATAACTCTAGTAAATTAGGTAGGGAATTTCAGAATAGTTGAAGAGTTATTACAGGAAAAGGAATTAGATTTTTTCTGTTTAGTTAGAGAGATCAAGATATAAAAGATCCAGAGAGACTGACACAGGCTTGAACCCTAGAAGACTCAAATGATTTGAAGGACTCATCCAGCATGTCTACAATATTTATTACATGCCATAATATATATTATAGGACTACATACAGAAAATCTGAAGGAACATCAGTCATTATCTAATCCAAACTAATTTTTAAGATTAACTAATTTCAGATAAGAAATCTGAAGCACATAAAAGAAGGATTTTGCTCAAGATCATGAAGATAAATTAAGTTTGTGTTAGGGAATGAACTCAGTTCTACTAATGTCAAATTCTACACATTTTCTTTTAGTTATTTTCCACTGGACTTTTTTTCATATTCTCAGATTATGAGTTTATATTTTATAAGAACAGGGGATATCTCTTGTCTTAATGCTTTATCTTGCCATGGCACTTTGCATTTTGCATTGCAAATAGTTATTTAAAAGTTCAATTTTTGGAAAAAAAAACTCATCAAATCCAAGCACCAATATAGCCTTACACATTCATGTTCATGTCATGCATCACCTTCCTAACATCACGGCCTTCTTCAAAAATGAATTATATTTATAACAACCATAAGACACAGAACAGGGGGAATATAGAAAAATATCTTCCTTTAACGTATTTTCCAACTATCTTATATTAGAGTTCCCTCTGACTTTCTTTTCCATTGTTGAAGTACACCCATCATTTGTTTTTTTTTGTTTCTTTGTCTAATCAACTTTCACTATTACTGAATAAACCAATTTAAAATACATTATTTTCTTTTCATATGGCAATATTAAAAAAAACAAAAGTAATAAATTAGGATTCCCTGCTTCAAAAATTCTTTCATACACATGAAAGTAAATGATACATTATTTAGGAAATAGAATATTTCTGAATCTCCTGAAGCCATTATGATGAAATGAATGATTGGTATGAGAAAAATGTAAATACAGTAACTGAATCAGTATGTGCTCTTTTTCACTCACCTGTGGATAGACTAATCATACCCTATTCTCTCTGTGTGTCTCTTCTTCTTCCTCTGTCTCTCTTCTATCGCTTTCTCATTTCTCTCTTTATGTGTCTGTTTGCCTGTCTGTCTATTTCTCTCTTCCTTCCTTCCCCACTCTGTGAGCTAAGTTGGTGGTGTCATTAGGAAGGGGACTTCTGAGGAAGAGTCAAGATGGCATCATGGGAAAGAAAATCTAAGAATCGACAGACTACTAGAAAGCCTGGACCAACAAAAGAACATGGAAAACATCATGCAGTAAATTATAAGGGAAAACTGCCCAAATCTACTAGAACAAGACAACAATATAAACATTGAAAGAATCCATAGAACCCTTCCAGAAAGAAACCCCAGGATTAAAACTCCAAAGACTGTAATAGTCAAATTCCAGAACTCTCAAATGAAGGAGAGCAAAAAAGAAAACAATCCAAATACAAAGGAAATAAAATCAGACTAACACATGACCTATCAGCCTCAATATTGAAGGACTGGAAGAACTGGAATAACAGATTTCAGAGAGCTACCTAGGATTATAACCCAGAATGTACTACCATGCAAAATTCATCTTATACTGAAAGGGAAAAAGATGAACGTTCAATGAAATAGAAGACTTCCAGAATTTCCTGACATAAAGATCAGAATTGAACAGACAATTCAATTGCCAAATACAACTCAAGAGTTGCATAAAAAGGTAAATGAAAAGGGGATTGCAAAAGCAAAACTATTTTAAACAAATGTTAACCAACTATCAAATTATACACAACCCTAAAAGGGAAGATATAACACTTCTAATTATTTAGAACATTACTTCTTTAAGGATAATTAGAGGGTAGAATAAAATTGAAGAGAATGAACCTAAAGGATATGCATATAATTAGGTCTTGTCTCTCAATTGAAGAGGTTCAAGATGGCATCACTATGCTTGGGACAAAAAACCCTGAAAAAAAAAGCAGGGGTGTTAACTTTCAGTGTCTCATTTTACCCTGACTCACTTGAATCATAAGGTACTAAGCACCTTGTCTAATGAGGGGATCATTTACTTCTAGCACCTGAGACAATGTCTCTGTTACTTATAATCATTTGTAAAGTTCGAAAGGAGACCTCCGGAACTTCCTAGTACATAGAGATCTTCAAGATTCTCTCAGTTAATTAGATCAGAGTTTGAAAGAACATTCTTCAGTTAATAAGGGGTTAAGTACCATAGGTGAAGAGGGGGAGGGAGTAAAGTTGGCAAGACATTAGGCTTTGCTTAATTTAACAAGGTGTTTAGGACTTTAGGTGGGGAGGGATGGAGGTAAAGTGTGAAAGAAAGTAGACCTTGGGGGAGGGGCACAGATAGTTCTAGAAATGACATAGTTTTGGATGTTACTTTGACTTGTGAGAAGGATTGTGTGTACTTGAAAGATACTTGCAAAAGGGGATAAGGTAAAAAAATCATTATAATTACAATTTGATGCAATTTGAGTCAGTGCTGCTTATCAAACAATAAAGTAAATAATGCAGTGATATCTTGATAACAATAGTTTATCAAGCAATCAAATAAATGAACTGTGATCCATGTTACCTGATTAATAATATCACAGTAATAAGTAACACCAAGGGAAGAGGCACAAAGATTTATGTGAATGTGAATGTGAATACTGAGTGAATTTTATTCAATAGATTTAGCCCAGTGAGGGAATAAAAAACATTCCAATTTGAGTTTAAAATTTAACTTAATCTACAGGGAAGGGAGGACTGGGAAAGGGAAAGATCTGGGAAGAAGGGGCTGATAAAAAGGGAAAGGAATGAATAAGTGAAAATAAACTAAAAGTTAAATTTTTAAAAGAAAAGTCAAAGAAAGGTAGTAAAATTTTGATGTGAAGGAACAAGAGAAAAGGAAGGAGATAAATATAAATGGAGAAATATAGCATGAAGGGAAATATAGAATTAGTAATCTTAACTGTAAATGTGAATGGGATGAACTCTCCCATAAAATGGAAGTGGATAGCAGAATGGATTAAAAACAAGAATCCCAAAATCTGTTGTTTACAAGAAACACATTTGAAGCAGAGAGATATACACAGAGTAAAGGTAGAAAGTGGGACGAAATTATATTATGCCTCAGCTGAACTAAAAAAAAAATCTGGGGTAGCAATCCTAATCTCAGACAAAGTAAAAGCAAAATCAATCTCATTAAAAGGAATAAAGAGGGAAACTACATCTTCTTAAAAGGCACCATTGGAAATCAAGCTATATCATTGTTAAACATGTATGCACCTGGTTGTATAGCATACAGATTCTTAGAGGAATAGTTCAGTGAATTACAAGGAGAAATAGAAAGAAAAACTTTAATTATGGGAGACCTCAATCTCCCTCTCTCAGAGATAGCTAAATCTAACAACAAAATAAACAAGAAGGATATTAAGAAAGTGAATGAAATCTTAGAAAACTTATACATGATAGACCTCTGGAGAAACCAATGGGATAGAAAAATTATTCCATTTGCTCGGCAGTACATAGCACCTTCACCAAAATTGATCATGTATGCAAAAACCTTAAAATAAATGCAGAAATTTAGAAATAATAAATACACACTTCTCAGACATGATGCAATAGCAATTACATATAATAAAGGGTTAAAGAAAGAAAAACAAAGAATTAATTGGAAGTTAAATAACTTTATCTTACATAATGGGTGTATCAAACAGAAAATAATGGAAAAATCAACAAATAAATCCAAGAAAATGATAATAATGAGCTATCATACCAAAATTATGGGATACGGCCAAGGCAGTTTTGAGGTAAAATTTTATATCTCTATATGCCTATATGAAGAAAATAGAAAAATAAGGCATCAATGAATTGATTATGCAACTAAAAAAGCTAGAAAAAAGAAGAAACTAAATATCCACGATTAAATACCAAATTAGAAATTCTTAAAATCAAGGGAAAGATTAATAAAATGGAAAAGACGAAAGCTATTTACCTCATAAATAAAAATAAAACAAAATATTCATAACAGCCCTTTTTATAGTGGCAAAGAATTGGAAATTGAGGGGATGCCCATCCACTGGGGAATGGCTATACAAGTTATAGTACATGAATACTTTCGAATACTATTGTTCTATAAGAAACCATAAAGGAGTCAAATTTTCAAAAACACAACCTACTTCCCAATTGACAATAGTCAAAGGATATGCAAAGGCAATATACAGATGAAAAAATCAAAGTGATCCATAATCATATGAAAAATTGATCTAAATCATTATTTATTAGAGAAATGTGAATTACAGCATCTCTGAGTTACCACCTCATATCTCTCAGACTGCGCAAAATGACCAGAAAGAAGAACGATTAATGTTGGAAGGGATGGGGAAATCTTGAACACTAATACATTGTTGGTGGAGCTGTGAACTCATCCACCCTTTCTGGAGAGCAATTTGGAATTATGTTCAAAGGGCAACAAAAATGTGCATACCTTTTGATCCAGCAATACCACTACTGTGGCTGTACCCTGAAGTGATGATGAAAAATGGTAAAAACCTCACTTGCACAAAATATTCAGAGCAGCGCATTTGTGGTGTTAAAGATTTGGAAATTAAGTGAATGTCCTTCAGTTGGGGAATGGTTTATCAAACTGGGATGCATGTTTGTCATGGAACACTATTGTTCTATTAGAAAAAATGAGGGATGGGAATTCAGGGAAGTCTGGAAGAATTTGCATGAACTGATGCTGCGCAAGTTGAGCAGAAGCAGAAAAACATTGTACACCCTAAAATCAACATGGGGTGATGATCAACTTGATGGACTTGCTCATCCCTTCAGTGCAATAACTAGGGACAATTTTCGCATATCTGTGATGGAGAATCCCATCTGTATCTGGAGAAAGAATTGTGGAGTTTGAACAAAGACCAAAGACTATTACCTTTAAATTAGAAGAAGAAAAAAATTATCTTATTATGCAAGATATAGTTATTTTTCTTCCTTAAGGATCTGATTTCTCTCTCATCACATTCAACTGAGATCAGTGTATACCATGGAAAGAATGTAAAGATTAACAGACTACCTTCTATGTGGGTGACAGGGAGGGAAGAGAAATTAGGGGAAAAATTGTAAAACTCAAAATAAATAAAATTTTTCTTGAGGAAAAAAATTCATAACGGTTCAGATTGTAGAGAAGCATGGAATGACTTACTGGATCTGATGCTGAATGAAAGAAATAGAACCAAGAGAACAATGTACACATTCACAGCATTATGAGATGAATAACCTTGATGGAGCTCCTCTGGGCTGTGCAGAGATCTAGGACAACTGTATTTGGCCAGTTATGGACTGTATTATTCCCAACAGATGAAGAAAAACAAAACAAAACAAAATACACAGAAAAAAACAACAACCCTTCTGAATCTGATGAACGCTTTATAAAAAATTATCTCTTATGTATCTCTTTCTATCAATCCTAATTTCTCATTTCCAAAATGACTAATTTGTAAGCATGTTTAACAAAATATGTATGTAAAATGTTAACCTGACAGTTCCCTGCTCAGGGAAGAGGGGTAAGAAGGGAGGGTGGAGGGAAATCTTGTCACTTGGAAATATGCATGTACATATGGATGAAATATATATATATATATATATATATGTATATAATTTTTTAAAAAGGAAGAGGACTTCTAATTTATTTTCATCTTGAAATATGGATTAGTACCTGTTCTTTACCTTCCAGTTGTAATAATAATAATATTTATCCTTCATTCTCAAGAAGACTATGACATCAAGTAGGTGATGTCATGACAAGTGGGGGGGCATCTTAATTCATCTGTCTCACTTTCTCTTCCAGAGCCATCTGAGTCCAGTGGCCAGATAGGATCAGCATGACTGGAGATTGGTCTGGATTCAAGGCAATCAGTTTTAGATGACTTGACCAAGGTCACACAGCTAGTAAATTCCTGAGGTCACATTTGAGCTCAGGTCCTCCAAACTTCAGGCCTGGAACTCTATCCACTAGTGCAGTCTAGTTGCCCCAAGTATTTATCAGCTGTCAGTGGTAAGATGATTTATAGAAGTGAAGTGTTTGAGAAGTTAAGGCACTTATCCAGAGTCACAGAACCAGTTTTTGTCAAAAATGGGGATGTACTCAATGTCTTTATGACTCCTTGGCAGTTCTCTGGCTGTCTCTCTTTTTCTGTTTCTTTTTATTTCAGTCTCTCTGACTGTGTCTGTGTCTCTCTGTTTCTGTCTCTGTCTTTCTCTTTGAATCTTTCTTTCTTCACTAGTCCATACTCTAGTTCCATCTTCACATTTACTGCTGGTGAAAGTAACAATAGTTAAAATAGTGGAGGGAGAGGAGGCTAGGTGGTGCAGTGGATAGAGCATCAGCCCTGGAATCAGGAGTACCTGAGTTCAAATCCGGTCTCAGACTCAGACACTTAATAATGACCTAGCTGTGTGGCCTTGGGCAAGCCACTTAACCCCCCATTGCCTTGCAAAAAAACCCTAAAAAAATAGTGGAGGGAGAGACACAGAGAGAAAGACAGACACACGCACACACACACACACACACACACAAACAGAGAGAGAGAGAGAGACAGAGACAGAGACAGAGACAGAGACAGAGAGACACAAAGACAGAGAGAGACACAGAGAGAGAGAGACAGACAGAAAGAGGGATACAGAAAGACAGACTGAGCAAGACATTGAGATAAAGAGAGACTGAGGTAGAGACAGTAAGAGAGAGAGAGAGAGAGAGAGAGAGAGAGAGAGAGAGAGAGAGATTGAAGGAATAAAGGAATTCTTAAGGAAATAGAACATTATGTACCTGGGTTTAGCAAAACTGCCTTACCTTCAATTACACAGGCTCAGTTTGTCAAGGATGCCTGAATTCACCCCCCTTGCCTAGATACTAAAACTTTATCTTAAAGCAGTGTCCCTGCACTTCTCAGTCCTGCCCGGCTTTTCGGGATCAGCAAACACATTAGTTGGCTCTTGAATCCTTGATTTGAAGCTGTCATACTTTACAAGAGCAGATGAGTTTTATAGGATGTCAACTCAAGACCTATTTGTTCATGTCATTCAGCCACCAATGCTTGCTAGAATATCTCCTGACTAGCAGACTCTGCTCAGCAAATGACATGTATGATAACCAGAAGATAATGGATTTTAAGGGGAAGAAATAAATGCACCTATTTTAAAATTTATAATATAGTAAATAGGTATCCCCTGAAAAAAAGAACTTTGAGGGGGTTTAGATCGTTTTGTTTTTGTTTCTTTGTTCATGTTCATTATCCAGAGATCCAAAATTATCGACTATCTCATGGATGTATCTTCTCATTCTTACATGCAACACATTACCATTTCACTTGCTGATTGATGGGTCATTTCTGCTTTATCACTGATATTCAGCTGGTTTGGACTGGGTGGTTAGTTTATATAGTGATCATTGAACACAAGTTGTCAGAGAAAACTGGTTGGGATCCTGAAATTTGCTATTTCTGACATCTATGATATTAAATAACCTGATGTTTCTGGAATTCAGTTTTCTTAAATATAAAACAAATTGGAGTTCCTTTCTATCTCTATGCAAATAAGGACTGATTTTATTTTGTGTAATTTAGAAGTATCATTGAGGAATGTCTCTTCCCTCTGTCTCTGTCTCTCGTTCTCTGCAATCCTGTAACACATTTCCTTATTATTCATTCTGTTTGGGAAGATTCAAACAACAACAATAAAACAAGAATGAACTAAAGAAAGTGAAAAGTAAAAGGCTTTAGTTTCTCTTCAGACAATATCAGCTCCTTCTTAGAAGATGGATAGTGTGCTTCGTCATTAGTCCCTTGTGATTATCTTTGAACATTGTATTGATGAGAAGAGCAAACTCATTCATAATGCTTTTTCATTTAATATTACTTTTACTGTATTCAACATCCTCCCTTCTCTATGCATCAGTTCATGTAAGTCTTTCGGCATGATAATATCCCATTGCAATCATATACCTTAACTTATTCAGGCATTCACCAATTGAAGGTCCTCTCCTTAATTTCCAGTTCTTAGCTATCACAAAAGCAAATGCTATAAATATTTTGGTATGTGTGTAAAATACTTCTTTGCTCAAATCTCTTTGGGATATAGATCTAAAGTATTTGGGACACAAGCCTGATTACAAAACCCAAAGTGGTGTTTCCAGATCAAAGAGTATGTGTGGTTTTATAGCTCTTTGACATAGTTACAAATGGTTTTACAGAATGGATGGATCACTTCACAACTCCACCAACAGTATAATATTGCCCCAGTTTTTGCACACCCCCCTTCTGTGTCATATTATGTTACCTGAAAAGTTTGAGGTAGTACCTCAATGTTATTTTTAATTTGCATTTCTCTAATCAATAGTGATTTCTTTTCATACAACTATAGTTAACTTGGATTTATTCTCTATAAACTGTCTTTGTTTATTTATACTTTGTTCATTTATCAATTAGGGTATAACTTGTATTCTTATAAATTGAATGAATTTGCTCTATATTGCTTATGACGATTTCCCCCAGTTTTTTGCCTTTCCTCTCATTTTGATTATATTGGTTTTGTTTACACAAAACCTTTCTTTTAATTTTACATAATCAAAATTATCTTTTTAAACATATAGTAATATTTGCTATAGCTTGTTTTGTCATAAATTCAAACCTTATCAATATATCTGACAAGAAAAGTATTCCACTCTTTCTTAATTTCCTTATGGTATCATCTTTTCTGTGCAAATAATATCCTCTTTTTGAACTTATCTTGTTATATAGTATGAATTGTTGGTTTGTATTTATTTTCTGCTATACTTTTTTCATTTTCCCAGAAGATTTTATGAAATAATGAGGATTTGTTTCAAAATCTTCAACATTTGGGTTATTATATGCTACATAAATATCATCATTAACAAAATATATTATAATGCCTATTTTATTCCATTGATCCACCACTCTATTTCTTAACCAGTACCAGATTGTTTTGATGATTACCACTTTACCTTCCTTACTTTTGCATTGATCCCCTTGATATATTTTACCTTTTATTATTTTAGATAAATTTTATTTTTTTCTAGCTTTATATATTGAGGTATTTTTGCAAAAATAAATTTCATTATTATATTTTATTTTGATATCATTAGTTCTTCTCATTGTATTCTTTGGGGTGTGGGATGGGGGAAAGTTTAACAAAATTAATCCAAATCCAAAAGGTATGAAATTATTTGAAGTATTTTCCATCTATAGTGTCCCACCTCTCTCAGAAAGGAGGTAGAACATTCAGTTTTGAGCATTCATTTGAAAAAAATTGAAGGAAAAGAATTTAGGAGCCTATAGGGGCTGGAGGGAGAAATAAGGAAATCATAACCTATAGGAAAGGACTTACATTAAAGAATTTGAAAGCAAATGGATTGTATGGGGAAAAAATCTTGACTTGGAGGAAGGAAATATAAATGATAGATTTAACTAGACTTGTTTTTCATTTATCTCTCCTCCTCCTCCTCCTCCTCCTCCTCTTCCTTCTTCTTATTCTTCTTCTGTTTCTTCTTTTTCTTCTTCTTCTGTTTCTTCTTTTTCTTCTTCTTCTGTTTCTTCTTCTTCTTCTGTTTCTTCTTCTTTTTCTTCCTCTTCTGTTTCTTCTTCTTTTTCTTCTTCTTCTTTTTCTTCCTCTTCTGTTTCTTCTTCTTCTTCTTCTTCTTCTTTTTCTTCTTCTTCTTTCTTCTTCTTCTTCTTCTTCTTCTTCTTCTTCTTCTTCTTCTTCTTCTTCTTCTTCTTCCTTTTCCCTTCCTCTCTCTCTGTCTCTCTGTCTCTATCTGTCTCTCTCTCTCCCACAACTTGTCTTTCTATATAATATTCACCTATTTTATGATTCCTTTAAATGAGAATTAGCTCTATATTCCTAAAATCTGGATTCGAATCTTTCCTTAGATGGTATGCTAATTGGTTAAATCACCTAATCTGGGGCAGCTAGGTGGCGCAGTGGATAGAGCACTGGCCCTGGAGTCAAGAAGAGTTCAAATCTGACCTCAGACACTTAATAATTGCCTAGCTATGTGGCCTTGGGCAAACCACTAAACCCCATTGCCTTGCAAAAAAAAAACTGAAAATAAAAAGAATAAAGGCCAAATCCCATCAATTTGTATAAATAAATAAATAAAATTTAAAAAAATAAAAAAACTAAATTACCTAATCTGAACAAATCACACTTTTCTCATATGCAAAATAACCCTGAACTTTGTACTGCAATTTTATGAATGTCTAGCAATATTTTTCAGAGCAAGACATGGGTATCCTGTTAAATTTTAATAACCTACTCTAGAAAAATAAAGTATGTAACACATTCTAGTTTAATTTTTAATATTAATATATCCTTAAATTTAAAAAGCAAAAATCAATAAATCAAGTCTTGGTTTGTAGCAACTGCTGATTTCTGAATTGTGGATTCGTACACTGAAAATTTCAAAAGAGTTCTACAAGCCAGTAAGAACTCTGGAACATGCTGTCCATCAAGTGTAGACTATGTTCTTTAAACTTTCCTCTTAAAATTCCTAGATTTCTTCACTAATTCCATTAAGTTCCCACTTGCTACATTTCTTGAAAATTCCTTTCTACCTTGGAAAATTCCCAATCCATATGCTAGTCCTCCCCCCCCCCAATTTTCTTTATGTCCCTTTAGCATTTATTTATCTATATTTTATTCACTTGTTTTCCTCTAATTCAAGATAGTCCTTGAGGCAATGGGCTTTTTAGGTTTTATATCCTCTGTGCTTAACAAATCATGTGAAAAAATATTTAGATCTTTGATATTATATAAATTACACTGCTGCATAATCTATTAAACATTAGTAATCGTTGCTTTTTGGTTTTTCAGTCATATCTGACTCTAAGAGACCCCAAGGACCACAGGATACCAGACCTTTCTATTCTTCACTCTCTCTCCAAATCTATCCAGGTTCAAGTTAATTGGCTTCCATGTAATTTTCTATTCATCAGATCCTCTGCCATTCCCCTTTTCTCTTGCCTTCAATCTTTCCAAACATCAGGGACTTTTTCAATGAGTTCTGTCTTTTCAGCAAGTGGATTAAATGATTTAAACTTCAGCTTTTAGAATTATCCTTCCAGTGAATAACACAAATTAATTCCTTGATTTGTTGTCCAAGTGCTTTCTCCACTCACAATTCCAAAGCATCAATTCTCAGGTGCTCAACTTTCCTGTTAGTCTCATGGTCATACATTGCTACTGGGGAAAAACACACACACACACACACACACACACACACACACACACACACACCACAAACAGAGCTTTGATGGTACAGACTTTTGTTATTCAGGTGTTATCTCTGCTTTTTTTGGATGTTATCCAGACTTATTATAGCTTTCCTTCTAAGGACCAAATGTCTTTTAATTTCATGACTGCAGTGGTTCTTTGCAATGACCTTTGAGCCCAAGACTAACACTGCATTTACTTACCAATCTATTTACCAGGAAGTGATGGGACCAGTTACCAACCATTTTTTTAATACTATCTTGAAACAATTTTTACACTTTCTTCTTGTTTATCTAGAGGATTCCTAGTATTTCAATACTCTCTACCATCAAAATAGTATCTTATTTTTTCCCTCCTAGCTCATGCAGCTTCTTTAAGTCATCCCAAATTTGGGTTCAGCCAATACAAGCACCACCCTGCATCAGGTCTTTGCCTTTTCCTTGCCACACAAGTTTGACCCTAATGAAATAAAAGTCATTTTTAAGATGCATTGATGAAGGGACCGCTAGGTTGTTCAGTGGACAGAGCACTGGCTCTGGAGTCAGAAGTATCTGAGTTCAAATCTGACTTCAGACACTTAATAATTACCTAGTTGGGTGGCCTTGGGCAAGCCACTTAACTCCATTTGTCTTGCAAAAAAAAAAAACTAAAAAAAATGATGCATTGCTGGTGAAATTGATGCCACATCATCTCTGGCCTCCAAAATTGGTCCCTTGAATTTTTCTGTATCAGAAATCACATTGCTTAGTTAATTTATTCAATAAATGATCAGTATAGAGGAACACCAAACACTATTCAATAAAATTATTTGATTTCATATAGAACTCTGTCCCATTTCACTCCCCCTCAAAAACATCCCTGGATAATTGAATGGCCTTTTCCTCCCTTCAAAAGGCTTATATTATTTTCAAGTTTAAAAACAGAACCAAGAGATTCTGGTTGCCTTAAACCATTAAAAAAAGAAATCCATTTGGCTTTCCTTGGTATACATTGTGTTATAGCATCATCAACACTGTTGACTCAAGAGTCGTGTTAAATCATGTCACTTTAACAACTTGTAGACACATTGACAGATGAGAAATTGATTGAAAATGAACAAAAAAAGGTGACCTTGTTGTCAAATTCTGTTGTACCCTAAGTTTGTTTTCCTACAATACTGGAGACATTATTCAAAACAAACTGGCATTTTCTCGCTCTATAGGAGAGACTTCAAGCACCATACCTCTATTCCTGCCACCCCCACAAGGATGCCTACTTCATTGTAAGTAAATATCTCACTGCTAAAAAGTAGCATTTCTATTCCAGAATTAAACTTTCTTATAATATCATATGACAGTTTAGTTCTCCCGGAGCTGTTTCCTCTGAAATGTATCTTAACTAAATACATTAGAACTCAGTGCAAATGAAAAAAAAAATAATGGAGTAAACTTAAAAATCACAACATAACAATATCAAGCTCAATTTCTTAATTAATGGGAACAAGACCACAGGGAAAAGGTGAAATTGAATGTCTTAAAGACTTTTTTTTTTTCCTGAGTCCATTTACCGTACCTAATTCTCTATCACATTAACTATTTCTGCTCATTGTCTGAGTTTGAAGATATTTCAAAGATCATACAGTCTTTTTTGACATGTACAATTATGTTCAGCAAATTTCCATAATAGTTATTTGGCAAAAGAGGAAATAGAACTAAGGAGAAAAAGACATAAGAAAGCATGAAAAAATGAATTTTAAGAAGTGAACCTATGCTCTGCATTGATTCTACGGCTTGTTTAATTGTTTCCTGGATATGCATGTCATTTTAAATAACAGGTCTCTCAGGCTTGTCTTTGATCACTGACCTGCTTAGAGGTCCTATAGCCCTTATAGCTGAACCTGTCATAATGTTGCTGGTAACATGTCCAGTGAATTCCTGGTTCTGCTCCCTCATACATCTTCAGTGCATGCAAGTATTTCCAGACTGTTTCTAAAATTTGGAAACTCCTGATTTCCTACTAAACAACATTATTCAGTAGTATTCATAAAGCATAACTTGTTCAGCTAATCCCAAATTGATGGACATTCCCCTAATTTCCATTTTTTTGCCATTACCAAAAAGAGCTGCTATAAATATTTTTGTACCTGTTGGTCTCCTCCCCCCCCTTTTTTCCTGATCTCTTTGGGATATAGAACTAGAAGTGGTATTTTGGATCAGGGTTTGCAGATTTATTGCCCTTTGGACACATTTCCAAATTGCTCTCCAGAATAGTAGTATCAGTTCACAACTCCACAAGGAATGCATTGGTGACCCAGTTTTCCTACAACTTCTCCATCTTCTGATCATTTTCTTTATTTTTTATTTTAACCAATCTAAAAAGTGTGAGGTGGTACCACAGAGTTTTGTTAATTTACATTTCTCTAATTAATGATGATTTGGAGCAATTTTTTCATATGTCTACAGATTGCTTTAATTTCTTCATCTGAAAATTGTTTATATCTGTTGACTATTAATCAATGAGAGGTTGATTTATATTTTTATAAATTTGACTCACTTCACTATATATTTGAGAAATAAGTTCTTAATAGAAACACTAGCTTGTTTGCCAGCTTTCTGCATTCCTTCTAATCTCGGTTATATTATTTCTGTTTCTGTGTGTTCAAAACGTTTTAAATTTAATGTAATCAGAATTATGCATTTGGCAATTTATAATGTTCTCTATAGCTTATTTGGTTGCAAGTGTTTTCCTGTTAGATCTGAAAGAATAAATGTATAGGCCTTTCATGGACACAGGTAATGACCCCCTTTATAACCTAGGAGACAGCTTTTGGGAGCTGATATTGCCAATGAGTTCATCCTATTTCAGCAAACCTAGCCATGAATCCTCCATAAGCATGCATATACAGTCAATTTTTGGATTTATAACATCCAACAAAGGATATATTCTGATGGTACAAAGTAGAAAACAAGTGTTCCCCTAGGAGCCAATGATGAGACATTAAAATTAGACTTTGGCAAAAATAAGTGATTTTTGTGACTATCTTCCAGATTCTTGCTTCTCTCTCACATAAAGCTACCACCTCCCCATATATGTATATATACATATATATATATATATATATATATGTATATATGCAAATACAACCAGATCCCTGTCTGATACGATTATTGATCTGTATTCACATTTGTGTATATGTACTATGAATTGCCACAGAAAACCTCATAATGTTTACATTCTACATGGATCACAGTTTGTAGCAATGACATGAAATCCTACATCAATGAAATCCTGGGCCCTTGATGGATTAAGAAAACATCAATACATGGATCCAGAAACAGATTATGTTTCTCCTCCTGACCCTCACTGTGAACCCAGCTTGTTATAGCCCTTCATGAAGTCTGTCTGTAAAGTCAAAGAGGTATCGACTTTGGCTTTGAAAGACAAAATCTACCCCATTATAAATTTTCATATCTTTTAACTCCTGAAGTATTTGTGTATAATCCATGTTTTCTTAATTGTTTAATTCTACAGTCCAAGATAATGTGACTGTTGTTGGCAGAGACTTCTTCCAAGAGAACCTATTCTCATGCTGGCAGTAAACAGAAGAAAGAAGCAAACAAAGGTAGGCATGGACAGCTACCCTTTAGGACATGCCCCAGTATTTAAACAATGAGAGCAACATCCTAGGCATATTGCCAAGCCTTCTAAATATTTTCTAAGGTTGCCTATGCCAAGTCCTCTTAAAATTTTCAATATTTAAAGAGTCATAACTCATTATGAATTAGGCACACTTGTAACATTATGATTTTTAAATTATTTAAATGAAATCATACTCTCAAAACATTTAGAATATAACCATACCATATAATTAAAGGAGGCAAAGTTGCAGCATAAATATCATTTGATAATTATAATGGTCTTTGGTAAGATGGAAGAATCAATGAATCAGTATGCCAAGAAATAAGACATTAATAACTTTTATACAACAACAAAATAAATACTAATATTAATATCTACTATGTGTAGAACATAGTCATGAATTTAGTATCAAAAAAGCAATGTAAGTGTAAATTAAAATGCTCTTATTTGTAATAACAAACAACTACCTGAAAATAGGTTTACCAGGGAATCAGCACCAATAGACAATGAACAGCAATACTCTGTCATAACCCATAATTAAGAGCATACATTTTAGCCATTAAGCTATTTTCTAAAACAGTTTCTTAGAAATTCTAAAAAATATGCCCAAGGTTCTGTTCAAATTATAAGATATGGAGATAATGGATTCCAAAGGTGATAAGAATGAGAATCCCAAATAAATAAAGGAATAAACAAGGAAACAATTAAGTCATAGCATGTAAGAAAAATGAGCCTCCGCTGACATTTGCTTTGTGGCATCTATAGGCATTTCTCTTGAGTTTTGTAAAAAAGATTAAAACAATAGAAGGGTATGTTTTGTGATGGCCATTAAAAGCCAAAATGTATTTTATTTTTGGTCTGGTATATAACAGAAAGCCAGAGGGGTTTATTGAGTCGGGGAATAAAATCTTACCCACATTTTAGAAAAATAACTGCAGCTACTTGAACTAATCATTGAAATGTTAAAAAAGTTAAGGAGACCAATCAGAAGGCTTTCATAATTGTACAGAAATGAAATGAGTAGGTAAGCTCTCTATCCTAGGATGATGGCTATGGGAGTGGAAAAAAGAGAATTTATATTCCAATGAATATAAAGATAAGAAAACAGTATTATTTCTTATGAGTATGTAGGCTGAATTCATATGAGAAGCTGATGTTGACAGAAAGACATGGAGTCTTCATAATTGACAAGTTTTTGCTATCCTTAAGATTAATGAAAAAAGGTTGAGAAAAGTTAAAGGTCTGGGGAGAAAAAGTAATGACTTTTGTTTGCATATGTTGAGTTTGATTTGTCTATGGGGGATTTTGTTTGAGACATCAAGGGGCAGTTGATATAACGGGATGTGATATTGGGAGAGTGATTAAGTCTGCATTTACAAAAATCATGATATCATCTGAACAAAGATAAAACGATGAATACGTATTTGTTAATTGCCTACAATGTTCCCACAATTGTGATAAGGACTGAAGAATGGGGGAAAAGGGAAAAAATATAGTGCTTGTCCTCAATGGGAGATATAGCATGTAAACAAATCTATATATAAAGAAGCTTATATGTATATAGGACAAATAAGAAATAATTAATAGAGGGGAAGGTACTGGAAATAAGAGAAACTGGAATGCTTTCTAAAAAAGAAGGTTTTGAAATTGTGACTTCAAATAAACTAAGGAAGTTAAGAGGTGAAACTGATGTGGGAGAGTGGTTCAGGCATTGGTGGGGTGGTCAGTCAGAGAAAATACCCAAAAGGGGTAACTTGTTTGAGAGCAAATAAGGAAGTTGATATCACTGGATCAGAGTAAACATTAAGAGGTAATGTGTAAGACTGGAATATGAAGAGCTCTGAATAACAAACAGATGATAATTTAAACTTCCAGAGCTATTTGTCTTTAAAATGAAGTTTATAAGTTAAGACAGAGAAGAAAAGAAGACTCAGGAAAGAAATTGGTAAGTATAAACCTTGGGTGAAGATCCAGTAAAGGACACTGAAAATGAGATGGACTAGGTAAGAACAATATCATAAAATCCTAGAAAATATGGTTCCAATGAGAAGAAAAAGTAAAAAAAAAAAGTACCACTTTATTGTTCTACCTGAAAAGGTCTGGCTTGCCTGATGGGGATTAATTTTGAGATATTTTCAGCATCATAGAAATAGTTTAATTTAACTAGTTGGCTAAATAAGAGGTTTGGGGAAAATGATGATTTGAGATATATATTGTTTTCCTAAATGAATGTAAAGATGACAAAATATTTGTATATCATGATGATTAATCATTAATAGTTAAAGTTTTATACAATTTCATTGTAAAATGAGAACAAAGGTATATTTCATTAAAATAAAATATTTAAAATGAAAATAAACAATTATTATTATGCAAGCAGATCTAGATGGACTTAAAAAGATAAACTGAAAAAACAAATCTTACCTTTGTAACCTTGACACTCATTAGCTGTGTGACCTTAGTCAAGTCATTGCTTTGCATTCAGAATCATCTCAAGTCATCCTGATGCACATGTGGTCCTTGAATCCAGATGACTCTAGAGGAGAAAGTGAGAATGATGATTTAGCCCAGCAACCTCTTCACTCACATCCAACCCCCTGATGTTATGGTCTTCTTCAAGAATGAAGGACAAATATATATATATATATATGTATATGTATATGTATATGTATATGTATGTATGTATAGACACACACACACACACATACTTTGTCTGCAGCATTGCCACCTATGGTAGCTTATTGGTAAAATGAATAGAGTGCTGGTTTTGCAGCCAAGATAGTTGTTGTTCAGTCTTTCAACAATCTCTGATTCTTCGTGAAACCAAAGATCATAGCATGCCAAGAGCTTCTATTCTCCACTATTTCCCAAAGTCTCTCAAACTCATGCTCATTACTTTGATAACACTTTCATCTCATCCTCTTCCATCCTCTTTTTTTGATCTTTAATATTTTCCACCATAAGGCACATTTCCAGTGAGTTCTATCGTCTCACGGTGTGGCCAAAGTACTAGTGTTACTTCTTCAGAATTTAACCTACCAAAGAATAATCTGAATTAAGTTAATATTGAGTGATTTGATCTCCTTGCTGTCCAAGGGACTCTCCCAAGTCTTCTCCACTACCACAATTCAAAAACAATGATTCTGCAACTTCACCTTGTCTGATGGTTCAACTCTTGCAAGCTTCATATTGCTACTGAAAGAGCAGAAAAAACTAGGTTTGATTTTAGAGACCTTTGTTAACAGGGTCGTACCTCTGGTTTTTTAGTATGCTGTCTATCTAGATTTGCCATCATTTTCCTTCTAAGGAGAAAATAGCTTTTAATTTCTTTTCTTTTTCTTTTTTGGTTTTTTCAAAGCAATGGATTAAGTGACTTGCCCAAAGTCACACAGCTGGGTAATTATTAAGTGTCTGAGGCTGCATTTGAATTCAGTTCCTCTTGACTTGAGGGCCAGTGCTATATCCACTGCACCACCTAGCCACCCTAAGTTTTAATTTCTTGACTCAAGTTATGGTCTCCAGTGATTTTTGAGTCTAAAAATATAAAATATGATACTTTTTCCTTACCTTTTCCCTACATTTGCCAAGAAATGATGGAACCAGTTACCAAAGTTTTTTTTTTTCCTTTCTTTTTAAAATTTAAGCTTTAAGCCAACTTTTACAATCTCCTCATCCATGCTACTCAAGAGGGTTCTTATTTTCTCTTCACTTTCTGCTATCAGAGTGGCATTATCTGATATTTATTTCTGCACCCTTAATTCTGGCTTCTAAATTGTCCAGTCTGGCAGCAGCTAGGTGGCACTGTGAATAGAGCACTGGCCCAGGAATTAGAAGGATGGGAGTTCAAATTTGATCTCAGACACTGAATTACCTGTGTGACACTAAGTCACCCAACCCCATTGACTTGAAAAAATAAGCAAAAGTAAAAAACAAAAAAGTGTTTTGCATGTTATATTCTACATAAAACAAATCAATAAGGTGACAATATATAGTCTTGTCTTCTTTCTTTTCTGATCTCAAAAGCATCAGTTATACATATTGGAGTCTGTTACTTGTTGATCCACTCAAAGATTACTCAGGGGACAAGTACGATCATCACGTATTCCTATCTCATTTTCCACATTTTGTTATGATCCACATTGTCAAAGACTTTAGAGTAGTCACTGAAGTAAAAGTAGATTTTGGGGGGTGGAACTCCTTTACTTTTTTCCATTATCCAGAAAATGTTACCAATTTGCTCTAAAGTTCTTGTTCCTCTCTAAAATCCATCTCCTCTTCTGGTAATTCTCAGTTCACACATCATTGAAGCCTAGTTTGAAGAATCTTAAGCATAACCTTGCTGCTGCATGAGATAACTGCAGCTACTTAGGAGTTTGAATGTCTTTTGACATTGTCCTTCTTTGGATTGGGGCATAAACTGATCTTTTCCAATCCAGGGGTCACTGTTATCCAAATATGCTATTTATTGAGTGAAGCCCTTTAGCAGCATTATCTTTTGGGATTTTAAAAGGTTTGCCTGGGATTTGTCACTTTCACTAATCTTGTTGTTATCAAGACGTCCTAAGGCCCACTAGTCTTGACTGTCCAAGATGTCTGACTCTAGATCAGTGACATAACTACATGGTTTTATATTTTACCAAAATGTTTCATGTATTGCTTTTCCTTTCAGTGACCTATTCTATCTGATAAATAGTATTTTTGGAGAGGAAAGAAGGAAAATGCCAGTTTAACTGACTGATACATTAGAAACGTCCCAAACCCTGTACAATGTTTAAAAGCTGTGGATATCCCATTTCTTCCAAGGTCTAGGATGAGAGTATCTTCTTATATCTTTTAATGTCATTCCTACTTAATCATTATAATTTTGTTACATTTACTTAATTTTTTGTGTTTCTCTGTTCTTTCCTTTTACATTGTTAAAAATACTGTGTACATTTTCTTGTCTCTCCTGCCTCCTCTCTGCATCAGCTCATGCAGATCTTTTCATATTTCTTTGTGTCCATTGCAGACATAGGTTCTTTTAGCTATGTAAATTTTCATTGAATTCAGGCACCATAATTTGTTTATCTATTCTTCAACTGAGAGGCATCTACTTTATTTCTACACTTTTCCCTATCACAATAATAGCTGATATAAATATCGTTGAGTATATAGGGATTTTTTTAAATCAGTGGCTTCCTTGGGGTATAAATCAATATTGAATTCTCATGCCCAAATAACAGGGTAATTGTTTATATGTTCAAATTGCTTTCCAAAGGGATTGCATCATTTCACAGTTCCATCAACAAGGTATTCATGTGTCTGTTTTTATGTAAGACTTGCAAAATTGATGGTTGTCATAATTTGCTATTTTTACCAATTTGTGAAACATGAAGCAAAACCTTAATGTTGTTTTTGAAATTGTTTTTATTTATTTTGATAAATATTTCCCAATTATATGTAAAAATTTTGAGGTTGACTTTTAAAGTTTTGAGTTACAAATTCTTTCTCTGTCTCCAGCCATATCTCCCTCCTTGAAGATGCACACATTTTAATTTTAATTATACAGATATGAAAAAGCACATTTTTTATATTAGTGATGTTGTGTAAGGGACTGTTAAGTAACCCCTTATCACCTAATGTCCTTGTGCACCAGACAGTTGTTTCACTGGTTGATTGGAGAGTATCATGGGAATGGGAGTAGACCAGGATATTTAAGCACTTGTATTTGTTTCCTGCCTATTCCATGTTTGCCTGAGAACTTGACTACAGCTGAACTGAGTCAAGTCATCATTTATGAATAAAGGATAATCTAGCTGGTCGGCACTCAACAATGTTGCAAAAGAAAATACCCCCAAAATAAAATATTAATAAATAAAGTTTAAAAAATATCCTCCAATATTCTTTCAGGGTATATAAATTCTCTCAGAGGAAATAGCATTTTTCATCATGCATCCTTTGGAATTGTCTTAGATCATTGTATTGAGCAGAATACTTAGTTTTTCACTTTTGATCATTCTACCAAAATTATTTCTATCATTCATAGCAGAAATATTTCTCTGCTCTCTTCACTTTCCATAAGTTCATATAAGCTTACTCAAGATTTTCTGATAATATACTGTTTATCATTTCTTATAGCCCAATAATATCCCATTATAATTATATATAAAACTTGTATAGTCATTCCTCAATTCATGGGCTTTCTCTTGATTTCCAATATTTTAATTCCTCCCACAAAAGAAACTTCTATAGATATTTTTGTACAAATAGGTGCTTTCTCTTTGGGATACATATTTACTAGTGATAGTGCTAGATAAAAGAAATGTATAGTTTAATAGGCCTTTGGGCATAGTTCAAAAGTACAGTTGAATCAGTTCACCTCATTCAACAATTAATTAGTTTCCAAATCTTTCCACAACTTCTCTAAAATTTCTCATTTTCCTTGCATTAGATAATCTGAGAGATGTGAGTTCATATTTCAGAATTGTTTTACCTTGCATTTCTATAATCAGTAGTGATTTAGAGCATTTTAAGGTGACTATTGATACCTTTATTTGTTCTTCTGAAAATTGCTTATTCTTATCACTTGAATATTTACCACCTGAGAATGATTTGTATTCATGCTTTATCTTATTTATTTAGTACTTTATTTTCCCCCAGTTAAATGTCCAAACAATTTTTAACATTCATTTTTAACACTTTTAAGTTCAAAATTCTTTCCCTTCCTTCCTACCACCCCACACTAAGGAGGCAAGCAATTCAACACAGAGTATCATGCAAAATTTTTCCATATTGGCCAATCTGTGAAAGAAAATATAGACCCCGAATTAAAAAAAAAAATCCTCAAGGAAAAGTAAAGTTAAAAAATATGCTCCAATCTGTTTTCAGACACCATACATTCTTTCTGTAGTTATTCTTATAGATTTGACTCCGATCATGATATACTGATAAATAAGATTTTTGTCAGAGAAATTTGTTGAAAATTTTTTACTAGTTTCCTGTTTTCCTTCTAATTTTGGCTACATTGCTCAAGTTTTTACAAAACCTTTTAATTTCACGTATAAAAATTATTTTTTATTTTCATAAAATTATTTTTTGTCTTTTAATTTAATTCAATTAAATTTCCTCAATACCATGCAAAATCAAGTTTCAGTATTCACTTTCAAAACCTTGACTTACAAATTCTCTCACTTTTTCCCCTCCAATTCCCCTCATTGAGAAAGCAAGTTACTTCATATAGCTTAAAATGTGTAGTCATGAAAAAATTATTATAATAGAAGCATTGTAAAAGTAAACATAATCCCCCACCCAATTAAAACAGAGAAACCTCAAGAAAAATAAAGAAGGGGGACCAAACTTACTTTGGTCTGTGTTCAAACTCTATCAGTTCTGTCTTTGGAAAGGATAGTATTCTTTATTAAAATTTCTTCAGAGTTATCTTGGGTGACAACATTTCTAAGAAAAGGTTTATTATCCAGATTATCCTATAATATTGTTGTTACTTTGTATAAAGCACATTTCCCCATTGCATTATATTGCTTTTTTTTTTTACTGAGAGTATCCTCTTCATCATTTCGCATAGAAGTAATAGCATTTCCTCGCAATCACATACCACAATTTGTTCAGTCATTCAATTGCTGAGTATCCCCTCAATCTCCAGCTCTCTACCAACAGAAAAGAGTTCCCTTAAATATTCCCATGCAAATATATTCTTTTCTTCCCATATTTTATCTCTTTTGTAATATAGATCTAGCAGTGGCACTGCTATGCCAAAGAGTAATCATAATCATAATCATAATTATAATCATCATCATCATCATCATCATCATAATGTTAGTCCTTCATTTTTGGAGAAGACCACAACATGAAGGAGGGAATGCCATTCCAAGCACATGAATTGGATGTGAATTAAGGGAATGTTGTGCTCAGTCACCAGCCTCATCATCTTCCACAGATTCATCTGGGTCCAGTGGCCAGATTATGAATCAGGACTACTGGAGTTGGCCCTGGATGTGAGGTAGTCCAAGGATTGCCCAAGGTCACACAACTAGTAAAAGTCAAATGTCTGCGGGTGGATTTGAACTTTTGTCCTTCTGACTCCGAGGCCAGTACTCTATCCACTGGACCACCAAGCTGCCCTGCACCAAAAAGTAGGCAAGGTTTTATAGCCTTTGGGGAATAGTTCCGAATTGCTCTATAAAATCATTTCACAACTAATCTCTTCCAACATTTTTCATTTTCTCATTCTGTCCTATTATCCAATCCAATAAGTATTATATAGTATCTCAGAATTGCTCCAATCCAATTTTTCCTATTAATAATGAGTTAGGACATTTAATAAATGATTTAAATTATTTGCATTGGTAATCTCATCTGAAAACTATGCATATCTCTTTATTATTTATCAATTTGGGAATGGCTCTTATTTTTTTTTTTTTATAAAGTGGACTCATTTCTTTAAGTCTGAGAAATGAGGATTTTGTCAGGCAAACATTTCAATATTTTTTCCTACAGTTGTCATTGCTGACTGCATATCCTTCCACCCTTTTTCTCTGATGCTATTTATTCTGTTCTCTTGCACCTTTCACCCTGTTCTTCCTCAAAAGTGTTTTGCATCTGACTACCGCCTCCCACAGTATAACCTCACTTCTATCATTTTGCAAACCCCTATCCTCTCTTATCCCTTTTCTCCCATCCTTTTCCTCTCTAGGGTAAGATAGATTTCTATACCCAATTGAGGGTATATTTTATTCCCTATCTCAGTCATTTCCAATGCGTTAGTCTCACCTACTCCCCTTCACCTTCCTCCTCTTCCTCTCCACAGCAAAAGCTTTTTCTTTCCTCTTTTATATGAAATAACTTATCCTATCATAGCTCTCCTTTCCCTTTTTTCCCAGTACATTCTTTTCTTGACCATTAATTAGTTCTTTTTTAACATAATATCCATTCAAATTCAACTCTCACCTATGCCTTGCCTATGTATATATATATATATATATATATATATATATATATATATATATATATATATACATATACATATACATACTCATTCTCACAGCCATAATAAATAAAAAATTAATATCAATTATCATTACCATCTTCCCCATGTAGGAATATAAGTAGCTCCACATCAATGAGGTCCCTAAATTTGCCTTTTCTGTTTAATCTCTTTTATGTATCACTTAAATCTTGTATTTGAAAATCAAATTATCTGTTCATCTCTGGTTATTTCATCAAGGAAAGTTTGAGAGGGCTTTGTATTTCCTTTTCCATTTGACCAATTCTGCTTATTAAGGCATTCTTTTTCTTATTGGCCTTTTGCACCACTTTTTCTATCTGTTCTTGCCTTTAAGATGTTATTTTCTTCAGTATTTTTTGTCTTCTCCATCATGCTGCTGACTTGCTTTTCATGATTTTCCTACACTGATGTCATTTTTTTTTCAATTTTTCCTCTATCTTCCTTACTTGATTTTTCAAAATCTTTTTTGAGCTCTTTTCTGGTCTGCGACCAATTTATGTTTTCTTTGGAGATTTAACTTTGTTAAATTTTTCTGAGTGTATAATTTGATCCTTTATATGACTGATATTTTATTTTATTATTGTAATTACTTAATATGAAAGTTTTTCAGTATTTAATCACTTATTTATAATTTACACATTTTTCTTCCATACTCCCTTTCTACTCCCCTCCCCTCAGTGGTGAACAATCTAGTGAAAATTGCAAATGTACATTTATGTTTGGCATATTTAAATATTAATCATTTTGTGTATAAAAATTAGGTCTGAGGGAAATGAAAGAAACCCATGGGTTAGGAATAAAAAACATAAGAGAATTTTTTTTAAATGAAGGTAGCGTTCATTCATATTCTGTGTTTTTTTTTTGTTTGTTTTGTTTTTCATTTGCATGTAAATACTATTGTCCAGAACAGATCTCCCTAGAGCATTGTCCTAACTCTCTGTACTGCTGAGGAGCTGCATCCATCATAGCTGATCAACTCACAATGTTATTGTTAATGTATGTACACTATTCTCTTGTTTCTATTTCCTTCACTCGACATGAGCTTGTGTAATTCTTTCAATGCTTCTTGGGTCAAACTATACATGGTTTCTAATAGAACAGAACTCCATAAGATTCTTATACCCTAACATTTTCAGCAATTCCCCAAATGAGTTTCCAATTCTTTGCCACTACAAAAAGAGCTACTACAAATACTTTGGAACATGTGAGACTTTTCTCATTTATGATGATGTCTTCTGGATTTAGGCCCAGTATTGGTATTGCTGGATCAAAGGATATGATCAATTTTATTGCTCTTTATGCATAGTTAATGTCTTGCTCTCCAGTCTCCACCAATAGTGCATTAATGCTCCAATTCTCCTATACCTCTCTAAAATGAGTTGTTTCCCCCTTTGTCACCTTAGCCAATCTAAAAGGCATAAGGTGGTACCTCATCAATGTTTTAATTTGTATTTCTCTTATAACTAATGATTGTGAGCATTTTTTTTCATATTATATATAGCTTTAAATTTCTTTGTTTGAAAACTGCCTGTTCCTGTCTTTGAGCATTTATCAACTGGAGAATGACTTGTAACATTATAAATTTAATTCAATTCTCTATATATTTTAGAAATGAGATCTAGATGTGAAAATTATTTCCCAGATTTCTGTTATTTTTCTAATCTTGGCAGCATTTTTTAGTGCAAAACTTTTCAACTTAATAAAATCAAAATCAACCATTTTGCAATTTATAATGTATTCTCTCTTATTTGACTATAAACATCTCGCCTTTCCATAGCTGATCCTCTATTTGAGCAAAGTAATTGTCTATGGTAGGATTTTTTTCTTCTGATGTTTATTCATTTCCTAGCTTATGACTTGATTTTAGTGCTTGCTATGGTAGGACTATGCTTCCAAGGGTGGAGGGCAAACTCACAAGCTTTTGAGGAATTTTTTAGTTGTTTACAGAGATATCCCCATCCCTGCCAGAGACCTGTAAGTTCTCAATTCCTCCAAGATCATATAAAAAGCTACAACTAGCCTCCTTGTATGCTCTGGTCTGTGGATGATCACAAGCATTCCTCTCTGTTCTAGAAGTATGAGGAGGATATTCTTTCTGTCATAGGCAGTAAATTCTGCATGCTTCAGCTCCTTGTCCTGGGACAAGAGCCCCATACTGTGACCTGCATCTGAGTATGGGAAAAGTCATAGAGTCCTGCCTCAGGGACTTTATGTGACACCCGAAGGCCTTCTCCTGGTCCCCTGGGACCTGGTTCTGAACTGAGGTCTACACTGGACTATTCTCCTCTCTCATTCTGGTGAGGCAAATTTTTCCTATTAACCTTCCAAGCTCTCCTTGACAATGCCTGGGCTGAGAGTTCTGGAAACCACCACCGCTACCAAGGACGCAGGCACGGGATCCAGGCAACCTACAGTCTATTCTTAGATGACTGGAGCCAGTTGCTTCTGGCATGGCCTGGGCTGCACTGTGGACCCTTTCTAACCTCAGGGTAACAGACACTTCTCATAAATCTTCCAAGTCATCTTGGGTTGGAAAATTGGTTCACTCGGTAATTTTGTGGGTTCTACCACTCTACAGTTTTGTTAGAGGGAGAACCTGGGAGACTCTCTGCTTTTACTCTGCCATCTTGGCTCCATCTCCTCTTAAAATTTTCTATGCTTTATCTGGTCTTAAGTTTCTTTTTTTTGTTATTATCGTTGATGTTTATTTTGTTTTTCCTATGCATAGACCTGGCACGTACTTTTTTTCCCAGAATCCCCTAGTTTACTTAAACTATTATCCTTCATGTTTAAAGTATTTATCCATTTTGAAATTATCTTTGCATGGGATGCAAGATATTGGACCATGCCTACTCTCGGCCAAACTGTTGTCCAGTTTTCCCAACAATAGTTGACAAATGGTGAGTTTTGATTCCAAAAGCTTGGATCATTGGATTTCTCAGGGAAAAAAAAAAAAACAAATAGATTACTATGATCATTTATCATTGTTGATTGTGTACTTAATCTATTCCTCTATTCCACCAAGCTATTTCTTAGCCAATATCAGACTGATTATTAATTATTGAATATTTGGAAGATTAATACTTTTAATGAATTTCAAATATGGACCTGTAAGCTCACCTGACTTATTTTTGTTATTGATTCCCTTGATGTTTTTGGTCTTTTTTTCTTCCCCATCAATTTTATTACTATTTTTCAACCTTTATAAAAAAAATTCTTGGGTAATTTATTGATATGGCATGAAATAACTAAATTATATAAATTGACATTTAAAAATTTATATTGACTGTAAATCTGTGCACAATGAATACCTTACTATTAATTTAATGTTTTTATTTTATTTTTTCCAATTACATGCAAAGATAATTTTCACCATTAATCTTTTCGTAAAATTTGGAGTTCTACAATCACATACCACCCTCCCTTCCCTTCCTCATCTCATGGCAGTGAGTAATGTGATTTACGTTTTACATGTACAATGATGCTTAGCATTTCTCCATATTAATCATGTGGTGAATGAAGAATCATCAGGAAAGCATGAGAAAAAGTTTTAAAAAGTGAACATGGTATGGTTTGTTCTGCATTCATTCTCCAAGTTTTTCCCCCCTCTCTGAATGTGTATGGCATTTTCCATCACAAGTCTTTTTGAATTGTCCTTGATCGCTAAGGAGTAAAGTTCATCATAAATGATCATCTCATAATTTTACTATTAATGTGTGTATATTGTTCTCCTTCTTCTGCTCACTTTGTTGAGTATCAATTCATCCAATTCTTTCTTGGCATCTCTAAAGTCTGGCCATGAACAATAGTACTGCCATGACATTCATATACCATAATTTGATCAGTCATTATTCAATTGAGATATTTCTTCAATTTCCAACTCTTTGCCAATTCAAAAAGGGCTGCTTATAACTATTTTTATATATGTGTGTCTTTTCTCTATTTTATAATCTCTATGGATTACAGACCAAGTAGTATTGCTGATTCAGAGTACTCATAGTTTTATTGCCCTTTGGATGGATGAATCAGTTCACAATTCCACAAACAGTACATTCATGTCATAGTTTTATCATATTCCCTTCAATATGAATATTTTCCTTTTCATGTAAGACAATCTAATAGGTTTAGGCAGTACTTTTTTTTTTAGGATTTTGCAAGGCAAATGGTGTTAAGTGACTTGCCCAAGGCCACATAGCTAGGTAATTATTAAATATCTGAGGTCGGATTTGAACTCAGGTACTCCTGACTCCAGGGGCGGTGCTCTATCCACTGCACCACCTAGCCATCCCCAAGGTAGTACTTTAGAGAGGTTTTATTTGAACTTCTCTAACCAATAATAGTTTAAAGTATTTTTACATGATTATAGATAGCTTTAATTTCTTCATGTGAAAACTTCTTGTTTATATCCTTGAAGATTTATTAATTAGGGAATGACTTGTATTTTCATAAATTTGATTCATTTATTTATATATTTTTAGAAATTAGTCCTTTTTAAGAAATACTAGTTGAGAAATAAATTCCCAGCTTTTTTTGCATTCCTATTAATCTTGATTACATTAGTTTTATTTGTGTAAAACTTTTTAAATTTAAATTTAATGTAATAAAAGTAATCCATTTTTCAATTTAAAATGTTCTTCATTCCTTATTTGGTCATCTCTATATATCGGATAGATGGGCTATTCCTTGTTCTACTAATTGGCTTATGGTATCATCCCTTTAGTCCGAATCCATTTCAATCTTCATTATCTATGCTCTTTTTTAGGAAAGATCTCTTTTTAATAACATCTATTTTTGCTTTTGCTTTTTCTGAGAGCAGGATTACTACCTGGCATTTTTTTTTTTACTTTTTTTTTAAACTTCAGGTTAAGCATAATATATTCTGCTCTTGCCTTTTACATTTTCAGTATATATCTTTCTGTTTCAAATGTGTTCCTTGTTAATAGCATATTAAAGGATTCTGACTTTTAATTCATTTGGCTATCTGATTCTATTTTACAGGAAAATTTATCCCATTCACATTCACAGTTATAATTACTAATTCTGTATTATGTTTCATCCTATCTTCCCTTGCTTGTACTTTTCTATCTCTTTATCTTATCCATCCTCATCAGTGTTATGCTTCTGACTACTGCTTCCCTCAATTTACTTCTATCAGCCTCCTTCCCCTTTCTCCTTCTTTACCCCTTTTACTTTTTTCTTTCCTTCTTCCCTCCCTTCTATCAGTCCCTTCTTCTTCTTTATTTCCCCTTTCCCCTCCTTCTTCGCCATAGGGAATAAATTTCTAAACAAAATTGGAAATGTGTGTTATTCCCTTATTGAGTCAAATCCATTGAGACTAAAATTTAAACAATTCTCATACCCTCCCTTCTTTCCCTCTTTTATAATAGTTAATTTCACTTCTTGTGATGTTATTTACCATTTTTGCCTCTCCTTACTTCTTCCAGTATTCTACTTTTTTCCATATCTTCATTGTTTTATGCCTGTCTTATACCCATACACTTTGTCTGAGTATATTCCATTCCACTGTCCTAATAGTATTACAATTCTTGAGTTAGGCTCTTGAAGACTACTCATTTCAAGCGTCTTATTAGAAAAACACTTCTTAAAAGTTACAAGTATCATCACATCATAATCAATTTATACTCATATCCTCCAAGTATTCTTCTTTCAACTGTTATAAAAGAAATTAAGTTTTCAAGAATTATAGATATTATCTTCCTTAGTGTGGATGTAAGCAGTTTAGTTTTATTGATTAATTTTTTTTTCCTTTTTGCATATTTTTTTTACATATCACTTGAGTCTTGAATTTTAAGGTCAAATTGTCTGTTCAGTTCTTGTCTTTTTATTGATCAAGGTAGAAAAATCTCTATTTTGTTGAATGTCCATCATTTCCATTGAAAGAATATGTTAAATGTTTTAGGTTAATTGATTTGTGGTTATAAACTAAGCTCCTTTGCCCTCAAGAATATCTTGTTCCAGACCCTTTGCTCCTCTATATTGAAGCTCATAAGTCCTGTATAAACCTGGCTGTGGTTCCATGGTATCTGAATTATTTTTTAATACTTGCAGAATTTTTAAAATTCTAATTTCTCTTTAGCTGACAAATCTGAAATTTGATTACAATATTCCTTGGAATGTTTATTTTGGTATCTCTTTCTGGAGGTGATGGATTGATTCTCTTAAAGACTTTAATCCTCTTGATCTCAGATTTTGTTGGACTTTTCCTTGATAATTTTCTGAAAGAAAATGTCCAGGCAGTTTTTTAAAGTTTGGCTTTCAAGCAGACTAATAATTCATAAATTATCTCTTTGGGTTCCATTTTCTAGGCTGGTCATTTTTCCTAAGAGGTACTATTTTTACATTTTCTTCTATTTTCCCAGCATTTAGGTTTTGATAGAATTTGATGTCTTATTTGGTTATTAGTTCCCTGTTGCCTAGTTCTAATTAATAAGGATTTATTTTCTTTAGTTAGTTTTTGTATTTCCTTTTCCAGTTATCACAGAAAGGAGTTGTCCTTTTGATTAAATTTGTTTCCATTTGTTTACAAATGTTTCCATTTGATCAATTTGATTTTTAAATATATTGGTTTTTTCAAACAATTTTTGTTTCTTTTTCCAATTCTTCCTAATTCTCCCCTCATTTCTTGACTCACTTTTTTCTTCTTTTACTTTTTAAAATCTTCTTTGATCTTTTTCAGAAGTATTTTATGGAATTGAGACCAATTCATAATTCCTTTTGTGGGTTCATAAGTAGGTATTTTGTCATTGCTCTTCTCTTCTGAGATGGCCTTTTGATCTTTCCTGTCACCATAGCAGGGTTTTTTATGGTTTAGGTTCTTTTGTTTGTTTAACTTATTTTGAAAGTTGAGTTTTGCTTCAGGTTCACACAGGGTACAGTCTCAAGGGATTTTTTTGTTGTTGTTTATTTGTATTTTTGTTTTTGCTGAAGGTCAGGGATTTGATCTCTGGGTTTCTACACTGGAGTCTCAGATTCTAGGCTTGTTCCCTGTGATAAAGAAGCCCAAGCCAGTCCTACCTATGATATCAGTGTTCCCAGGCTGTAAATGTGCCTTTTTCAATGGGGTTGCCACCCTCACTTTTGGTCTGCTGTACAGCTAGTCTGATGAGCCCGGACCTAGATACCTTGGTTATTGAAATATGTTGTGGCTAAGAGGCTCCTGCAGGCTCCCCTTAGGCTAAACTGGTCAACACTCATTTTAGGTATATGATACAGACCTTTCCTGAAGTTTCTTCAATGATCTCTTGATCTGTAAAATTATTTCACTCTGTCTTTTTGAGGGTTCTGTTGCTTTAGAGGCTGATGACAGGATTCATTTAAGTTGTTTCAGAGCAAAATTAGGAAGTGCTCTGAGAGGTTGCTAGCTTCTCTCCAAAATTTTGGCCCAGGATGTCTACAATCCCAATAATTCTTAAATGATCTCTTCTGGATTAATTTCCCAGGTCAGTTACCTTGTTCCAATGATATATTTCACGTTTTCTTTTATTAATTCGTTGTTTTGAATTTTTTCGACTTTTATTGTTTTTAAGGTGTCATGAAATCATTAGTTCCCTATTTCTGAAGCCTAATTTTGATTTATTCCATAAATTCTATATCAGCTTTTTGATTTGACCCATCATGGTTTTAAAGTTATTTGCAAATGAATTTTTGTGCCTGTTTTGCCAAGTTATTAATTCTATTTTCATAATTTTCTTGCATTACTCTTATTTCTATTCCCCCTTGCTTTTTTCTGCCACCCCTTTTTATTTCTTTAACTCTTCCATACATTTTTACTGGCCTTGAATTCAATTAGCTTCTTTTCCTTTGAGATATTGGTTGTGTGTTTTCATGTTGTCTTCTTTAGAGTTTTGTCCTTGTCTTCTCCCCAGCCCCTAAGGAAGCTTTGTATGGTCAAGGTCTTTTTTGTTCTTTGCTCATTTTTTCTGCCTTTTTCTTGACTTTGAACTTTTTATTAAAATTGCAACTCTGCTCAATTGGGGGTGGCAATGTACTGTCCTAAACTATACATGTTTTCCTTCTGCTGTTCGCATACCTTGTTCTGAAGATCTGCAAGGTTCTTGGTTCTTTCAAGGTTTTGTCTTCCAGCGAGAGCAGTGTTTTCTTGAGCTGAGTTCTAGTCCTTGCTTTCCTGTAGCCATTGGTATAAGCATTCCTCTTGGCCCTGGTTTGTGATCAGCTTCCTCGTTTTGCAGTCACAAGAGCTAGTTTTCTTCGCTGCCCTGAAACTGTACATGGGCAATAAAGTTGCCAGTCATCTCCAGCTTTACCCCATGCCAGGAAATGTCGCTTGTCATCTGAATGGTTGTCTGAGCTTTTCTCAGAGATGAGAGCTCCAGAAATGACTTTTGCAGTGGTTGATATCTCTTCCAAGACCTGATGCTGTGTGATCACCAGGCTGATCTTTAAAGATATTTCCTGCTGACCTCCTAATTTGTCTTAGGCTGAAAAAATATTTCACTCTGAACTTCTGTTGGCTCTGCCACTCCATATTTGAATTTCAGGTCTTATTTCAAAGTTATTTGGAGGAAAACGTCTGGAGAGTTTAGTTGAGTTGTTTCCTAGACTCCCTATTACTTTATCTTAAATATGTTTAATAAATATCTTTTTACCAATATGTTTTATGGGTTTTTCCCTTAATTCATTCTAGTTAGCTTGTTGGACCATCCTTTGCAGTCTACATTTTATCTCTTCTCTAATATGATTTTTCGTGCTTCATCACTCTTACAGTTTCTTTTGCAAGATGCACATTCTTTCAAAATTCATGGACAGTGGCTGGGAAGTCACTTTTCTTAATTTTATTCAATCTGAAGATGCAGCCATAGTCACTGTGGTTGGTTAGTAGATCTTTGTTATTTCCTTGCTGCTAATTCATTCCAATAAACATTTATTAAGTGCTTATGACATTCCAGGAAATCTCCTAATCACTAGGGATATAATTAAGATAAAGAAAAAAATAGTCTCTGCCCTCCAAGAGATTATAATTTAAGGGGAGATGGGGAAAATGCACAACAGAAAGCAAGCAGGTGGGGGTGGGGCAGCATCAGGGATTTCTCAACTCCTAGTACAGGGACCTCTTGTCCATTAACCTTAAAGCAGACAGGGCAGCAGATGTAAGTGAAGTGAGCTGAGAGCACATTTTCTGCTCTCTATGAAGAAAAGCAGTTTTCTCTAGAAGTTTGGTACTCTGCCCTCCGACTCTCAAGGGAAGATGGAGGTGGTCTCAATCAAGTCTTGAGACAGCAAAATGATGGTGAGTTTTGAAGTGATGATCTTATATTGGGAGGGGTATCTTCTCCTTCTGTGGAGTTGAAGCCAGGTATAGTGGAAGATACAAAGCAGAAATATTGACTTCTATTGTATAATGTATTTATTATGAGTATTCCTATGAATGATAAGTTTATAGGACCATTCAGAATTTTTTTAAATGGACTTTTCCTTAAGAAAAAAATGGGGGGAGTTAGGTGGATACAGCACCAACCCTGGAGTCAGTGGACCTGGCCTCAGATACTTTATACATACTAACAGTATGATCTTGGAAAAGTCACTTAACACCATTGTCTGAAAAAAAAAAACAAAAGAAAAAAGTAAAAATGAACTGATGAGATTCTTTTTTGCAATAATAAACAAGAGATCAGAAAAATATCTTCTTTTAAGAGTTTCCCATGATGAGACTTCTAATTCTTTTGAAATATGGTTAAGTATCATTTCAGTCACTATCTTAAATATCTTAAGAGTAAACCTGTAATCTTTTTTTTTTATATGCTTGAACCTTTTCTTTACATTTATGGCCAAAAGTATCAGACCAAATCATTGTTTTTCAGAGTACAGGAAAATGTGGGAATATTTTTGAACATTTGAATTTGCTTCCCAGAGAAACTGGCAGTAAGAGAGAAATAAGGACTTTGTTTAACTTCTTGCTATGAACTGCTAAGTATTCAGTCTGATGAGAGAGGTGTTTAGACAGAGGAGAGATGCAACGTTAAAAAGACTGAGGATGAACCTCTGTGAAAGCAGGAAATTCAAAAGAGGTTGGAGTTATGAAAGGTAAAATAAAGTGAGCCAGGCAACAAAAATCTATTCTGAGCTTCTCCAAACAATTTCTGTGTTATGTTGCCATGGATCTGTGACCTTATTGTCTTGGGGAACCATACAATTGACTTAAACCTTTTCCAAAGTCCTTAGCATTTTATAATCCTGTGATTGTTAATCAAACATAGCAAGGCCTTATATCAGATCTCATGGAATTACTCGGAAACCAGTAAAAAATTCAAGTTATCCATTCATTCATTATGCCTAATCGTCACTCCCCTGATCATTTCCTCTAATCATACGCTTTATCTTGAGTTATTATTAAAAGTTATGACTACTCATGATTGCCATTTTGTTTTCTTTGAATGACTTCCCCTCCTGCAAGGCAATGGAGTTGTGACTTGCCCAAGGTCACAAGCAATGTAATTATTAAGCATCAGAGGTTGGATTTGAACTCAGGTCCTCCAGACTCCAGGGCCAATATGCTATCTACTGCTCTACCTTGCTTTCCCCCTTTGAATGGTTTTTAAGGGAATCTGCACTCAGTAATTCAGAACTCTAGCTTTACATGACTTGAAAAGATATAGCACCTTTGATATTTTTTAAAAGATGGGATCCTTTAAAAAACTTCATTAAAAAGCAAAAAAATGTGCCCTGCTCTCTCCCTGTGTTATTCTGTTCCCAGTCTATTTTCAAATTCAATAAGTATTTGTTAAACTTTTGTTATATACCAGATGCTGTGCTAAATTGTACTAAACTACAAGTAAGAAAAAGAGAGTTTTTGCCTTCAAAATGCTGATGATCTAATGGGGGAAGGCACAATAGAAAAAGAAACTAGAAAGTGGGGGAAAGGGTATCTTGTTTTGTGCAATTCAAACCATTTCATTCCCTAAAACTTGACACAACACTTTTTACATTTTAAATTGCTTAAAAGTTTTATTCACTCGTTCATAATTCATATTTTTTCACATTATAATAGAAGTTTCGATTGTTAATCTAGAAAGGGAGAACATTCAAGTACATGTATTCACTTTGTATTTCATCCTAGAAAAGTATGAAACACAATTATTGAGGGAGAAAATAAATATTGAAAATATATCTGCAAAAGACTTTGGTGACAACACCATTTTGCAGGGTCTTTCAAATATATGACTATAGTACCTGTAAGAGTTCTTTTCAAGCTCTATTTCCACTGGAGTTACTTGGATTATGATTTCATGCGATAGGCCTCGAGTATTGTTCTTCTGAAGACTATTTCAGTTGAGCTGGTCTGTCCCTATTATTGACATTTGTAATCCAGCTAGAAGTGGCAGATTAATTTATTTGGCACACAATCTGTCATCTCTCGCCCTTTCACTGAAAGAGAGAAAGAAATAGAGATTTGACAGAGAGCTAGACACAGAAATAGAAGCAGAGAGAGAGAGAAAGAGAGAGAGAGACAGACAGACAGACAGACAGAGACAGAGACAGAGATAGTGACAGAGAGAGTCAGAGAGAAAATGGAGAGAAAGAAAAAGAGAGAGTTGAAGACCCATAGAGTCAGTGAGAGAAAAACTAATAAAATGAGGGTGGAAACAGGGAGAGACAAGCAGAAAATTTTTAAAAAAGATAGGAAGAATAAGAAAAGGAGTGATAAGTAAGGAACAGCCTTTCTGAACATCCATAAAAATAATCAGCAAAAACAAATGAGATGTATTGGTTTAGAGAATTAGAAAGAGGACTAGGATCCCACAATGTCATGAGAACTCGTGATGTTTAGTGTAACAGGAGAGAGTGGTCAGGAGTATGTGCAGAGAGGCCATGAAGAACAAGGAAAACAATCTAGGAAAATCTTAGGTCCAGCTACTTAAAACACTGTCTTTTTTATTCCATCGAAGATTTTTTCTGCCTCCAAACAAAATTATGAATGAAAGTGCCCATTTGTGAAAAGAACGTTATGTCTTTTGAGTCTGTCTAAATGAATAAATAGATGAAAAGACCATCTTAACAAAGACTACTTGATCTAGATGGACATATTTATATAATGACTTAAAGTGGAATGGAAATATGATTGGAGATGAGTTCTGATTGAAAGAAACCATCAAAAATGCATGATTCTGTTAAGTGTCATGACGACATTGATTGGGAAGCAGAAACAGAAATGTCAAACTTAGATGAAAATGTCGATCTTGGATGAAAAGTGCCCCCTTTTCCATATTATTTGCATGGCATGTTTGTAGCTAATGGAAATTTACTGAAGGAGAAAAAAATCAAAGGAAAAGCTCTCAAGAGTAACTTATATTTAGTATAACATATTCTTTGAATAAAATTTGCATTTGGGGTCAAGATTTGCTTTTTAAAGTAAATAGTTTACTGCTCTTACAAGCTTCCCCGATCAGTTTTGTTGAAAAAGACTTTGCATTTGTAAACAGAAGAGCTAAAGTTTTATACATTTTCTCAATAGGCTGCTGCTTTAAAAGCAAAGGGAATAGTTCATTAAAATCAGTAAAGAAAATATAATAAATACACACCAGAGTACTAACTAAAGAAATTAAAATAAAATTAAAGTAATCAAAATATGTCCCATTTGTACACAAAGGATAAATAATTGGATGAAATTTTAGTTATATTTTTCCTTCACCACTTATTTTTTGTTACAAATGAAGAAAGTGAGAAATCAAACAGATGAGCTGATTTTCTCAATATTGTATAAGTAGTATAACAAAGTTAGAACTCCAATATAGACCAATGGATTCTAATTTCTTTAATCTTTCCATACTCTGCCCATGATTTGATTCAAGTAAACAAGTCCTACACTAAAAGCATTCTTGTCATAGCATAGTGTTTTCTGAAAGGCCTGTACAATCTATCTCTTGATGACTAATTTTCTGGAGATGAAATCTTTTGTCCTCACTCTATGGACTTCAGAGGGCAAGCAGTCTGTCAATGGGGCTCTGGGCCATGTATTTTGACAACGATATCACATTGGATGCATAAAATGCTGTTCTAATAAATTTTTAACAATTTATGATTAGAAAAAATGAAAGCATAACATTCTTTTAAAATGAATTTTCATTTTTAATTTTATTGACTATTTCTGAACTGTAGATAATCAACAAAACAATCAGCTAACTTGTGCATTTGCTGATGTCTCGAGTGAAAAAGTGAAAAAATTAATAGAAAACTTAACAACTGACTCTAGAACTATTTCAAATGGACTCCAGCACAATTATTTTTGTGAAATTATTTTTGCATTCATTTTTGTTCTTGCTTATCTTTGTATATTCCAGTGTTCTCTTCCCACTCTTGCACAATGGAGGCAGAGACTGGTATATCTTTGTCTTATTTCTCAAACATTCAGCTCAATATTAAGAAATACATAGTGTATAATCAATTTGAACAGGATCTAATAATTCTCCTGAAACAGCCATTAAATATCAATATGTCCTCCATGTCATAAGGAAAACCTTAGTGGAAAAGAAATGAATCATATGTAATATATATCTATCTATATATTTATATATAGAAATCTTTTCTTAATTGATAAACTTAAAGTGGCATGCTTAAAATGTTTATTTTGAAGTCATAACTGCACAGTTAATTATGTCATTAAAGTTAATGATGTATTATGGTCAGGTGCTGGAGAGCACATGACTAGTATTGGATTTTAATCCTACTTCTCAAACATTAACAGCTGTGGAAGGCCAAGAAAGGTAATCTACTTACTCTGTAAAATGAAGTCAGGCATTAAGTCTCCAATGCTAAATCTTAGGATCCCATGACCTTATAAAGAGATGGAACTTTTTTAGTTTATTGATAAAACAATAATCTAATATTTTAAAATTTAAAAGTTTTCTCATTCATTTATCCTTTCAACATAATAAAAATCCTATGGATACCTCCATTGTATTCTAATTAACCAAACTGGCTTTCCTCCAAGGAATTTAGCAAGGGGACAAGTTAGTAAAATATCCTTTCTCTCTGAATGAATTTAATATTAGTTCTCTCTTTAGCTGTCTAGAGATGACTATTTTTAACTCCCAACAAGTCTTTTTTTATAAAGTCTGATTTCTGAAGCTTTTTAATATTGTACTTAACTCATTTTAAAGGTTATTTTTATATGAAAAAACCCAATTTCAGGCATTAAAAAAGGGCATTTCCATGGACATTTGGGGGAATAATTTGCTGGTTCCTTAAAGGTTAACTTTTAATAGTGTTTCTGGTATGGAAGACAGTATGACACAATTGCTAGAGGGATATCCTTGTACTAAGGATGAGCTAGTTTCAAGTTCTTTTATCATACATATGAACTATATTGTCTCATGGAAGTCACCCTCTCAGTGTTCCAGGAAACTCTCTAAGACTAATTACAGAAGAATTCCTGATCTGATTTAGTGGAGACATTTTCTATGCCATGAGGTTATTATGTAAATGAGTTATGTCCTGATGCTTCAACTTCCCCTAACAAAATTTTCTTTTAAAGGATAATACATTAAATAAAGGATAATGTATTAAAATATTTTTTTCAAAAAAATGGAAATTCAGCATCATTTTGTTCAGGTCAAAATGACAGTGCATATGAAAAATTTGTATGAAAATAAAAGGAAGTAGCATAAGTATAAATACATATATAGGGATATGAACCATATTTCCTTTCAAAGATAAGGAGATAGAAATAAAAAACTTATTAGAAAGATAAATTTATTGAAATTAACTGCTTTTAATTAATAGTCAAATTATATAAATATGTGTACTTGAAATATCTATCTATCTTTAGAGGTAAAGAGAGAGAATAAATGTTTTTGAAAAAAGGAAATTTCAAAGTCTCCTGAAATGCATTAAAATTCATGAAAGAATGACTCATGTTGATCTGAAACAATTGTTTACTCTTATGAGAATTTAGAAAACTCAGATATCATTGGAAACTAGTGAATAAGCTGCCGTTTTCTATAGAATTGGAAAATATGTACCCTCTTGGTGACAGGTTTCTCCCCATTATATTAAGGTTTAATTTCCTGTGTTATTAGGCTTTTCTTCTGTTTTATTAGTTATAAAATTATAATTTTTTCAAATGTGAAATATCTATTATTTTTTCATTATTAATAGAGGAAAGGAACCTGTTTCACATATGCATAGTAAAAGAAGAAAAACACAATCAAAAACAAATTTCTGCATTGACTCCCAACACATAAATTCAGTCTTTCTATGTTTCCTTTCATTCTTTATCAAGATGTGGATATGAAGAACAATAAAGAACTATACCTAAATAGCAACAAAAGGGGTGGCTAGGTGGTGCAATGAATAGAGCACCAGCCTTGGAATCAGGAGTACCTGAGTTCAAATCTGGCCTCACAGATGCTTGAGAATGACCTAGCTACGTGGCCTTGGGCAAGCCACTTAACCCCATTTGCCTTGTAAAAAAAACACCAAAAAGCAACAACCCTGATCATACCCTTTGATCCAGTAATTCAAATTCTAGACCTATATCCAGAAGACATCATAAAAATGGGAAAATTTTCACATGTTCCAAAATATTCATAGTAGCTCTTTTTGTAGTAGCAAAGAATTGGAAATCGAGGGGATGCCCATCCATTGGGGCATGGTTGAACAGGTTATGGTATAAAATATTACATAACATTATTGTTCTTTAAGAAACCATTAAAGGTCAGACTCTAGAGAGGCATTCAATGAGTTACAGGATCTGATGTTGAGAGAAGGAAGCAGAACCAAGAGAACAATGAACACATTAACAACACTAAGATAGTGAAGCCTGAGATCAGGGTTCTCTGCTCTCAGAAGTTCAGAGAGCTAAGACAACTCTATTAGACCAGCTATGGATAATGCTATCCCCATCCAGAGGAAGAAAAGTAAAGCAAAGCCAAACAAAACCTTTCAGAACCTGATGAACACTACATTCACTTTTTAAAAATTTTCTTAAAGATTGTATTTATTTTTAATTTTACAAATTTCCCCTAATATTACTTCCTTCCCCATCCCCTACAGAAGGCAATTTGCCAGTCTTTACATTATTTCCATGCTATATCATATCCTTAAGGAAGAAACATAAAATATAAGAGATAGCAAGATCAGACTCTAAGATATCAGTTTACTACATTCACTTTTTAAAAAATCTCTTCTGTTTTGTATTTCTTTTCCTTACTCCTAATTCATCATGGAGAAACTGATTTGTCTGTAAATATGTTTAAGACAATTGTGTATGTATAATATTAACCTGACTGTTCACTGCTGAGGGGAAGGGTGATGGGAAGTAAGGCTTGAAGGACATTTTGTACCTTAAAATTATGCATATGCATATGGATGAATGTTGAAAAACCTTTCATAACATGTATTTGGAAAAATAAAATATCAATTAAAAAAGAAGCTGTTATTAGATTTCACCAATAGTCTTCTGGAGTCATTGTTGATCATTATTCTTATCAAAATACCCAATTATTGTTCAACTGGTTCTGTTCCCTCTGCACCATTTCATACAAATCTTTGTAGGTTTTTCTGAAATTATTCCCTTCCTCATTCCTTATATTCAAACATATTGCATCATATGTATTTATGTTTTAAGTTGTTCATCCATTTCTCTATAAAGTTGGGCAGCTGCTTGGTGTAGTGGTTAGAACACTGATCCTGAAGTCACAGGGTCCTGAGTGCAAATTTGCCTCAGTCACTTAGGCAAGTCACTTAACCCTGATTGTTTCACACCCAAGGCTATCTCCAGTTGACCTGGTCACTGGATCCAGATGGTTCCAGAGGAGAAAGTAAGAGTGGGACTTAGCACAGTGCACCCAATTCACAAGCATGATATATCATCACCTCCCCATTATCTTTCCCTCTAAAGTACCCTTAAACAATCTGTGCTTTGCTACCTGGAAAAGAACTATGAATATGTTTGTACAATCTCTTTTTTCCAAATGATTCCTTCCTTAATCTACAATCCCTCTAATTTTCCCCTATTTTTCCATCTTTTTTTCTTTGAGTGAATTATATTACTTTCTCTATTCTAAGGATGTTCCTCCCTACTTTTATTAGTTCAGAGGAGAATGAGGTACAATTGTCAGAACATCCTCAAATCCCTTCTCTTTGTATAGATGTTTATTTGTGCATCACAAGTAAAAGGATTTCTCTCATCTTGATTTCCTACCCCACAATCATTGGTATTCCTCATCTTATTTGTTTTGATTTTTCTTTTAAGCTTATTTAAACATAATAAAAGTGCTTGTTAAATTAGCCTCTCAGAGCCCTAATACTGATCTGAATTCTTCCCATTGTGGATGTTAGGGGTATTGATAATTGTGTCATTCTGAGAATTCAGGGACAACTCAGGTTAGAAAAATTCAGGCTTTCTAAACTTTTAAAGTGAACTGATCCAGGTCCAATTTTGGTTGCTATTATTCTGTTCTCAGTTCCATTAGTTTTTAATAAGCGTTTGTATTTGAGTAGCAACAGAGTGATATGTACTTAGCCACTATCAGTCATATGAGAAGCTTTGTAAGGTCAGAAGCATACAACTATAGGTTTCTCTTTGAACTGGGATGCCAATCAATTCTCTGCAGGGTTCAGATTGTTCTAGAAGTTGGAATTGAGAACCTTTCTGCTTCTTTGATCTGAGACATTTCGGACTTTTGTTTGCTTATGACTTGGATTCTCTTAATGTACAGTCAATATACACCCCTCATTACCCCCAATATAAATAATCTCCTAAGTCTGTCCTGGATTTGTAATTCAGAACTGGAAAATGATGTCCATTCCCATTACTTCCCCGTTATGAACATTAGCCTTCCTTTAATCTTGGTGCAAAGTCTTTCGGTAATACTGGGAAACTCCTCATAGTGCAGCCGAAGTCTTCTTCAACTTCCACAGACATCTCTGTCATCCCATGCACAACTGAGGAATGTATTGCTTTTTCTTGAATTTCCTCATCAGAATTCAGTTTGGCTCATTTTCTAGAACTATTTATGATTTATTGGGTTTTTCAAAGTTGGTTGAGCCCAAATATTCACCTTTCTTAGGTCAAAATGTGCTGAGTGTCTGAAATGTGTTGAAATGATGTTTTGAAGATAACCACATTGACCTTCACTGGACCCATACTCTAATCCTTTCTGGGCTCTGAAAGAACTTTCTTGGGTGCACAAAGAGGAACATATGGGAAGGAAAAGGATTAGTGGAGAGATTTTCTAGATCATTAGGTATTTATGTAAATGGAATAATTTCCTGATGTCTCAACCTCCCCCAACAAAATTTCCCTTTAAAGGATAATATATTTAAATATTTTTCCCCCAAAACTGAAGATTCAGTGTCACATTGTTTAGATTGCCACCAGAATTCAGAACAGAGGAAATCAGAATTCCCTCCATGTTAAAAGGGGGCACAGAACCTGAGGGCTACTTTACTATATCACAGGACACAATAGATATGTTGCAGATAAGTCAGTGCCAGATATGTAAGATGATCTACTGAATTTTATTTTTTTTAAAAAGTTAGGATTTCTGGGCCAAGCTAAGAAAGTAGGGTAGAGATAAGAGAAGAAGAATCTTGCTAAAGTCAAGGGGATTAAGATGAAAGAAGCAGAAAAATTCTTATGGAATGTGGATGTGTTACATATTAGAGTTTGAATATACTCTCTGACCTTTGGGAAAGTAGGTCAAAATCGGGGACTCATGTTAAATGAAAATATCTGCTGTCCTTAGTAATTCCTCTCCTGAAAATTTTATATACACAGACCCATACACACAGACACAAGCATACATACACAGACAAGCATATTGATATGGATATGCATATGCCTAGGTAGCCATACATATCTACATACCTAAATCCTATGCACCCAGGCTATCTCTATACATACCCCACATACATATATTGTATATACACATATAAGTGTCTGTTGTGTGTAGACTTACATATACACATGGTGAAAATATAGCATATATGTATGTATACATGTGTGTATGTGTATTGTAGGAGCAAATACATGTGTGATGTGTGTGTGTATTTAGTGTGTGGGTACAAACCGTTCGGTGGTACAGTAGATAGAGTCAGGAAAACCTGACTTTAAATACAGCTTCAGATACTTACTATTTGTATGCCCCTTCGGCAAGCTTGTCTCAGTTTCTTCATCTATAACATGAGCTAGAGAAGGAAATGGCTAGTCATTCTAGTATATTTGCAAAGGAAATCTCCAATGGAGGCACAAAGAGTTGGACATAAATGAAATGACGCAATCACAATAACAAAGTTTATATATTTATATATCTTTATGTATATATGCATGTCTGGTATGTATGAGGTATATATGCATATGCATTTATTTATTATTTATATAATATATGCACACATTTGTTTGTTTTTATTATGTATAAATATAATATAAATATATTTTATTATGTATAAATATAATATAAATATAAATAAATTTTATTATGTATACATATAAATATAAATAGGCACAGAATCCAAAGGGAAATGGCTATTGCCTTCACATAGCTTTTATTATATAAGCATACATAAATACATGTGTATATATATATATATATATATATATATATATATATATATATATATATGTGTGTGTGTGCTATAAATTCCTATAACTATTTCACCTCTGGATTTCATGTTTGGCAATGAAATTCCATAGAAAACAAGGGCTTAAGAATTACTTTAAAAATATGGATTTAAATCAACTTTAATAATATTATCCATGTTCATGAATTCCCAAACTTACACAACAATGACTCTTACACTTGAATTGCCCTGTATCTTAATTTGCATATGAATTGAATTGAAGTCAGGCAATTTACCTGAAGTCAATAGTGTCCCTCTTTTTTCCAGAGTCATCTAAGTCCAGGAGCAAGACAAAAGTCAGGATGACTGATGATCACCTGGCATTCAGTGAATGATCTTTGTGGCATCAACATCTATCCAAACTCTAAGCTTCTTACTCCATAGTTCCTGTCTCAACTGCTGCTATAGTCATTATAATAAATTGTTCTTATCCACCCATTCTGCTTTGGATAGAAATTCCCCTAACTTAGCAATAGGTTTTAGACATGTTGGTTAATCTCAACCTGGTTTAACTCATCTGCCAAGATATGACAACTGTGCTTGCTATAGCTTCTTGGAGCAACAGGTGAAATTTGGGTGCTAGGTGGAAACCAAAGGTAGAGGAGCAATCCTGAAAAGAGTTCAATAAGTCTTCTACACCAGAAGTCCTGATACCACCCACAACAAAAAGTACCTATGGACGATATCAAAGCATGTAAGCATGATCATAAAAATTATTAATACATATGAATCTTGAATTTCATAAAATGTTCCTGTTTCACAAATTAGTATTTTTCTTTGGATGTTTTTCACTCTTTGGAAAATGTAAAAAAAAAAAAAAAGATTTTTAGCAGTAGATTATTCAGTTGTATATATGAATGTATACATATTGATGATGTATTAATGGATATGCATGTGCATATGCATGTGTATATATATATATATATATATATATATATATATATGCATATAAATGTAAAACATTTATCCATAGTCATTAATTCCTGGGTCAAAAGAGAAGCTAAGGTACCCACTGAGTCAGTGATAGGTTAACAACTCTTTATGCATTCATTCTTGCATAATTAATACTCCTGTAAGGACTCCATTCAGTTCCCCTTCTTCAGCATGTTATATCACAGTTACATATTTACCTTGTCAAGATGCCAAAATTCATCACAATTTCAGTTTGCAAAAAAATTCTTAGGTAAAAGCACAAATTTTGAACTTTGTTATGTAAAAACACTGTGATCACACTCCCCCCACCCATTAATCCCCTATGATAAGAAGAAAAAAAGAAAACTGACAGATATCATCTCTCCCCCCTTTATTTATCCCTATGTTGTACAGATCCTAACCAGCAAGTTATTTGAGGCTAGATTTAAATAAATGAATGAAGGCAATAATTTCCACCATCTTAACTGTCATGTTGATAATTCCCATTCCGCCTGCTTTGCTAAGCCTGCAGTAACAAGAGTACAAAACATGGTTCAACAGTCAGGGAAATGGTGCAGAATCTCTTTTCAGTGATCCTCCTTTTGTCTGATAGCCGCAGACTATAATGATTGCATGAAGTGATAATAATCCATGATGCATCTACAACTGCCTCAATGTTTGGGATGGGGAGAGGGAGAAGAGGTGGGGTAAAACAACTCTTCACAAATCAGAACCTTCTTAAATAAAAGCAAAGAGATGAATTAGGCTTAGCCACCCTGAGCCCTTCTATGCCAAAGCAAGTATCCAGACAAACTGCTTTTCATTCAGTGTTGACCCAACTGCTTTGACCTTGGCAATGCACCAGTCTGAACACCCCACAGCCAAGGACCAACAGGAAGCACTGATTCTTTCCAGGTACATTATAGAAAATGGTGCACAAAAGCAAGTTAGGAGGAGGGTGACATAGAGCAGAGCAAAAGCTCCGATCTGAGAAACTGGAATTGAATTAATGTTCACAAAAACAGTCTAGAGTGGAAAGAAAGGAAAACTAGTCTAAAAGGGAAAAGCTGTATTACCTGAAAACAGAGGACCAAAGAAATATGTACAATAGCATTATTTGTAAATGGAATGATTACTACAAAGAAATAGTGACATCCTGTTCCTTTGAAGTGATGATTTCATTTATAGTACACATTAATAAAGGATGATATCATAAGTCAATTAAAAGAGAAAGAAATAATTTACCTGTCAGCTCTATGGAGAAGAGAATTTATGACCAAAGGAAAGATAGTAAATATTATAAAATGAAAAATGGATAATTTTGATTACAAGAAATCAAAATTTTTCTGCATAAACAAAACCAATGCAACCAAGATTAGTAGTGAAAGCAGAAAACTGGGAATCAATTCTTACAGTCAGTATTTCTAAAAAAGACTTGATTTCTGAAATATATAGAAAATAAAGTCCAAATTATAAAAATACAAGACATTTCCCAATTGATAAATGGTCAAGGGATATGATGAATAGGTAGTTTTGAGATAAAGAATTTAAAACTATCTTTATTCTTTGAAAAAATTGCTCTATATCATTATTGATTAAAGAAATGCAAATTAAAACAACTCAGATTGCTAACATGATAGAAAGAGGAAATGATAAATGGATATGGTAAAACTGGGACACTAATGCATTCTTCATTAAATGGTGAAATGGTCCAACCACTCTGGAGAACAATTTGGAATTATGCTCAAAGGGCAATAAAATTGCACATATCCTTTGGACCAGAAATAACATTACTAGATCTGTATCCAAAAGAGATCATGAAAAGGGGAAAAGATTCCAATGTACAGGAATATTCATAGCAGTTCTTTTTGTTATGGCAAAGAATTGGAATGGAAGGGATGCTCATCAATTGGAGAATGACTAAATAAGTTGTAATATATGCATGTATTCGAACAGTATTACTCTATTAGAAATTAAGATCAGATTTCAGAAAAAAATCTGGAAAAACCGATATGAACCAAAACTGAGTGAAATGAAGAGAAACAGGAGGCAACAATATTGTGGGATGATCATCTAACAACTTAGATTATGCCATCTCTTGAAAAGACTTGATTTGACTTTAATTTGGGGTAGTTCTAGAGCTAAAGACAACAGGGGATTAATTGAAATAAAATAAATATAAGTGATTCTTCTAGAAGAGGAATAAGTAAAATTAAAAAAAAAATTTTTCCCCTTCATTTTAACAATAATATTAGTTTTCAAATTAAATTTTATTGTTTTCCAATCTAGACTTTATCCAATTATCTTGATGCACCTATGGAAGATATTTCCATTTGCTATCCATAACTACATAATACATTCTTACTCTTAATACTAAAAAGAAATAATTTCTTTTACTTCTAGTCAAGATAACAGAGACAAACCAGGATCAGTGTTAAACTCTCCTGGGTTTCCTTAAGAAGCTACATTAATCAATCCCCTTAACAGATTTCAGAGCCACAGAACATTCCCAAGATCAGAGTGAAACAACTTCCAACAAGATCTTCATGGGGGAGCATGGGGAAGTCCTGGGCAGAGAATAGAATCACAGTGCAGAGCTGCAGGGTGGGACAGGGAACTAACCTGAGATCCTCCGCTATGGGAAGGGAGGCTTTGGCATTTCAAGCTTGTTTGTGCAGGTGGCTGAGGGAAAGGCAGAAGGCTGGGAAAATCCCAGCAGTGTTCCCTGGAGCAGCATTCAGCCCATGCATCTGGTCTGGATAGCTCAACCCTGATAATACGCCTCTGGCTTCCTAGCCAGGAGGACCCTAGTGTTCCTGATTAAACATCCACTAGAAAGCCCCAGGTGTTTCACCTTTCCCAACAGGTGGACAACCTACTTCCACAGCATTGATGGTTGGTCCACAGGGAGAGTGCTTGGTGGGAGTCCAACCAGGTGGACAAAGTCCAATGAGTGGGCTGTCTGTGAATAGCCTGGAGATAACCCAGGCATTCTCAACATCCCCAACAACTCAAGTGATGATGCATAGAAAGTCTAGAGAGAGAATAAGTCAATCCAATAAGCAACCCCAAGATTTTCTAAAATCTATGGACCCCAGTCAATTAACATGACTCCAGGATTGTCAATCTCAAGGTCTGTGAACAAGCCACACCCCCAACACAAGAACCTTGAAATGTGTAGCAAATCTACAAAGGAATAAGAAAGATCAGAGAAAAGTGGAGGGAAAAAAGAGAACATTACCTTGGAGATAAGGAAGACCAAAACACAAGCTCAGAAATGAAGACCACCAGCGGTGCTACATGTGAAGCCTTAGAGGAGAATTTGAATTGATCTCTAGCCCAGAAAGACTTCTGAGAAGAGTTCAGGAAGGACTTTAAAAGTCAAATGGAAAAAGTGGGAAAAGAATTTCAAGACAAAAATTAGCATTTTGCAACAAAGATGACAGAAGAAAACATCTTTTAAAATACAATTGGACAAGTGGGAAAGGTAACAATTATTTTAAAAATAAGATAGACAAAATGGAAAAAGGGGATACTAAAGCTAACTAAAGCAAATGCGTCTCTGAAGACTAGGATGGGACTAATGGAAGCTAATGATTTAGGCAAAAACAAAGAAACCGCTAAAGGAAAAATAAATGAACAAATAGAAGAAAAGGTAAAATATCTCACTGGTAAGATAAATGACTTGGAAAATAGGTCCAGGAGATATAGTTTAAGAATACATGAATAACCTGAAATTCATGAATTAAGAAAAGAATCTGGATACTATTCTTCAGATAATTATTAAGAACTGCCTCAATATCCTGGAACCAGAGGACAAAATAGTAACTGAAACAATCCATTGCTCACATCCTGAAAAGGATCCCAAAATGAAAATGATAAGGAATATTGTAGCCTAACTCCACAATGAACAGATCGAGGTAAAAATCCTGTAAGTGTCCAGTAAAAACCAATTCCAATCCTAAGGAGCCACAGTTAGGATTACACATGACCTAACTGCATCAATACTAAAGGATCTAGGAGACTGGAATTTGATATTCAGGAAAGCAAGGAAACTTGAAATACAACTAAGAATCAGCTACCCAGAAAAATCAAACACACTCTTTCAGGGGAAAAGATGGACCTTTATTTAACAAAATAGGTGACTTCCACATTTTCCTGATGAAAAGACCAGAGCTGAACCAAAAATCTGATCTTCAAGCAGGAGACTCATGATGCACATGAAAAGGTAAAGCAGGGAAGTGAAAAAGACTGCTATTCAATAAGATCAAAGTAGTATAGCCCTTCCTGGGAGGAAGATTCTCATTAGAGAGAGTTTACTTAAGCTGAAAGTATGGACATAAATTGATTGTGGTGGACTGATTTTAAAAAATTAAGACATAAAAAGAGGGGAGGTGTAATGAAATGGGAGAAGTAAAATAGGGCAAATTACATCTCATTAAGAATGTATTACAGTAGAGGAAAATGAGGGAGAGGGTGAGAATTGTTTCAGTGTTACTCTCATTGGATTTGGCTCAAAGAGGGAATAATATATACACTCACAGTATTTTGAAATTTATCTTACTCTTCCAATATCAGGAGGGGAAAGGAAGGGAAGGAAAGAAGATATGAATAGAAGGGAGGAAAGAAAGAAGAGGAAAGGGAAAGAGGGCAGAAAAGGAAAGGTGACTACTAGAAGGGAACAGAGATTGAGGGAGGCAGTATTCAGAAGCAAAACATAAGCGAGGAGCTAATAAATAATTTCTCGTTGTAACTGTGAATGTGAAAGGGATGAACTCTCCCATAAAATGGAAACAGATAGCAGAGTGGATTAAAAATCAGAATTCTACAATACATTGCTTACAAGAAACATATTTGAAGCAGATGATTATACTCTGAACAAAGGTAAAAGGTATTCTTCATTTGAAGTGAAAAAAAGAAAGGATAGAAATTCTTGTATCAGACAAAGCAAATGAAAAAATAGATATTAATAAAAAGGATAAGAAAGGAAAAATTTAACATAAAGACTAAAGTAATTTTAATAATAAACATCTATACACCAAGTGATATAGCATCCACATTCTTGGAGAAGCTAAATGAGTTACAGGAAAACTTAGACAGCAAAACTATACTGGTGGGGCAGCTAGATGGCACAGTGGATGGAGCACCAACCCTGGAATCAGGAGGATCTGAGCTCAAATCCAGCCTCAGACACTTGAGAATTACCTAGCTGTGTGACTGTGGGCTAGTCATTTAAGCCCATTTCCTTGCCAAAAAACAAAAACAAAAACAGAAAACAAGCAGTATGGGTGGAGTACCTTAACCTACCTCTCTCAGATAAATCTAATCATAAATTAAACAAGAGGAAGCTAAGGAGATGAATAGAATGCTAGAATAATTAAATATGATAGAACTCTGGAGAAAATTGAATGGAGATTGAAAGGAATATACCTTTTTTTCCACTGTGGTACATGGAACCTACACAACAATTAACCATATATAAGGCATAAAAACCTCAAAATATAATGCAGAAAGACAGAAATGTTGAATGTATCCCCTTTTTTAGATAATGATGCAGTAAAAATCATATGCAATAAAAGGCCATGAAGAAATGGAGCAAAATTGATTTGAAACTGATTAACCTAAATTTAAAGAATGAGTAGGACAAACAACAAATCATAGAAATAATTAAAATTTCATCCAAGACAATTACATTAAGGAGACAACATACCAAAGCTTGTGGGATACAGCCAAATCAGTATGAGGAAATAATTTCTTAGAATTTTTCCCACTTCCAGAAATCTCCTTTTTCTTAGTTTGCCTAACTTAAAGGTGTTCCTCAGTTTCTTAGCTCCCACTTATCTGTATGACTTGTTAAAGTGAAAGGAATATTCACTTAAAAATCAAAGAATCTTGGTTTGAATCTTTGCTCTATCACCCAAGTTCAATTATGAGCACCTTGAAGGGAGAGAATGTATTTTTCTTCATTTTTATGAATATATAGTACAGTTCCTAACACATAAAAACTAAATAAATTAATGAAATTCAGATAAACCAAATTTTGCTGATTCCTTTCCAATATAGATTTTTTTTTCCATTAGACTGCATGGCCCCTATTTAAATAATTGGATAATTGCCTAATTAAGGATCAAATAGTATAAGATATGCCCTTTCTTGGTATTCTCCCCAAAGAAGAAAGTGTTGTGTGCTATATAATAGTGACTTGAGAATTATGAGTCATAGGTTCAAATACTGACTGTTACTCACTATCTTTTTGATTATCATGAATTATCTCCAGAGGCCTCAGGTTCTTCACCTGTGGGAATGTGACTGGGCTAAATAACAATAAAAAATCTCCTCTAATCTTAAATCTATTACAGCACCCTCTATGATGTACTCCAATTTGTATGGGTTGCATCCCCCAAATGGAGGTAGATTGTACTAATTGCCGTAATCAGGATGTAGGACAAAATATTTCAACATTGAAGGCCTTAAATCTCACTATTATGCTTTTTCCTCACCAAACACTGGATATGTAGAAATCTTTTATCAATTGATAGTATTATAAAAATAATTATTTTAAATATCTCTTGCCATCACCCATTCCTGAAAAGAAAAAAAAAACCCTAGAAGGCAATGGAAAATGGAAAATCTCAAACTTAGATTACAAAGTTAGTGAAGTATATAGTTAAGCACTATTTTTGTCAAAGGAATAAATCATAATTTCTTTAAGTAACAGAATAAAGTATAATTATTACGTAATAATATAGAATATATTCATATTAATTATATCATATATAATAATAATAATAAATACATATCATTATTCCAAATAATAATAATATTAATAAATTACTTCCTTGGGTGGTTGTGAACACAAAATAAGATATGATAGGGTAAGATATGTAAAGCATTGTATCATTTTCCTCACCATCATCAATCATCATCATTATCGCTATTATCATTTATTATCATCATTAAAATTATAAAGAGAACAGTGAAGCAAGAGAATGTGTCCTTTTTAGTACATTTGATACATTATTCCTAAAAGGAATTTTAATAAGGAATTTTAAAATGGTTTGATGAAGGAGTTTTTGAAAAAAGCCACTTGAATATATAAGCTTGGCTATGTTTAGAATGAAGGTGAATAGATGGAGAATGTTATTACAGGGTGGTGAGACTTCATATTTAATCCATCAGAATATCAGATGAAAAGAAATAATATTGTAGCTCTCCAATGCTTGTGGCAATACAATATAATAAGACTATTTTGCATTTGTGACTGAGATGACTTTAATTTTTTGATTGAGGAAATTAAAGAATTCTGTACTGTGTGTCTTTGAGCCTGTTCAAACTCAGTCCAAAACTTTGAGAGTTTTGAATCATGAAAAACTATAACGTGTCAAAGAATCAAAGAAATGAAAAACGTTCTTATGGCATTAGTGTTGACTTGTGAATTTTAACGGTAATTATACCCTGCTTAACATCTTACCCAAAGTGAAGGTGCTGCTACTGATAAGACAATATTTGAAGATCACAAAATGACTTGATTCTTTTGAATAAAGTAAGATCAAGAAGCTGAATTTTAATACCCTTTCCAAGTAGTAGAAATTGCAAGGAGGAAAAAAAAAAAGGATGGCTAAATGGAGTCAAGATCACCTTTTTAATGACTTGGATGAAGACAGAGAAGGCAACAAATGATCAATTAATTAAATTAGAACAGGAGAAAAAGATATGAAGGCTAGATAGCATATTTGATGAAAAAGTCTGGGTGACCAAACAGCACAATAGTTTGTACCAAACTATCATGAACATTCTACCAAAACTCATAAGATCAAATGGATAAACAGAAATTATTATAAATGGGTGCAACATAACTGCTACATGAGTTCAAAGTGGAAGTGATAGGGTTCATCAAGATAAAAATAATAGCTGTTAAGATCTTTAATGGATATAAAGATTGATATGGTTTAATAGCATATTATGCAGTATAAAGGAAACAAAAAAGGTGCAATAATTTGAGTTATCTTAAGAGAAGATTGCTATCCAGATCTGAAATGTGTTAGCTCCACTGTATTCTGCCTTATTCTAGAATTTTGTGTTCACTTTGGGGTAATGGAATTTGGTAGAATATTAATCCATTTAAGAGCACCAAGTTGACAGAAATAAAGAGAGAAAGTTTCATTTCAGGTGATGTGAGCACTGGTTGAAGTGAGTAGATGTTTCACCAGGAGAATGACACATATATTGATGAGGAGGGATGATACCTGTCTTCAAATATTTGAAAACCTGTGACATGAATGCAAAACCAGACTGAATTTACTGGATCTCAAAGGAAAGAAGCAGGAGTGATAGAAGAAATTTCCAAAGACCAAAATTTGGGCTTGATGACAGAAAAAACTTTACTAGCATAAGAACTTGTCAAAAGTAAAATGCACTATCTGGTGCCATTGTATTGGGGATTCTTTTATAGTTAGTGATCAGACTAAATGGTTGCTGAAGAAGTTTAGAATTCCAAAATTTACATGATCCTTTGATTTCTATCAAAGTTGTCAAATGGTTCTGTTACCTGTTCACTGAGGCTCCTAAAAATTACCTGTCAAAAATCTCTCCAAAAGAAAACATTCTGTGACATGAATGAAAATGTGCCTTCACCTTCTGATTTTATCCAGTAAAATTTGATAAGAGTGATGAATAAATATATGCTCTCTCTGACAGGTCAATATTATACTCCAATATATTAACACTAATTTAAAGTGATTAGTTAATCTGATGGCTTGTTAAATTGATTTAGATATGAGATATACATATATATATATATATACACATATATATATATATATATATAAAATTTAGTTTTGAATAATGCCATTAACTTTGTAAATAAAAGTTCTCTATTCCTTTCTAAATAGAAGGTCACTAACATGCAAAAGTACATGATATTTTGAGTATATGGACTACAGAAAACACTGGAGAGTCTTACATTAATTGATGCTGAGTGAAGTGATCAGAGCCAGGAGAACATTGTACAGTTTTACAGCAATATTGTGAGATGATTAGCTATGATGGATTCAGTTCCTCTCAGAAGTAAAAGAAGCTTTAAACTATGAAAAACTAGCATATGTTCTTTATATTCATTTAAAAAACTACTTGCTAAAGCTAATTTAGATTTTATATCATCACTCAATCAATCATTAAAGATTAATAAAATATCTATTAAATGCCAGATTTGCTAAGTTGAGAGGATACCAAAAAAGATAAAAAAGGGACTACTAAAGTAGAAACAAGATGGTGGCATGAAGCTAGGAAACTTCTGGAACTTTTCCTGACATAACTTTGAATGAAGCCTTTATCTAGATCTTAAAACTACTGATTCCACCAAAAATAGAACAAAACAAGCCCTCAACTTAAGATATCTTCAGTAACAGTCTGTCCCTTCTGGACTCAAAGGAAGGTAGAGCCCAGCATAGGTGGGAGAGTGGGAAGGCTGGCTTCCAATTGAGCAAGGCATCAGGGCCACAGGCCAGAAACAAACCAACCAATCCTAACTTGGAAGATAAAGTCTGAGCCTTGGGAACGCTTTTACAACAGATGGGTCTGGCTTGGGAAAAACCTGCTTCATAGGCAAAGTCTTGGCATAAAAGAAGAAACAAACCTTTGCATAGGTAAGACCTTGGCAAGTGATAAATCAGAGACCAGATGCCAGCCCCAACACAAAAAAGTTTAGGGTTGCATTCCTTGTACCCACGAACAGATCTCAACTATGAAAATGAGCAAAAAACCCAAAAACTTTAATCATAGAAAGCTAGTGTTCTGATAAAGGAGGTAACAGTGTCATCTCAAATTCCAAATTCATTGGAGTTCTCTGAAATAATATCTAAACTTTGGAATTAAGGAGAAGCTACAATTCTATGGTGCTTTGGCATTTACAAAATATTTTACATACACAATTTCTTCAGAGTCTTACAACAATCTTATGAGGAGGTGTTATGCATATTACTCTACCACTCTTATGGATAAAAAGCCTGCATATCACAGAGATTTATTTATCCTTTTCTTTACAACGCAAAGGATGGAGGAAGACTAGATAGGACTAAAAAAGAAGAAGTCATTAAGGCATCTTTTATAAGGCAGAGAAGAGAGACGCAATAAGCACAGAAGGTGAACAGCTTTGAATGTTACAAGTTGAATTTACTGTATATTAAAAAGGAAACTAAGTTAAACATAGTGGACATCTACAGTTTCACTTATAACTTTTTTTGTATTACTTTTTATATAGATGTATCCAACTTGTACTTCATATACAAAGGATACATATATATATATATATATAATATACATATATAAATGTGTTATATATGAATATATCCTATGATCTCTATCTTTATCGTGTATTTTCTATCTTTGTATATGTAAATCTATATTACTTTATCCATTGGCAAATATCTTTTTTGCCTAAATTTTTAATAACATAAAACTAGATTATAGAAGATACAGGATTTGGTTTTTGCTCTACCAGGCTCTAGATTCAGCTCATCTTCTACCCTGTGAATGATGTGAGACCAGCTCTGTCTAATTTATAAGACCATTCTATGATATTTTTGACATACGGGATTACATAGAACATGTTGAAAAGCAGATTCATCTGTACTCTCTGGAGCCTCAGGTAAGTTATATAAGTTATAGTAAAAATCAGAGCTTTGATCAGGATATCAAAACTGCCTTTTACACTGACTCTGTGAGATACAATATATAATATAATATTATTCCAAAGTATTTTCTCAGAATAATGCTGGAGATTAAAAAGAACAATACATTTGAACTAGATGAAAGAAGACAGGGGTACACATTGTATTTAGAGACCTGAAGAGGTATCATGAGCAAAAGAAAAGCTGTGTTTAATGGCATATTTATACTTCAAAGGGGAGAAAAGAATGTCCACAATTTAAATTTAGCATATTCTGGAGAATAATAAAATATAAAATATTTTGACATAGAGTAATATATTGTTTCTAGTAAGGCAATCATCTGACAATTGTTGGGGGGGGGGAAGAGTTGATATGAGGGTACTTCCAGATTCCTCATTTCACCTATCTTGCTGCTTAAAATTTCTGTATTGCTAAGTTCTTTCAGCTGAATGTTTATTGAAATATTTTGTTTGGACGTTTATAGATTTAAAATTGAAAGTCTCCTTAGGCCACTTTGAGACTGGGACTTCTTAAACTACATCCATGGAACTTTGGAGGTTTTTTTTGGGGGGATAGATATAATACATCCATGAACTTGGAGAAAAATATATATTTTAAATTTACTATGGCTTTTTTCCAATTACACACAAAAATAATTTTCAGCATTTACTTTTTGAGTTCCACATTTCTCTCCCTTAATCCTTTCCTTCTGCCCATTATTTGACAGGGAGCAATCTGATGTAGATTATTCAAGTAAAATCATGTTAAATATATTTGCCTGATAGTCATGTTGTAATAGAAGCATCAAAATAAAAAAGGAAAACATGACAAAGAAAAAAATAAGACACTTTGTAAAAAGTGAAAATAGCATGCTCTGGTCTGCATTTAGACTTCATGAACATTTCTCTGTATGTGAATTGCATTTTGTCACAAGTCTTAGAGAATTGTCGTTGATCATCGTATTCATGAGAAGAGCTAAATCTAACATAAATGATGATCACATCACAAAATATTGCTGTTTATGTGTACAATGTTCTTTGTCTACTCACTTCACTCTGTCTCAGTTCATATACGTCTTTCCAAATTTTTCTGAAATCTACGTGTCCATCATTTTGTACAGAACAACAGTGTTTTATGACATTCATCTAGTACAATTTTTCAGCCATTCCCCAATTGATGGGCATCCCCTCAATTTCCAATAATTTGTCATTAGAAAAAAAGCTTCTATAAAGACTTTTTGCACATCTGTTCCTTTCCCTTTTTTGTGATCTCTTTGGAATATAGATCTATTAATAGTTTTCTAGATCAAAGGGTACGCACAGATAAAGAGACCTTTGGACTATAAACTTCACCAACAATGCATTAGTGTCCCAGTCTTCCCACATCTCCCCCAACATTTATCATTTTCTTTTTTTCATAATAGCCAATCTGCTAAGTGTGAGGTAGTGCCTGAGAGTTGTTTGAACTTGAATTTCTCTAATTAATAATGATATAGAGTATTTGAACTCAGATCCTCCTGACTCTAGGGCTGGTTCTCTATCCATTGTGCCACCAAGCTGCCTCTCTTTTTTTTCTCTTTCTGCTGAGCCTAACATTGCTAGTACTAAATAATAGTGGTGATAAGTGATCTCCTTGCTCCTAGGAAATGCTTCTTGCTTACCCCTATTAGATTATGCTTTTTGTGGATTTTAGATAGATACTTATTATTTCAATGAAAATTTCATTGATCTCTACTATCTCATGTTTCTAATAGTAATTGTACTCTCCCTGCATTGCACATATAAATCTCACTGGGTAATAGTTTATAATCCTTGTGATAAATTGCTATAATCTCTTTGCTAATATATTAAACAATTTTCTTGTGTCTAAATGCATTAGGGAAATTTGTTTATAATTTTCTTTTTCTGTTATGGATCTTTCTGGTTTAGAGATAAGCACCATATTAGGATCATAAAAGGAATTTGGCAAAACTATTTTTTTTCAAATAGTTTATATAGAATTGGGATTAATTGTTCATTAAGTATTTGTTAAAATTCAATTTTAAATTTAACTGCCTCTGGAGATTTTTCTTAGGAAGCTCATTGATGAGTTGTTGAATTTCTTTTTTCTGAATTGTGGTTATTTTCTGTTAAGCTAATCACTTTGTATTTTTTGTAAATATTTATCCATTTAACTTGTATTGTCAGATTTTGGAATCAGTTGGAAAAGATAGTTATGGATTATTACTTTAAATTCATCTTCAATGATGGTAAATTCACCCTTTTCATTTCTGATACCAGTAAATTTATTTTCTTCTTGTAATCTAAATAACTGATGGTTTATCTCTCTTATTGCATTTTTCATAAAACAAATAGTTTTATTTATCCAATAGTTTTCTTAGATTTATTTTAATCTCATTGCTGATTTTCAAAATATTTAACAGTTTTTAACTGAAGATTTCTATTTTTTTCTTTTTCTAGGTTTTTTAGTTGAAAATCCAATTTACTGATATCCTGTTTCTCATTATATTCATCTTAGTATTTAGAGATATGAAATTTCCATTAAGAAATGTTTTGACTGCATCCCATAAGTATTAGTATGTTGTGAATCATTTCTATTTACTTAGATGAAATTGTTGGTCGATTCTATGATTTGTTTTTTGACCCATTCATGCTTTAAAATGGGTATTTATTTATTTATTATTTCTATTTTCTTTCAGTGGTCCTTTATTATATGTAATTTTTATTGCATTATAATTTGAAAAGGATACATTTAATTTCTACCTTTCTACATTTGACTGTGAGATTTTTAAGATTTAATATACAATCAATTTTTGTATAGGTGGCATGCACTCTTCTTAAAAAGGCATGCTTTCTAACCCCATTAATTTTCTCCAAAGTTCTATCATTTCTAAAATTTCTAAAATTCTATTCACCATCTTAACTTCTTTCTTGCTAATTTTGTGTTTATTTTTCTAATTCTGAGAGATGGTGGTTGAGGTCTCTCACTAGGAAAGTGTTGCTAAATATATCTTTGTGTAACTCATTTAACTTCTCTAAGAATTTGAATGCTTTACCACCTGGGTGCATACATGTTTTATGCTGATAATAATTTATTGGCTTTGAGATCTTTTAAAAAGATTTAATTTACTTTTGTATCTCTTTTAATTTGATCTATTTTTCTTTTGTTTTATCTGAGATCATGATTGCTACCCCTGCTTTTTTTCACTTCAGCTAACAATTTTTAGTGCATGACATATGCACTAGTCCTTTACCTTTACTCTGCTTCAAATGTGTTTCTTGTAAACAACATATTGTAGGATTCTGTTTCTTAATCTACTCTGCTCTATACTTCTTTTTTATGAAAGTGTTCATCCCATTCACATTCACAGTTATATTACTATTTCTCTATTTCCCTCCCTCATATTTTCCCTCCCATTTATCACTTTTCTCTTTCTTTTTACCTTGTTCCTCATCACTAAAGTTTTGCTTCTGACAACCATATTTCTTGATCTGCCCTCCTTATCAGTTTGCCTTTAATGTTCTCTTTTCCCCTCCTACTTCTATCCTTCTTTGTTCGCTCCCTTCAATCAGCCTCTCCTTCCCTTTTATTTCCCCTTTTCCCTCCAAACTCAGTGTTAGGTAAAATAAATTTCTAAACTCAACTAAGTTTATATATATGTGTATATATATATATATATATATATATATATATATATATATACATACACACACATATATATATATATATATATATATATATATATATTTGTGTGTGTGTATATCATTATTTCTTGAAGCCAAGTCTGAGAGTACGATTTAAACAAATTTTTCACCCACTCTCATGTTACCCTTTACTGACATAGGTCTTTTATGTCTCTACAGGTGATATAATATACCTTATTCTTTCTCTCTCTTTCCTCTTTTCATGATATAATCCTTTTATTTGAATCTTTAATTTTTTGGAATACAATTTTAAGTGGCTTAATATGTATTAATATGTATTTAAAAATTAAAATACTGTTAAAATAAATAGTATCTTATTTGATACCCACTGCAACCATAAGAGGAAGCAGCTATTACTATCTGTATTTTAAAGAAGATGAAACTGAGTCAGAGGACAAGGGATTTGTTCTGAGTTCAGATCTGATCTCAGATAATTTATAAATATTTGAGACCAGTTTTAAAATAAGTACTCCCTGACACCAGAATCCTGTCTCCTTCCACTATGCTCCTTTTGCCTCTAATCATGGATAATAGAAATAAATAAGAAAATGAGAAATTGCTATAATTTAAGGGATGAGTCAAAGCATAGGATCACCAGTGATGTCATATTAGTAATTGACAGAGACATATAATCACATATCAAGGTTTTTTTTTTTTCAAGTCCAATACTCATGGCACAAGATGACACTTTATTCTTTGAGTGACAAGGTTTACTCTGAAAAATCAAAGCAAATAGATAGTGGAATTAAGGACAGGAAGATTGAATAAATACCATGAGGTGTGTGTGGGTGGGGCAAAAGTGGAAAACAAGATAGAAAGTGATTAAGTCTTACTCCTAGGAGCAGTACAAGTATGACCACTAACATATTGTGGAAAATCCTTAATTTTTAAATTAAAATTATTTAAAAAAAAACCTCCCCTCTGCAAGTATAGACAGAAAGGTCTGCTTCTACCAATGACCATGTCCTCACATGTATACAAATTAATAATAGTACAAGATTGTTACAGTCAACATTGGGGAAACAATGGATAATGAACATGATGTGATTATAATGGAATAATAATTGGATTTGGAATCATTAGACCTGGGCTTATACTCCCTTCTTCTTGGTATTTCTGAATATCATTTCTGGATTGTACAAAGTTATGTTGTTAATTTTAGGAAATCACAAAGAGGCAGATTTCAGAAAGCCCTGAAATGACTTATATGAACTAATGATGAATGATGTGAGCAGAGTGAAAAGAAAATTGTACACATTAAGAGCAACATTTTATGCAGATCAACTATAACAAAGTATGCTCTTCTCAACAATGCAGTGATCATAGATAATTCCAAAAGATTTGTGATGGAAAATGTCAATCTAGAGAAAAAACTATGGAATCTTAATATAGACCAAACGTATTTTTTTCAATTTAAAAATTTTTATCTTACTCATAGTTTTTCCCCTTATTTTTAATTCTTCTTTCTCAATATAACTAATATGGAAATGTTGAACATGATTATACATGTATGTGTCTATTGTACATGTATATGTTTAGATATAGGTATAGATATATTTATTATCTATAAATGTATGCATATGTATGTGTGTGTTTGTGTAACTATCTATCAATCTAGCTATCTTTCTATTTAGCTATGATCTGTCTATCTATCCATCTATCCATCTACCTATCTAACGAATATATCTATCTGTCCATTTATCCATCTATCATCTATCTATCTATCTATCTATCTATCTATCTTTCTATTTCTTTACCTACCATTCAACTATATGCACTGGCCTCTACCTTAAAATAACCCAATATTGAAGGAGTTGTGCATTTTTTAATAGTTAGTCTAGAGAACATTTTGGAGTTATGCTATCATAGTGTTAGCCATACCCTTTGGTTTGATGATTCTATTACTGTATTTATACCTAAAGAAGTGATGTGAAAAAAAATGAAAAGTAGGGGTGGCTAAGTTGCACAGTGGGTAGAGCACCAGCCCTGGAGTCAGGAGGACATGAGTTCAAATCTGTCCTCAGACACTTATTAATTACCTAGCTGTGTGGCCTTGGGCAAGCCACTTAACCCCATTGCCTTGCAAAAACTAAAAAAAAATGAAAAGTTTCATATATATTGTGATACAGATATGAGCACTAAATAAAATATGAAACAATCAGAAAGAAAATATATGAATATGATTTTAAAAAATCTATGATATGCAAATATAGGAATGAAAAAAATTGAAGTCACAGAAACATGTGAAAAACTTACATGAACTGATTACACAGAGAGGAAAGTTTTTTTCTTACAAAAGTAAGAAAACACTATAATTGTTAAATCAGTGAAGATAAGATCAAAGAAATAAAGCAAAACAGGATGGAAATTAGGATAAAAAGCATAGGCAATATTTCAGATGAATGAGTTTTTTTTAGGTGAATGTGATTTTTAAAAAGCATCACTAATTACCATTGGAATGTATCCACATATAATAATGGAATGTCATATTTACTTTCATTTATAGACATTCAGTTTACTTGTTTTGCTTAGTCTCCCTCCTGACATTTGAAGGTATTGCTATTTATTCAAACCTTACTGATATATAAAAATGAATTTTCTTTTGTTCTTAAATTTTTAATTATTATTTTTTCAAATATAGGAAAAATTGTTACATTCATTTTTGTAATATTTTGAGTTACTTTTCAATTAAAAAGAGACAAAGGGGACTTTGATACTTATCATGACAGTGATTGCAATTATAAATACACAAATATACACTTACAAAGTGGTGGTGGTACTTGCCTTTCATTATTGAAGAAGACCAAAGTGACATCACAATGAAACAATTTACATTACAGTGTCCAAATTTGACTGATCAGACCAATATGAACTCAGAATGTACTAACACAGATGATGCACAAATAATACATGTGAATACCTGGGGTGCTTAAGCTAAACTTACATAAGTCATGATTCCTTTGAAATGCTTCAATTCTTCCTTCCTCAGAGAGTGCAGCACCCTCAATGATGAGGATATGCATGTTAGGTGGTCCTGTGCCATGCTATACAATCACTTCTCAAGTTCTTAAGAAACCTTTAGGACATCCTGTTATCATTATTCTAACCTCCTTGTGAGTGCTTGCCCTGTGCGAGTTCTCATAAAATAGTCTTGTTGGTAAGCATGTATCTGGCATTCTAATATCGTGCCCAGTGCACATAGTTGCACTCACTATAGTAATGTTGGAATGCTGGGCAGTTTAGCTTGAGAAAGGCCTTCAGTGTCTGGTATCTTCTCCCGCCAGGTGATCTTCAAAATATTCCTAAGACAATGTGAATGGAAGTGATTCAGTTTCCTAACATGGCACTGGTAGACTGTCCAGGTTTCACAAGCATATAGCAATGAGGTCAGCACAACCACTCTGTAGGCCTTCAGTGTGGTTGTCAGTCTAATTCCTCTTGTCTCTCATTCTTTCCTTTGCAGCATGCTAAATACTGAACTAGTTATGGCAATATATGTATCAACTGCATTGCCAATGTGTACCTCCCTGGAAAAGACACTGGCAAAATTAGTAAACTTGTCCTTAGTACCCAAAGCTTCTCCATTTGCTGTAATGGATAGCTCAACATATGGGTAGGATAGTGCTAGCTCATAAAACACCTGTGTTTTCTTGATGTTAATTGTTGGGCCAAAATTAACACAAGCAGCAGAGAATAGACTTTGTTGCATCTTTGTTTCAGAGGATGTTTGACTGAACAATGATCTGCAAACAGAATATTATGGCACCCATATTTCCTGCACTTTTGTCTTGGAAAAAGTTGAAGAATTTACCATCAGTGAAGTAGTTGACCCTTGATGCCGTGTTCATCCTAAATGAAGGTGTTTGATAACATGGACAAAAAAGCATGGGAAAGAGGACATAGCCTTGTTTCACCCCATTGGTGACTAGGAAATCTTAAGAACATCATTCACTATCTGGGGGCAAGTATGTCATCAGGAAATGGATGTACAAAACTGATGAATTTCTCTGGGCAAATTTTGGCATAATTTACCATAAACCCTCACAACTGCATTAAAGGTCTTAGCAGATCTGCAAACATTGTATATAGACCTCCCTTCTGCTCCTGGCATTTTCCTGGAGTTATCAGGCTGTAAATGTCATTTCTTGACCTTTCTGAAAGGCATACTGGCTTTCAGAAAGGTGACCATCTACCAGTTGAAGGACTACCCTATTGAGAAGTATTCTGGCAAGAATATTAACAGCAATGACTAAAAGAGTAACACCCCTATGATTGTCATAAGACAATCGATTCACTTTATCTTTATTGAGATGGGGAATGGAGGTATCCTTGAATTCCTGGGGTATAACCTCTTCTTGCCATATAACCCGAAAAATTTCAGTTGGCTTTTCCATGTGCAATGGATCTCCTACCTTGTAGATCTCAGTTGGAATAAAATTATACCAGGTGCTTTGCCACTTGAAAGGATCCTAATGGCATTCACAACCTCTTCTTCAGTTGGAACTTCATCTAAGGAACAGATTGACTTCAACTTGAATTTAATGATCAATGACTTTGACTGATGAATGTCTCTTAAGAACACCATGGAAATGTTTAGCCCATCTCTCTAGGCTCATGTACTATTGTTGATCAATGTGGATCCTTGGGAAATGCATTGTTTTATTTTATTTTTAAATTTGGCTCATATAATATATATATATATATATATATATATATATATATATATATATGTATATGTATATATATATACATATATATATATATATTAGAAATAAATCCTTTATCAGAAACACTAGTTGTAAAAATTGTTTCCCAGTTTACTACATTTCTTTTGATCATGGCTAGAGTGGGTTGCTTGTGCAAGAACTTTTTAATTTAATGTACTCAATATTATCCAGTTTGTTTTTATGATATTCTCTATCTCTTCCTTGGTCATAAACTGCTCTCCTTTCCATAGATCTGACAGATAAACTATTTCTTGTTCTCTTAGTTTGCTTATAGTATTGTCCTTCATGTCAAAATCCAGCACCCATTTTGATCTTATCTTCGTATAGGTGTGAGATGCTGGTCTGATCCAAGTTTCTGCCATACTATCTTCCAATTTTCCCAACAGGTTTTGTTGAATAGTGAGTTCCTGTTCCAGAATCTGGACTTTTTGGGTTTGTTAAACATCAGATTATAGTAATCATTTCCTGCTGTCTCCTTTGCACCTAATCTATTGCATTGATGCACTGCTCTATTTCTTAGCCAACACCAGATAGTGTTGATGACTGATGTTTTAAAATATAATTTTAGGGGATGACAAGTGGCACAGTGAATAGAGCACCAGCCCTGGAGTCAGGATGACCTGAGTTCAAATTTGGCCTCAGACACTTAATAATTATCTAGCTGTGTGGCCTTAGGGAAGCCACTTAACCACTCACTTTGCAAAAAAACTCATACATACATACATACATACATACATATATATATATACATATATATATGCATGTATGTATATCTGTAATTTTAGATCTGGCAAGACCAAGCCACATTCTTTTGTACTTTGTTCATTAAATCCCTTGATACTGACTTTTTGTTTCTCCATCTGAATTTAGCTACAATTGCTTCTAGCTCATTAAAGTAATTATTTTGAAAATTTTTCATGGCACCAAATAAGTAGTTTAATTTGGGCCCAATTGGCATTTTGATTATATTAGCTTGGTCTACCCATGAGCAGTTAATATTTGTCCAGTTATTTAAATCTGATTTTATTGTGTGAAAAGTGTTTCATAGTTGTTTTCATAGAGTTTCTGAGTCTGCCTTAGCAAATAGACTCCCAAGTATTTTATGTTGTCTAAACTTATTTTAAATTGGATTTCTTTTTCCAACTCTTGCTGCCATATCTTGTTAGTAATATATAGAAATGCTGGGGATTTATATGGGTTTAAAATTTAATCGTGCCACTTAACTAAAGTTGCTTATTGTTTCCAGTAGTTTTTAGAGGATTTTTAGGATTCTCTAGGTATACAATCATGCCATCTGCAAAGAATGAGAGTTTTGTTTCTTCCTTCCTTCCCAATTCTGATTCCTTCAATTTCTTTTTCTCTTGTTATGGTGATAGTGGGAATCCTTGTTTCACCCCTGATCTTATTGGGAATGCCTCTAGCCTCTCCACATTGAATATATTGCTTGCTGATGGTTTCACAAAGATATTGCTTATCATTCTAAGGAAAGATCCATTTATTCATTTTCTCTGTAGTGTTTTTAGTAGGAATGGGTGTTGTATTTTTTCAAAGGCTTTTTCAGGATCTATTGAGATAATGTAAATATTCATATATTTCATATAGATTATCAAATCCATTGGCATACAGTTCTGAAAAATAATTCTGAATTATTACTGTAATTTCCTCCTCATTGATGGTAAGTTAACCTTCGTCATTTTTGAAAGTAGTAAATCAGTTTTCTTTTTTTTTTAAATTGAATTAACCAAAAGTCTATCTATTTTACTGTTTTTTTTATAAAAACCAACTTTTGGTTTTATTTATTGGTTCACTAGTTTTCTTGCTTTTGATTTTATTAATTTCTCCTTTAGTTTTTATAATTTCTAATTTGGTATTTAATTGGATTTTTAATTTGTCCTTTCTTTAATATTTTAGTTTCATGCTTAGTTCATTGATTTTCACTTTCTCTATTTTATTCATGTAAGCATTTGAAGATATAATATATTCCCCCAATTACTGCTTTGGCTGTATCCCATAAGTTTTGATATATAGTATCATTATTGTCATTGTCTAGGATGAAATCATTAATTCTATCTATAATTTGTTGTTTGATCAACTCATTCTTTAAAATGAGGTTATTTAGTTTCCATTTAGTTTTAGGTCCATCTCTCCATGGCACATTATTGCATGTGATTTTTATTTCATTGTCTGAAAAGGAAGTATTCACTATTTCTGTCTTTCTGCATTTGAACACTACCAAAAAAATAATGTTACTTTCTATACCCATTCAATTTTCTCCAAAGATCTATCATGTCTACACTTTCTAATATTATATTTAACTCCTTAAATTTCTTTTTGTTCACTTTATGCTTAAATTTGTCTGATTCTGAGAGAGGGAGGTAGAGGTCTCCCACCAGTAGAGTTTTGTTGTCTATGTCTTACTATAACTCATTCAACTTCTCCTCTGAGACTTTGATGTTATACCACTTGATGCATATGAATTTAGTATGGAAATTGTTTTTTTGTCTATGGTACCTTTTAGGAGGATATGGTTTTCTTCCTTATCTCCCTTAATGCGATCTATTTTAGCAGCACCTTTGTCTTAGATTAGGATTGATACCCCAGCCTTTTTTCAATTCAACTGAAGGAAATATATTCTGCTCTAATCTTTTACCTTCTCTCTCTCTCTCTCTCTCTCTCTCTCTCTCTCTCTCTCTCTCTCTCTTGCTCTCACTCTTGCTCTCTGTCTCTCTCTCTCTCTCACACACACACACACACACACACACACACACACACTATATATATATATATATATATATATATATATATATATAGTGTGTGTGTATGTATATATTTGCTTTAAATGAATTTCTTGTAAACAAGGATTCCAGATTTTAATCCACTCTGCTATCCACTTAAGTTTTATTGGAGAGTTCATCCCATTCATATTCAATGTTATAATTACCAACTCTCTATTGCTCTCCATGCTTCTCTGTATTTTTCCCCCTTTTCATCTTATCTCTATTTCCCAGTACTTTAATTCTGAATACTACTTCCTTCAGTGTTCTTTCCGCCTTATATCCACCACCTCCCCTTTCTTTCCTCTTTCCCTTTGAGCTCTCTTACTTACCTTCTTTCTGTCAGTTCCTCTTTTCCTCCCTCCTCCCCCTCCTATTCCTTTCTTAATACTTAAATGTTAAGATAAATTTCTAAACTTAACTGAGAGTGTGTGTCTCAATACTTCTTTCAAGTAAATCTGATGAAGGTAAGATTCAAATGGTTCTTACCTCTTCCCTTCTTCCCTTCTTTTGCAATTCTTCATGTAATGTAATTTACTCCATTCAATCTCCTCCATTCTCCTGTCTCTTTCCTGTCCCCCCCATTTAAGGAGTTATGTTAAAATCATTCTATCAGAGTCGCATACAAGTCATGGGTGTCCATTACTTCTGGCTAAATAAATTCTTTCTAAGTTACAATTCTCAAGAGTTATGAGAATCTTTCTCCCCGGTGGGGATATAGCCAGTTTTTTCTTAATGGAGAGTAATTCTTTTCTTTTTCCCTTTTTCCCTTTTCATGTGTCTTTTGAGTCTCCTGTTTGAAGTACAAGTTTTCTATTTAGCTCATTTCTTTTCATTAGGTAAAGTTGGAAGTATCCCATTTTGTTAAATGTCCATATATTAACCCTGAAAAAGAAGGCTCAGTTTTGCTGGATAGTGAATTTTTGGCTGCATTCCAAAATCCCTTGCTCTTCATAATATCATATCCCAGGACTTTCAATCCCTTAATGGTGATACAGCCAGGTTCTTTGTACTCCTGACTATGGATCTTTCGTATCTAAATAGTTTCTTTCTGGCTGCTTGCAGGATTTTCTTTATTATCTGGTAATTCTGGAGTTTAGCCACAATATTCCTTGGTGTTTTAATTTTGGGAATCCCTTTCAGGAGAAGATTGATGTATTCTTTCAATAACCATATTGTTCTTTGGTTCCAAAATAGCTTGGTAATTCTGCTTCTCTGTATTCTGAAGTATGGTGCCAGGAGTTTTTTATCCTCAATGTGTTCAGGAAACCCAATTATTCTTAAATTGTCTTTTCTGGATCTATACTCCAGGTCATTTGTTCTGATGATGAGACATTTTACATTTTCTTCTATTTTTTTTTTCCTTTTTTAGTTTTGTTTAAGAGATTCTTGTTGTTTCATTAAGTCATTGTTGTCCACAGATTCCACTCATTTTTCCCCACAGATGTTTTTCAGAGAATTTTCTTCATTTAGCTTGTACAACTCCTTTTCCAAATGGTCCATTCTGTTTTTGAAGGAGTTTTCCATTTTCTCAGTTGTGGTTTTGGGAGAATTATTTTCTTTTTGAACTTGTCAAGTTGTATTTTTGTTTCCTTGTTTCAAGATGATAATTTCCCTTTGCAAAGTATTAATTTTCTCTTGTGTTTCTTTCCCCAATTTTCTAACTCAATTTTAAACTCCTTCCTGATCTCTTCTAAGAAGTCTTTCAGGGCTGGAGACCAATTCATATCCTTCTCAGAAATTCTAGATCTCTCTGAGTAAGGATCTTTAAATTCAAGGTAGCTTTCAATGGACCCTGTTTTCCCACTGGCTTTTCTTCATTTTCTTAGGCTCTTGTATTGGGGAGGTGCTGGTTCACAGAGGTTTGGTTTTTAGGTCTCTAGAGGCTTTGCTCACTGGTTTTAGAAACTCCAAGTGGGTTGGACAATGTGTGCTGTGCCATGGGATTATATGCTTAATCTCCTTAATCCTCACTCAGCAATGATGGAGATCTGTGGCCCACACCTGAACTTGGGGGTGTGTGGGTTCCTGTTACTGTGTTTATTTTCGGGAAAGTAATTTTCTCCTAAACCTATGTGGGGGAGACCCAACTGGAAACAAGGATAAATCCCTGACAACATGCAGGGATGATGGGGCGGGGAGGACCCCAGTCCTGGTCTTCCAGATAAGCTGGGCTAACTGGATTGATATCTAGCCATATGCTGGACCTCTCCAGACCCAGACAGTAAATGCTTCCAAGTTGGAGCTCTCCCTTACATTGTACACATAGCAAACATTTCAACCTCTGTTCTCAGGTTATTCCTGGGGGCCTCACCCCACCACCACTATGCTGGTTCTGCCCTCTGCTCCTGGCTTATCCACACTCCCCTGGGACTGACCTTGTTGATAGATGCTCTTTTCCTAGGTTCTTCTCTAGGTTTTGTGGATTCTAATTCTACTGAGAGGCTTGGTTCACATTAGTTCTGTGAGAAAGTCAGAAGAGTTTAAGACAGTGCTTGACTTCTCTCCACTATCTTGGTCAGAAGTACTCTGGAACCTTCTTTAAAGAAGTTTTTGTAACTTTATTTGTGCCTCAATTGCAGGGTGGGATCCCCACCTGCCACAGTAAACAGACCAGGGTTAGGAAGGAAACAATATTTCAAACACCTTTTCTAGCCCCTTCCTCACATGAGAAAGTGTGCAGTGGCATCCTTACAATGGCTGCTCAATCCCTGGGGGACTGTGGAATCTCACTGCTACTTAGTGTCCTGGGTAGAATTGTGAATACTGGTTCCTAGTGTATCCACATCTGCTGCTTTGTCACTTGCCTGTTGCCACAGGACTTTGGGATATGAATGGTAAAATTGGTGATGACTTTTGATTCATGAATAAATTGGATTCAAGTGAAATGGAGTTGTACAGTTCTTGGCCTCACTCTCTTTCTCAAAGTCATCATGGTCCAGTGGCAAGACAGATTCAAGACAACTGGTGATGGCTCTACCTTGGCATCTTTGATGGCTAACTAAACTCTCAGTGCTCCACAGCACCTGCTTCAATTCCCTTCATGACTATTAAAATGAAGTGTTTATATTGGCCAAATCTACCATTGGAAAGCTTCAAATTCTTCATGTTGACACCCCTGCCAAATGACTGAGGAGTCTGAGACTCCATTTGTTGCCCTCAACTTGGTTTAGCTCACCTGCTGAAAATGTTTCCCAGGGTGTGGCTACTGTGCATGCTCTGGCTTCTTTGAGTCAAGGGTGAGAATTAGGAGTCTCAGGAGGGCCAGCAAATGTGGAAAGCAAAGGTTTGAGCAGCTATCACCAGAGGTAATAGTCTTCCTTGAACACACACTACACCCTACATACAAAGTATATTGTCCATTTATACAAAGCATATATTAGAATTAATTTCAATTGTCCAAATGAACTGGAGAAAAATAAATCATTTTTCCAATTTAGGTAAACAAAGTTAATGTGAAATCACCATTTTTGAAATGAATTATAATTATTTCAGGTATACATAACAGACTCCTATCTAGATTTCCAAAATAATGAATAAAACTGGAAGGTAAAGAAATCACTCTTTAACTTAGTAGATGATAGTCCTATGTAACTATAATTGTAGAAACAAAATAGTTTTATTAATCACAACTAAAATGCCCAATGTATTAACTGAATTAGTACAGAATTCATAATAAAAAACATTATAGCTAACTTAAACTTAATTACAGAAACTTATAATCTAATATATAACAAGGTTTAGCAGTAATGAGGCAATGTTAGCAAAGAGCCTAGAAATATACTTCATTTTTTCAGAGAGCAATAAGTAGCAAAGAAAATGATTACACCAATTTTAATTTCCTTGAAAGGACCATACTTCTTTCTAGAATTGCCATGAAAGGACCCATATATTTGAATGTATATACTACTTATTTCATTTATGTGGGTATTGTCATAAAAGGGGTATTTTATTGAGACAATCAAAATAACACTTTCAAAAATGGATTAGCCTACTTTACAACCTTTTCTTTCCATATACATCTTAAAAGAGTTTTCAAAAGTCTGAATTTCTGTTTACTTTTTTACTGTTCTCATTTGGATTTCTGTAATAAATGTTTGGCATTAGAATTTTAATGTTTCCCACAGGCCCTGAATCATTCTAGGATTTGAAATTGGCTTGACGTTTTCTATATATTGCATGATAAAAGGGTTAGGGTTTCCTGGGAAAATCAAGGCAAATCAAAGAATGCCAGATACAAAAGAAGAATATCTTCAGACAAATGAAAAAAAGCCCTAATAAAGTAACAAAATCACTTTTTTCTATCCAAGCTTCAGATTCTTTTTATTAAATTATGAGGTTGAAATTAGGTGATTATCAAGGTCCTTTTCTGTAAAGATTTATGTGATTATTACAAAAAAAAGAAAGGGTTTCTTTAGCTATGTTTTGAAGAAGATAGAATTATTTAGTAAGCGTAGTTGTCTTCATTGTCATAATAATATCACTTGAAAATTGAACTTTTCTGCTTATACTTCTAATCATACCATATACTTCTAATCATAAGAGAAACTGTTACATTTTATTTTCAAAGTTCCAGTGTTTAGTTCTTCTGAAGATTTTGTAAAAGCTAAAAGGCAAGACAAAAAAGTATTTCTACTCACCACAGAGTCAATAAGGAGAAAATATAATTTTGTTTGAATGCTAAGATTGTATCGTCATTTCTTTTCCCCTGGATTGTGTAATAAATACTAAAATACTGAAATTCAGACCTTCCTTTGAAATTTCTTTATATGACAGTTGGTCAATGAATTTCAAAGTCTTTGCATTATTGATAAAGAAGCATAAATCTCAAATACGCTTTGCTTTGCTTTATTATATTTTATGAATATCAGTGAACTAGGTGATCTCTGAGGCCCCTTCCAGCTTTAAAATACAATGACCATATCTTTCCTAAACGAAATTATTTTCCAAGACAGATCAGTGGGCTAATAACATTTGCTAACACTTTGGTGAAGTTAAGGTTTTAAGATATATCAGTGAATTCTTGAAGCTTTTCCTATGTTACTTTATATCCAATTTTTTCTTGTCCATTAATTATTTTTTGGAAATACAAAGACAAAGAAACAAACAGTTACAAGGAAAAGAAACATAATTTAATTCATCTTTAAGAACATTTATTTTGAGAACTTAAAATCTGCCCATGTACAGAGAAAATCTGATAATTTTTTAGAAAAATCTACAAATTTTATTGTTTCTTATCCTATCCATTAATATTCTAACATCATGAACACCTTCAAAAATATCATTCTTATCTACCTTTATTTAATTGATTTAGAATATCAATTTTAAAAATATTGGTAAATCATAAAAAACTGAAAACTCATTAATAAGGTAAAAATGATATCTTTCTTACTTAGTTCATGTACATTACTGAAAAAAATGATTTGAAAACATGTCATTTAAAAATCCACTTTCTCACTTATAATTCTCCATTTTAAAATAATGGCAAAGTAAATTAACCTTACCAAAGTGAACCTTAGCCACGGGAAATTTAAATGCTTACAATGAGAATTTAATGGTATTTGGCTATGGTGTTCCATTTCAAAGGAGGAAATATAATCTCGTTGGCAATTTCAATATTTCAGTAATAAAAAGAACCCCATATATGGAGCTGATGGAGTCCAGATGGCCAAGTATAGGGTGGGACCCAGATGGACTCTCCCAATATTTCACTCCAAACAAGTTTAGAATAACAAGTCAACTTGGGAGTGTTCAAGACAACACAATATCAAAGGGAGATATTTTCCAGCCTAAGACAACGAAGGAGGTCCACAGGAGAGGTCAGTAATACCAGGGTACCCAGACATGGAATCCAAGGAGCATCAGCAATGTACCAAAAAGGAGTGAGGAGAAAGGAATGGTAGTAACAAGTATCTTCAAGAACTTTCAATCTAGAGATAGTAAAGGGGCTTGACAACTGGTCATGAAGAGATTCCGGGGGAATGTTTGTTGGTACTGGATGCGCCACTGGCCAGCTGACAATTTTATTGACAAGAAGGAGCTCTTAGTTACAGCTTCAAAATCAAGAGGATTGCTTTTGATTTATTTTAAAGGTATAGCCTAACTGCTCTCAGTTCCAGGGCAAAGAGGAACACTAACTCTTGGGAGTACAGAGGAGCAAGGGTCTTTTTTATTAAAAAGCTGAGTAGAGACTGAAATGGCAATTATCACATCTCTCCCAGGATTACACTAACTTGGAAGCACCAAAGAAATATAAATGTTCAGAGCTAGCTCTGAAAACAACACTAAAAATTTGAAGCTATACAGTATCTTCCCACATCTAGGGAAAAAGAGTCTAATTTTAACACAAAATTCAAGGGAAGAAAGAGGTTAGGGAAATTAGCAAACAGAAGAAGAAAGAAGAAAGAAGAAGAAGAAGAAGAATTTGACCCTAAAAAAAACTATTACAATGACATGGAAGACCAAAATATAAATTTAAAAGAAGATATGTGGAAACAACTGCAAGCAAAGACTCATAGAAAAAATGTTAATTGCACCTAAAATGTGAAAGAATTTCTGGAGAAGGTAAAGCGAGAGATAAGAATGGGAGAGGAAAATTTTAGAAAGAAATGATAATGAGGCAAAAGAAAAACTACATGGTAATTGGTAAAATTGGTAAAAGAGTCACAAAAAATAATGAAGGAAACACCTTAAAACACAAAATTGATCTAATAATTAAAGAGGCACAAAAAGTCAGTGCAAAATACTACTAAAAAAGGAGAAAAAATCAAATAGAAAAGGAAATACAAAAACTCCATATATACACATATATGCATGTGAATGCATATATATGTATATTGACATACATATATATATATATATGTATATATACATATATATACATATATATATATATGTATATAGGCATACATGAAATACCAAAAACTGCTTAGGGGGGGGAACAAAATTGATTAAAGGAAAACGAGGTATTAAGGATCACTAAAAATAATACCTTAAAAATTAGAATTGTTAATGTAAAACTTCTGCACTTCATGAGACTTCAAGAAATTATAAAACAAGATCTAAATAATGATTAAAATTGAAAATATATAATATCTCATTGAAAACACCTTACCTGTGAATTATCCCAAGGAGAGATAATTTAGAATCTATTTAAATACCTAAATTTCAAGATAAAAAAGAGCCTAGATGTCATCTTTCATGAAATTATAAGGAGAAATACATCCCAATATCTTGGATCTAGAGGGCCTAGAATTGAAAATAGAAATAGAAAGTGAAAAAAATTATCTACCAATCATCTCCTCATAGAGATCCAAAAATGAAAATTCCAAGGGATGCTTTGGTCAAATTCTAGAACTCAAGATAAAAGATACACATACACACACACACACACACACACACACACACACACACAGACACACAAGAGGATAGATAGACAAATAGATAGATAGATGATAGATAGATAGAGATAGATAGATATAGAATAAACACCTTCCAGGAAAAGCAGGGGTGGAAATCTTTTTTGTTCTGCCAAGGGCTGATAGGATATTTATAACATCCTACACAGGCTATATTTGGTCAAACATTAAATTAATTCATTTCTAAATTTTTCCTAGTTTAATTGAATTTCTACTCCTGGCTTTGGTTGGCTTGGCAATGCTAAACCTGTACCACCTGTGGGTCGAAGGTTCTCCACTGCTGGTATAAAGGCTCAGAGGGGTTGGAATATAAGAAAATTATATCCAATAATAATTTATACAGAAAAAAACTAAATATAATCTGTCAGGGGAAAATGAACATTTACTAAATAGAGGACTTCTAAGTATTTCTGATGAAAAGACTAGAACTGAAAATAAAATTGGACATTCAAACAAAAGATTCAAGAGAAACATGAAGAGGTAAGCATAAATGAGTTATCAAAAGGGACTCAATAAATTTAAAATTCTTACTTGCCTTATATGGGAAGAAGCCACATATAATTTCTAAGAACTTTCACCATTATTAGGGAAGTTAGAAGGGATTTGCATAGACAGAGGGCTTGAGTGGAGATCAATTATGTTGAAATCAACTCCAAGAAATAATTTAGGGATGAGAGATGGGATGGGAGGATTAGAATGGGGGCAAATCTTACAAAAGGAGGCATGGGAGGGTGAGGCATGATTGAACTTTACTCTCATTGAAACTGGTTCAAAGAGTGAGGAATACATACACATACATTCATTTGGGTATTAAAAATTAGCTTATCCGATAAGGATGCAGATGATGAGGGGGATGAGATATCAGAGTGAATGGTAGAGGGCAGAGTATTTTGAAAGAGACAGGGGTCAGAAACAGAAGACTTTTGAGGACGGACAGAAAAATGAGATGAAGAGAAATGCACACTTAGTAATCATAACTATGACTATCAAAGGATGAATTAACCCATAGAACAAAAGTAGATAGCAGAATGGAATGGAATGAAAACCAGAATTCAAAAATATGTTGTATACAAGAGTAACTTTTGGGACCAATGCAGATTTGAAACAATGAGCTCCATATGCTTAAGCAAAATTAAAGGGAGTGGCATTGATAATCTTGAAAGCAGAATTAGACCTAATTGAAAGAGGTAATCAGGGAATAAAATATTATATTAAAAATAAGGCAAGTTTCTCTGTTAAAGGTCTCATTTCTCAAATATTTAGGAAATTAACTTTACAAAGATACAAATAATTTTCTAATTGATAAATAGTCAAAGTATATAAGCAGGTAGTTTTCCAATGAATATAAAGCAATCTAATGTCAAATGAAGAATGCTCTAAATCACAATTGATTAGAGAAATGAAAATTAAAGCAAATACCAGAAATGACAAATTTTGAAAAGCATGAGGGAAAATAGGTTTATTCATTAGTTGTTGGTGAAGTAGTGAACTGGTCAAACCATTCTGAAGAACAATCTGGAATTATGCCCAAAGGTCTATAAAATTGTGCATTCCCACAATTCCACTGCCAATAAAGAGAGTGAAGAAAATTTAAAAAAATGATATAAATGTACAAACATTTTAATAACAATTCTTCTTGTGGTTATAAAGAAGTACAAATCAATAGCATGCTTATTAATTGGAGAAGGGATGAGTAAGATATGGCATAATACTATGATAGTGAACCGTTGTGCACTAGGAAATGATGAGAAAGTGGTTTCAGAAAAAATACATTATGTAGCAAATTCTACAAGAATTCATTCAAAATGAGTGAAAAGAACCTGGAGATCATTGTCCATAGCATAAGCAATGTTGAAATGATTATTAACTGTGAAATACTTGACTGTCCTGATCAATACATTGATCCTACATAGTTCCAAAGGACTTGGTGACTTTTTGTTTTGGTCTGCAGAGAGAGACTTAATAATTAACTGTGAATGAAATTATAGTGTAAGTATAATTTCCTCCCTTCCGTTTCATTATTGTCCTTTAAAATGACGAAGATGGAAATATATTTTGTCTGATTTTAAATGTATAATTGCAAAAAATGTATAATTGCAAATATATAATTGCAAAATTTGCCTCCTTAGCAAATAAAAATAAAGAATAAGCCATAACAAAGAAAGAAAGAATAAAAATAATAAGAGAAAAAAAGGACCAAGTTTTTTAGAAAAAGACAAAATAAATTAATGAGTGACTCTAGTATGTTCCACAACAGCATCATGGTTCAGATAAAGAATCTGTAGAACAATTTCCCCCCAGTGAAAGAAGCATCTAGTTGATGTAGTATCCTCTGTTGCCCAAAACACTTAGCTAAATTCTGACCAAGAGTTTTTTATCCTTATTTTAAATATAAAAGTAAGCTGTTAGAGAATAAACTTGAAATAGATAGTTAAAGAAGTATTTTTTCTTCAGTGTTTATTATCTAAGGAACAAGTCCAAAAACCATCTCTGATAATGTGAACATTAAAATACTGAAAAAGAATTGAACGTACATCTATCTTTACTGTCAACTGCATAGACTTTACTAAGATTGTTCTAGCAAGCAAGCTACCTTCTAAAAGAGAGGGAACTTTTAACAACTCAATGTCAGGTTCATTAATATTCTTTACCTAAAGTACGACAATTTCTGCTGATTTTAGGAGAATAAAAATCAACAGAACGTAGCAATCATTGTTTTAAAAACACCAGGCATGTGAAATAAATTCCTCAAATTTTATAGATTTTAAATAAGAATGAGGAAGACATCTTTTTAGGGAAAAGTTTAAGTTCTCTGTTTCATTTGAGCCTGGAAATCTATTATTAAGTTGTACCATCAAGGGAACAAAAGAAGTTAGTTTGAGGAAGAGTAAACTGAGGAAAGTTTAAAATGACTGATTTGCCTAGTGTGAGATTTACCCAGATCATAAAGACAAGCTGGGCAACTAATTACTTTGGCTAAGAAAGATAGGCTCAATCTTTGAAGGCATTATGCCGACACTCAGTGGTAATTGTCCAGAATAATGCTTCTTGACAACAAATATATAAGAATTATTCAGAAATTTTGATCATTCTTCCATATACTTAATACTTTGTCCCATAGTTGTACATGCGATTCATCATTCTTTTTATTTCTTGAGTTTTTGCAAGGCAAATGGAGTTAAGTGGCTTGCCCAAGGCCACACAGCTAGGTCATTATTAAGTGTCTGAGACTGATTTGAACCCAGGTAGTCCTGACTCCCAGGCCAGTGCTCTATCTACTGTGCCACCTAACCACCTCCAGATTCATCATTCTTGATGAAAGACTTTGACTGGTAAGTGTATAGCTCTATTTTAGTCTTTTTGGATACTATACCAGGACAAATTAGCATGGGGTTCCAACTCCCTGCTCACGTTTTTCTCTACTTACCCTTTCCTTTCCTTTCCTTGGAGATGCCAATTCTTCATGATTGCTGTTATTATTTTCTTTTTTCCCTTTTTCTTTATTAGCAACTGCTTTCAATTTTCCTTCACAGTACTAAATTTTAACTCAAATTCTTTATCCTCTTTCCCTTCCCTCCTTCATGAGGCAGGATCATCATTATCCCCTCTGAGTATGTGACTCCACACGAGGAAGTTAGATTTTGGGTCAATATTTCACTACCTTCTATATTCCATCTCACTGATTCCTGTCGAGGAATATTTTCTGTTTCCTTCCTTCATTGTTCTCATCACCCTGATAGGCTTCTCAGTTTTGCCCATCTTTGGTTTTCATAGACTTTTAATTATTCATAGAAGGATTTCAGTTTAAAGCCAGAGCTCTGTTCATTTTGGTGAGTTTCTGCTTACAGAACTTATCTACAATCTTTTTGTCTCCAGAGATCTTTTCCCTCACAGTCCATATAAGTGAAAGAGTTGCAGTGATCTATGTCATCTTTTTAGATTGTTATGTCTTCGTTATGTCTATCAGTTAGACCCAGAGGTGTTTTCTGTTGATTCTTCATAGTGTAGAGATGATCCCCAATGTGATCTGAATCCTCCGGTTGTACTGAATGTACTGAATCCTCTATCAACAGTAACTAATTCATTCAGGTTCAACAAGGAAAATAATATAATAGAATAATGATCAGATGACAGAATCTTCCATTTGATAAGTAGTTTATCTAAATTTGTTGTGATGAATTATGTTTATTCACGGAAAATCAATTATTCCATACCCTAAAGTGTGGTCTAATATAAATCTGCATTGGTGGAAATAGAGAACATGTTGATAAAATCATGAATCAGTGTAGAATCAAAGGCAAGGTATTCTTACCTTAAAAACAAGTAAGCAAACCAAAAAAGTCTAACTATTCAATAGATTGTCAACATTGAAGGCATTTATGTGTACGTGTTTTGACTCTTTCTGTGTCCCAGACAGAGTTCAATTAATTAAAACATAACAGAAATAAATTTATTTTATGTGTATAGAAATAAAAAATAAACATACATACATACATTATATTTATATCTGTAAACATATACGCACATCTATATATCTTTGGTATATTTGGTATAAATTGTTTACCTGATCAAAAGTTGCAAGGGTTTTTCAAGTACTATGTCATTTATAACATGATGAAAAATCAATTGCCTTACATTTATACAAATTAATGGACAAAATAAATGAAAATAATGAATAGTAATTTTCAAAGAATTTATGAAGGTGGAATATTAATCCATTTTCCGAAAAATTTAAATAAGGTTTCATAAAACAGATAAATGGAAAAGGTTAAATCTTAATTTATCTCAATTACAACCTACTTGAACCATAATCAACTGTATTCTAATCTCTGACTTGTGGAGAAAAAAAGAACTATAGAACTCTAAAGAACACACATTTATTAGACTAGCAACAATCACTAATGTCACTGGAGTTACTCTTAATCTGAGATCTCCCTTAGAACTTTATAGTTAGGGGTGGCTAGGTGGCGCAGTGGTTAAAGCACCTGCCCTGGAGTCAGGAATACCTGGGTTCAAATCGGGTCTCAGATACTTAATAAGTACCTAGCTGTGTGGCCTTGGGCAAGCCACTTAACCTCATTTGCCTTGCAAAAAAAAAAAAAGAAAAAGAAAAAGAACTTTATAGTTGACCTAGCACTGTAAATTGCAGGAAACAATTTATACTTAAATTGAGTTTTTTTATGGCACTCTAACAAACAAATATTAAATCCTGATCCTTTCAAAGATTCCCAATGATTATGGGTCACAGAATTCAACATCTGTGAATAACCAAAATTAAAGGTAACCTAAACTGTAATATTCAAAAGAACAGTAACTAGATGTAGGTTGTCAATGATAATTTATAGGAAGCAAAATATATATTATATAAACTTATGGTGTATATGTAGACCTGAGACTTCTCTAGTAAAGGTGATGCAGAAGAATCACATAGGGTGAAACTCATGAAGGAGCTAACTTTTATCCTCTCATGGATTAGATCCAAGATCCCTCTAAATCTGCATAACTTTATCTAAAATGGGCCATTTTATAGTTAGTTTCTCTTGAGATAATATGTAAATGTCCTTGATGCTAATCAAATCAGACTCTCTCCCTTAATACTTGTTACATCACAATTTAAGCTAAACCATAATTTTATTATATACCCTGATAGAATTATCATTCTGGGAAATGATTCTCATAATATATATTAAGTTCATGTAAAATGAATTATTATTGCAAATAAATGTACACAGTAGAATGGCTTTGAAATCCCCCAGTATGCGCTCTGTATTCTTGTCCTGCTTAACATTGGCAATAAAATAGGAATGATAGTGCACTAAAGAACTATGTAGAATTAGAAAAAAAAAATGATTGTACATTATGTTGCAATTGGAGATGAAACTCAGCTGCCTGCTGACAGTAATCTTAATGAGGCTTACACTGGAGATATTAAAAATATATGTTGCCATCTATTAACAATCAGCTACTCAAAAACGATTTTTCTCATGTTCTCCATTGTAAGTTACTTTTTAAAGATTCTTTGACTTTAATTAACAGACTATTGAAATTCCATCTGGTAGGAAATTTGAATGCTAAATAAATTGTCAACAACTCAGGCAGAGGGAATAACTTAGAGACAGTTGTGGGAAGGGGAAAATATTTGGAAACGTTTGCGTTTGACGTATGGAGCCCTAAAAAGGGTTCTACAATTATAATCAACAGACTGCTCTGCTTCTCATTACTTGCTAAAATTTAGGCAAATTCATTTCCTTTCCCTAAAACAATCCCTCAAATATAGTAATACTTTAATAAATGTCGATAGATTGATTTTTCTGGTTTCCTTTCCTGAGTAATGTTGTGAAAGAAGAGGTTTTTAGATCTCTAAGAGATTAAAAATCAACTCTAATGTCTCTTCCAACTGTCTAGTCAATGAAATGGAAACATCACATGGGATGAACTCGTCTTCAGTAATTCAGGTGGTCGGTGCTTTTTCTCTAAGGTGCCAGATGAGTTTGGTAATATAAGGTGAACCTCTTGAATTAAATTGAAGCCTGGAACATATTCGCAAACTAATTCTCTAATATATTTATCTTAATTAGGATTGTCATTTCGTGTTTCAAAATCTCTTGTTTTAAATACCCATAGATAATAATAGAGCAATTCTTATTAGTTGTATGAATGTTACTTGAAAGGGAGCATAGTGTGGAGCTATGTTATCCTCCATCTCCCCATCTGTTGTGTATTTAAGAATTGCCATTTTTAAAAAATTGATATTTTGTTTTGTTTTTTTCAATTACATATTACTAAAGTTATGCATTTTTCTACCATTCTCTGTTCCCAACCCCTTCCCCTCAGTGGTGATCAGTCTGATAAAAGTTGTAGATGCAATTTGTGTAGATGTAATTAATTTGTGCTTAACATGTTTACATATTAGTCATCTTATGTATGAGGGATTAAGATTAAGGGAAAACTGAAAACCATTGGACAGAAAGGAGAAAAACATAAGATAAGATTTAAAAACTTGAATAGTGTCCATTTGCAATCTGTGTGTTTTTGGATTATGTTTTTTTTTTCCCCTTAGGATGTGGATTGTATTGTTCATAACAGGTCTTCCAGGGGTTGTCCTAAAATTCTGAGAGGAGCTGCATCTATCACAGTTAATCAACTCACAATGGTGTTAATTTGTATAATATTCTCTTAGTTTATCTCCCTTCAGTCATCATCAATTCACATAATTCTTTCCATGCTTCTCATATGTCTGAACATTCATGCTTTCTTTTAAACAATAGTACTTCATAGCATTCATTTACCGTAATTTGTTCCACCATTCCCCAATTTATGGATATCCCCTCAATTTCCAAGGCTATGTCACTACAAAAAGAACTTCTATAAATATTTTTGGACCTGTGGAACTTTATCTCATTTTTTTATGATTTCCTTTGGATATAGGCCTAGTATTGTTATTGCTAATCAAAGGATATGATAAGTTTTCTTGCTCTTTGTGCATAGTTCCATATTGCCTTCCAGAATGGTTAGTAGGATTATAATTTCTAAAATACTATATGGTTGTGAGGGGAAATTTTGAGATATTATGATACTGGAAACCAAAAATCTTGATTTCTAGTTTGAATGTTTTCACCAAATTTCTTTATTTCTAAATTTCTTCACCCATGAAATGGAAATTCTACTCACATCAATTTTCTATTATAAACTTTGTTTCAACCAGATATAATTTAAGGCAAGGGTATAAATTTATGCAATATTTTGTAGAATGTGCTCCCATTCACTATGGATGTTTTTTGGTATTCTCACAATCATCTCTCTCTCTCTCTCTCTCTCTCTCTCTCTCTCTCTCTCTCTCTCTCTCTCTCTTACACACACACACACACACACACACACACACAAGCACACAAACACAAACACAAACACACACGCAAAACCAGAAACATATACACATTGACCATTGACTTACATTTACACCTATTGAACTACCTATATTGCTCTGTTATTTTTTTCCCATGCCTAAAAAACACTTGTGTGCTCTTCTCTTTTTATTAGACCTTTCCATTTCTGCAACATATTTCTCTATATCTCTTTTTCTTTGAACAATTAAAGCATTACAGAATCATGGTTTCTTCTCGTTTCTATTCCCGTCTTCTCATTTGTTTTTTGAAATTTTTTTAGCCACAATTTATTTTTAAAATTAATTTTGGGTTTTCACTGAGAAGGATTATTTTCCCTTTTCAAAGAAACACTGGGAGTGTAAATATAATTCTCTATTAAAAACATGAATAGTGTCTCTTTAAAATTCATAACTCTTATGGTTTTTGTGCCATTTGTCTCCCTTGAATTTCCTAGCTATCTGACAAGTTCCTGTCAATCCTTTGTACAGTCATATTTTATAACCTACCCACTATTGTGTTTGCATGTCAAAAATTATTTCTATTATTCTCCCTTTACTTTTTAATTTAGGGACATTATCAATTTTAAAGATTTAATTATCATCTGCAGAGATGACTTTTTAGATATGACATTTCATTTCTTGCATCTATCATAAGCTCTATTTCTTCCTATATACATAATTATATCACAATGAATCAGTCCAAAACAAAACTCCCTATCATCTTGACACATCCATTCTTCTTCCAAATTTTGCTATTTGTGTCAAAGGCACCATCATCATCCATTCATCTACAATTATACATTAATATTTGATGTCTTTTTCTCCTTCATCCAAACTTTGCACTTTTGTTCAATTTCCCATTAATTGGTATTCTCCAATGATATTTCTCATGTTCATCTCATTTTGTTTCCTCATTACAACTGCCACCTTAGTTCAGGTGCTAAGCAATGCTAATTTTTACCATTTCCACATATTCCTCCTTGAGTCTACTTCACCCAATCTTCCTTCTGAAATCTATTCTTTGCAAAACCACTAAAGTGATTTACCTAAAATACGAGGAGGGCTATTTCACTTCTCTAAACAATAAAATTCAATGACTCTATTACATTTAGGAGGAAATATACTATCCTGTTTGACACGTCAAGGCCTTCACAACTTGATTCTGACCTTTCTATGTATTATTCTTACCACAATGCCTATTGTAGACCAACATTTCCCTGCATGCTTATAAACGATATTTCATCTTTCATCTCAGTGGCATTTCAGAGACTTTGTCCATACCTAGGTCTTAATTCTTCCTCTATTTAATGGAATTCCTAGTTTCCACAAAATTTGGTCAACATACCACTTTTCAAAGTAAACTTTTCCTTATATGTCCACCCGCTCAGGTCTCCTCCTCCAAAAAAAAATTCAGCGCATGTTTATTAAAATACATTTTGGGGGCAGCTAGGTGGAGCAGTGGACAGAGCACCGGCCCTGGAGTCAGAAGGACCTGAGTTCAAATTTACCCTCAGACAGTTAATAATTACCTAGCTGTGTGGCTTTGGGCAGGCCATTTAACCCCATTACCTTGCAAAAAAAAAAAAAAAAAAAAAACTAAAAAAAAATACATTTTGGGTCTACATACATCTTTATATGTAGTCTCTTCCAATGATATTTAAACTATTTACACTCAAGGCAAGGTTCATTTTATTTTTCACTTTGCATCTCCAGTGCTTAGAATAAATGAAAAAGTAAATTAATAAATGTTTATTGATTGATTTGTGCCTAAGTATTCACTGAGGAGAGACAAAGGGACAAAGACAAAGATAGAGAGAAATAGAGAAAGAGACAGAGAGAGAGGGATAGGTATCGCTAGTGCTCAAAGCACTGCTCGATCCAAAGTTGTGGTTTAATAAAACCTTAATGATTGACTGATTGAAATAGTTATTTTTTACCACAGTATCAATTATTCAAATTAACCAGAAAATGTCCCCATTTTCTTTTGCTTTACACTCAAAAGATTAATGCAACTTAATTAGATAATATAATTATAACCACATGATCAAAGAAAATTTTAAAATGGAGGAATAAATCTCAACAATCCTTTAACAAGTTCATCATCATATAAATATTTTGAAAAGAAGTAATGAGATAATCCATCTTTTCTTTTCATGTTTTTATTTGCTTTTATTTATAGGAAAATTTCTCTTTGATGTACAATTGTGACCTTTTCTCCATCCCAAGTTGCTGCAACCTTATAAAATCCAGTAAAATCATAATATGGTATGAATATTTTAATAAGTGTCATTGAAACTCATGTGATAAATTCAAAGATCATCAAACTGATAAAGAACTTAGCAATCATCTTATGCAGTTTCTCTGTTTTTTGATGTAGTCTAGGCAGATTGAATGATTTTTCTGTAGGCTTAGGGTTAATTCTGATATCACTGGATTTCCTAGTCCTGTTTTTTTTTTTCCTTGTAGGGAGTTATTATAATGTGTCACCTGTGGTAGAGTCAAAAGAATGCTGGAAATGAAATAAGAAAAACGTAGGCTTGAGTTCTAACTCTGCAACTTCATAGCATGGGACAGCATAAAAAAAATCTGTTGATTTGAAATCAGTAGATACTTGGATTTGCATCCCATCACGGACACTAGGTATTTGGCTTTTTTTTTTTTTTTTTAGTTTTTACAATGCAATGGGGTTAAGTGGCTTGCCCAAGTCTACACAGCTAGGTCATTATTAAGTGTCTGAGGCCAGATTTGTACTCAGGTACTCCTGACTCCAGGGCCCGTGCTCTATCCACTGCTCCACCTAGCCACCTAGGTATTTGACTTTCTTCGAGCTTTGAGAGAGTATATTTTATTTCTTCTGGTTCCCTTTAGGTCTTTTTTGAAGTATAATTGATTATCCATAATTACATGCTACTAATTTTGAAGGCAGGGATACTTCACACTAATATATGTAAAACTAGTTTACTATCTTGCTTAATGGTCTCACCTCTTTCTTTCAGACATCACATTTAAAGAACAGGCTAAAATGTTAAGCAAGAATACTCTGGAGAAAGTTAAAGGAATTAGGAATGTTTAGCTCCTAGAAAATAACATTAAATAAATAAAAAATAGACTTAAAATTTATAATGATTTGATTTAGCTGAGGTTATAAGTGGAGCAAACTTCAGAAGTACCACTAAAACTGAATAGCGTAAAATGATCTTTAGTTTCACCATGAACAATTTATATTTGATAAAAGGGAGACACTTTTCAGTTACATATAATTAAAATTTAACGAAAGATATGAATTTCCTCTCTCCATATCTATGTATATTTATATAGATATATTAAATTGATCTTAGCAAATATCTCATGATTAGGAATATCTCCCTTAGAGAAGGAGATCTTTAAAACTTTCCCAAATACACCATTCTCTATAGGTAGGAATAACAGTGTTTGCCCATGAAGCAGAGTGCTTTGTCTCATGGACACCTCTGTTTGCTGCTCAGCAAGGACAATAATTGTTATCACCCTAGGCCTTAAAGAACTGGTCAAAGAAAATCTAAATCCTTTAGACATTGAATTGTGAAACCAATTTGAGTGTCTTCAATGTGATCATTGTGTGAAGAAAGAGTATTTTGCTGAGACTAGGTAGATATTTATCTCTCTTCCATATGTCAAGGACCCACACTTGCATGGGAATGGGGAAATCTTCTGACAAATTGCAACAGTTTTTAAAGACTTAAAAAATTTTTTTTTTGTTTTTTTGTTTTTTAGATTTTTCAAGGTAATGGAGTTAAGTGGCTTTGCTCAAGGCCACATGGCTAGGTAATTATTAAGTGTCTGAGGTCAGATTTGAACCCAGGTACTCCTGACTCCAAGGCCAGTGCTCTATCCACTGTGCCCTAGCCGCCCCCAAATTGCAACAATTTTGATATGATTCTGTAAATATGATTGATTCTACCAAATCGTCATTTTTTAGCCCACCTATAATAGAATCTACCTTGAAATTTAGGCCGGGCTTCCCACAAGAAACACCAATATCAGACTTTTATCAGAATCTTTCTCATCTTGATGGTTTGTGCCCCAGAGTTTGATCTTGACTTAATCTTCAAGATGACTGCTTTCACCATAAGCAAGCTTGCATGGGAGGACTTTAGTGGATTTTAAAAATACCTTGAGGGAAGAAATGCCTCCAAACTCTAACATTTCACCTAAATATCACTCCTATCAAAAATTACTTTTTAACAGCTGGACTTATTTAATTAGAATAACATTTTTCCTTAGGTTTAATTTTCTGCATATTTTATGAGCTTCTCCCTAATTTAACAACTGATTTCTTTTTCATTTAAAGCATGATTGAAACTGTGTAAATATAAAAGAATGCAAGGTAGTTTCCCCACACAGTCTTATTGATTGGAGGAAGAGCTCTCTGGGCCAACATGAGTTTTATTGGCATGAGTAGGAGTAACAGTTCTAATCACAACCCAACTAGTCTAGACAAACCATTATTATCTTCATCAAAGAATCCTTTATCTTATGATCCATCCCCTTCACTTCTATTAGTGAACAAAATGAGGTCAAGAGAGTTAGGGATTTATCCAATTGACAGAGGTGAGCTACAGATCCAATTTAGCTTTGGACTTATTTCTTCCCCTTGCCATTCATACAGGATCATAGTAACTGCCTAATGACTAGGGAATTTAGTTAGTGGTAATATTGACATTCGATATGTATTGTGTTATTAATTCAATAACTTTAATTTACTTTTCTGGATGAATACTTATTTATGGTATAAATATGATTATTTTCCAGGTGGTCAGCTTAGTGAAGATGATGAATTGAAATGTCAATACATTGTTCAGTTTTTAGGCAGTATGCTGTAAATATTTAACGAGAAGTTTACTTGATTTCAACATTCATGTCCCACAGCATAATACTGCTTGTAAAAGCCCTTCATTTTTCATTTACTGAGGCTTCCAATGGTTCCAGGGCACAGCAATGAAGCTGGTTAGTAATTTGCCTGAATCAATAATAATGGAAAAAAGTAGTGAAATTAACATGTGTATGTCGTTGTTTGTATAATGCTCATTTTTAATGTTGAGAGGTCCTTACAGATTTTTACTATGAGACATTAAGCAAATCATTTTACCTTGATAAAATTGTTTTCTTATCTGTGAAATGGGACTGAGGGCCTCTTTGAGGATTGTTTGCTTGATATAGTGTTAGGGTATTTTAAAGTTTGTAAAATATTCTATATATATATATATATAAGCATATTTGATTCATTAAAAACAAGCAAGCAAAATTAGTAGGTAGCTGCTATTATTATCTTTATTTTATTTTTCAATGAGGAAATGGGATGAGCAAAGTTAAATACTTTGTTCGTGGGCACACAAACTCAGGTTATCCTGAATTTAAGCCTCACGCATTTCACTACAGCAGTTACATCTTTTTTTCCTCTACTTTCTTCATCATTGATTTTTGTGTCATAGTTAAAAATCCATTATTATTTTTCTGACCATTCCTTTCAAAATATAATTTTTCACCAGGTTGTGGATATACCAAAGATGCTATTTTTCAAAGATTTGTTTTATTCATGTGCCCTGATACAAGAAAAATGGATAATTGATTTAGATATGTGAAATCATGACTTACCATGGCTAAAAGGAAAAATTTTCTTTGAAATCAGGGAAAAACGGTTTAGAGAACAAAATTGTCATTTGCTAGAGACCTGAGGATTAGAAAGAAAAACATTTTTGTTTATTTAAATTTGGGAAACCAGTGACAACTTCCATTGTGCTTACTGGTTTGAAAAAAACAACAATGTATCGGATATATTTCCTACACGGTTGTCATGACAACCCCCTTTTCTCTAGCATGGATTTGGATGGGAAAATGCTAACTTTAGGATTAAGAACTAATTAGCAACTTTAGCAAAGTAGCAGGATATAAAATAAACCCTCCCAAATCCTCAACTTGTCTATATATGACTAGCAAGATACAGCAGAAAGAGAAATCCCATTCAAAGTAACCTCAGCCAATATAAAATGCCTGGGAGTCGACCTGCCAAGGCAGACTCAAAACCTTTTTGAAAACAATTACAAAACACTTCTCACACAAATAAAATCAGATTTAAATAACTGCACAAGCATCAACTGCTCATGAATAGGCCAAGTTAATATAATATAACTACTTGTTTAGTGTCCTACCAATCAAAATTCCAAAAGAAAACTACGTTAATGAGTTAGAAAAAAGTTATAAGTAAATTTGTATGGAGAAATAAAAAGTCAAGTATTTCCAGGGATTTAATGAAAAAAGTGCAAAAGATAGTGGCTTAGCCTTATCAGATCTACAATTCTATTATAAAGCATCAGTCATCAAATCTGCCTGGTATTGGCTAAGAAATAGAGTGGTGGATCAATAGAATAGACTAGGCGTAATAGCAGGAATGATTTTAGTAATCTGCTGTTTGATAAACCCAAAGAGTCCAGCTATTGGGATAAAAACTCTCTTTTTGATAAAATCGGTTGGGAAAATTGGAAGTCAGTATGGAAGAAACTTAGATTAGACCAACACCTCACACCCTTTACCAAGATAAGTTCCAAATGGATAGCGGATTTAGAAATAAAAATACTATAAGCAAATTAGAAGATCAAGGACTAGTTTACCTGTCAGATCTATAGAAAGGGAAGCAGTTTATGACCAAAGAAGAGATGGAGACCATCATTAAAAACAAAATTAGATAATTTTGATTGCATTAAACTAAAAAAGCTTTTGTACAGACAAAACCACTGCAACCAAGATAAAAAGAAATGTAATAAATTGGGAAACAATTTTTGCAACTAGTATTTCTGACAAAGGACTCATTTCTAAAATATACAGAGAACTGAGTCAAATTTTCAAAAAAACAAGCCATTTTCAAATTGACAAATGGTCAAAGGATATGCAAAGGCAATTTACAGCTGAGGAAATCAAAGCAATTCATAGTCATATGAAAAATTGCTCCAAATCATTGCTTATTAGAGAAATGCAAATTAAGGCATCTCTGAGATACCACCTCACAACTCTCAGACTGGCCGATATGACTAGAAAGGACAATGATCAATGGTGGAAGGGATGTGGGAAATCTGGGACACTAATACACTGTTGGTGGAACTGTGAACTCATCCAACCTTTCTGGAGAGCAATTTGGAATTATGCCCAAAGGACAACAAAAATGAGCATACCCTTTGATCCAGCAATACTGAGCCTACTGGGTCTGTACCTGAAGAGATGATGAAAAAGGCTAAAAACATTACTTGTACAAAAATATTCATCGCATCCCTGTTTGAGGTGGCAAAGAATTGGAAATTAAGTGAATGCCCTTCAATGAACAAATTGTGGCTTAACAAATTGTGCTACATCTTTGTCATGGAACACTATTGTTCTATTAGAAAGCAGGAGGGATGGGAATTCAGGGAAGCTTGGAAGGATTTTCATGAAATGATGCTGAGTGAGATGAGCAGAACTAGAAATACCTTGTACACCCTAACAGCAACATGGGGGCGATGATCAACCTTGACGGACTTGCTCATTCCAACAGTGCAAGAACCAGGGACAATTTTGGGGTGTATGCAATGGAGAATACCGTGTGTATCCAGAGAAAGAATTGTGGAGTTTGAACAAAGACCGAAGAGTATTACCTTTAATTTAGGAAAGAAAAAATACATCTTATTATGTAATGCTTTTTTTTTTCTTCCTTAAGGATATGATTTTTCTCTCATCATATTCAACCGAGATCAATGTATACCAGGGAAACAATGTACTACCTTCTGTGGTAGGTGGAGGGAGGGAAGTAAGAATTGAGGGGGGGTATTGTAAAACTCAAAATAAACAAAATCTTTCTAAAAATTAAGTTGGTATATCATTTATTTGATTAGTTTTCCTGTTGCTCTAATGAGAAAATCATCAGGTCTCAAGAGTTATAAGACACCTCAGAAGTCATTCCCATTCTCAGCTAAGCAATAATGACTTCTTTATTTTCCCTGACAAGTAGTTATCCTGCCTGCCCTTGCTGCTTCCAGTGAAAGAGAATTCATTGCCTATTGAGATATCATATTTCATTTTAGATAATTGGATTAAAAGGTTTATCCTTCTGGAGACTTTAAATCACCCTCTCTGGCCTTTCTATACATTGCTTACCTTAACTTTCTTCTTTTTTTACTCTTCATATATTTTTGGTTTTTGCAAGGCAATGGTGTCCAAGATCATACACTTAAGTAAGTATTAAGGGTTTGAGACCAGATTTGAACTCAGGTCCTCCTGACTCCAGGGCTGGTGCCTTATTCACTGCACCATTTAAATGCCTCTGTTTTCTTCTTAAGACACACAAAATAATAATTGTCCTCAATCACTTGTGAATCCTTTCAAAATTTGATCACGAAATGAAGTCACTACAAGGATTTTCCTTTGTCCACAATGCTATTGACTAGTATTGTTATAGCTATGTTTGGGGTGCTGGTAATACAATAGCAAAAATGAAATGAGTCTTGGTCATAAGAAACTTATGGTTCTATTGGTCAAGAGCATAGAAATGAAGTGCATACATCAATAATCAATCAGAGAACATTTGTAAAGAATCTATTATGCATGAGACCATGTGACAACATTCACTAGGCATAATAGTAAAAATTATGAAAAAGTTGCTACTTGCAAGGATTTTCTATTCTAATGAAGAAGACATCAAATGAATTCATCCAGAACGTGAAATAAACCCAGATAGACTAAGGTTTAGACACATATGTTGCAGGGTAAGAAAGTCATTATCTTAGGTAATCTGGGGATTCATACACACATAACATATTTATATATATATATATATATATATATATATATATATATATTATATATATATAATGTTTTATATATGTGTGGATCAGGACAATTAGATGACATAGTGGATGGAACACTGACCTTAGAGTCAGGAGGAAAAGAGTTTGAATCTAATCTCAGATATTTACTAACTGTGTGACCTTGGGCAAGTCATGTAACCCTGATTACCTCTCATCCAAGACCGTCTCTGGGATGGTCTCTCTGGAGGAGAAAGTGAGGCTGGTGACAGCACAGCCCCCCCTACTCAATCCCAATTCATTTCCTTGTCATGACATCACCTCCCCCGATATCAAGATCTTCTTCAAAAATGAAGGAAAACCATTATTATATATAGTATGTTCATAGGTATGTATGTAATCTGTATACACATATATTGGATTTGTATGTACACATGTATAAATATACATATAAATAAATGTATATGCACATCCATTATATATATATATATATTCATATATACACATGCATATGTGTGAATATATTCTCACACAGTCACAAACAAATACAAGAAGTTAAATTCAAAAAGAATGGGGCACTAGCAGCAGTTCATGAGGATTGGGAATGGTTTCCTGTGGAAGAGGATGCACAGGTTTACCCTTAATGCAAAAAGGAAATTCATCAAGGCAGAGGACAGAATGGTGTCCAATGCCTATGTCATATAGACTAAATTACCTTCCATACACAATATCTGAAAGTAAATTGCTTTCAAACTTGGAGTTCTCTGTTATACTTAAGGGGTTTGGTAACATCTAAATTGTGCCAAAGGTTTCAAAGGAGAGCTTAGCTTTTGCAAGGAATCATTTCCTTCACAGAGTATAATCACAAATTTACAAAATTATTCCAATTTGCAGGAGATACCATCCTTCCCAATTTTGAATGACCACAATTTTGGAGGGATATGGATTAGTTTCCTGGTTTAGCTAGGGTCCTCTAGAGTACAATATTGGTTCTAGATCCAAATTTCATCTTGGTTTGTCTCATAGGAGCCCCAGCTTCTCAGTGCTTCTGTCCTGGTAGGGCTGGCTAGTCACACCCTCCTGCAAAAGTCCTGGAAGGATGCTATTGTTGTAATGAAAGATGATAAAATGAGATTGTAAAAGGTTTTCAAAGGTAAACAGAGGAACTCGTATTTTATGTAACAACCAAGAGGGAGCCATTGAATTGTTTCCCATAGGAAAATGAGGTTTTCTGTGTCAATGCATAGGAAAAACAATTTTGTCAGCAGTGGGCAGAATGGAATGGACTTGTGAGAGGTTTGAGGCAAGGAGTCCAGTATGAAGCCTGTTGTGACAATCTAGAAGAGAGATGATTAGGTCCCAGTGTAAGATCAGGAGAGCAGTTTCCAAGGAAAATATTTTTGAGAGTTAAGAAAGGCAAAATCTAGGAAGAGGTTGAATATGTGAGACAAGGGAAAGTCGGGGTTCAAAGTGAATGTTGAGATTATAAATGAAGATTAATCTTAAAAGGTGTCTTGTAATTTTTTTTTTTCCTTTCAGAGAACTACTTGTTAAACATTTACTAGCATAGCCATGCAGAAGTGCAAAGTTTCGCAAATGTAGAGACCGGTTCTCTATCCATTACCCCAAACTGCCTTTGTTTAAATGATTTATATTGACTTTGCCATCGAGAGAGAGAGAGAGAGAGAGAGTCTTCATGCATGAGATATTTAGAAGCATGATTCCTATTCCCCCAAGTAATGCATTAACAAATATTCTCCTGCTTTGGGTGATGCTTTATAATGATTTCACTGTCCTTTTTTTCAGTTTTACTTTGATGTCAATTTAACCTGAAGGGCTGCAGGATCTCTTCATTATTCTGGGAAGTTACAGAAGGCCAATGCAAAACTCCCACCAAGCCTACAATATTTCACCATGAATTTGAATCATGTCATGTGTTGTACATATCAGACTGATGTCATTTCACACAGGGCAGATTGATCATAGAAAACTAATAGTGACTGTGTTTGTAAACACAGGAATTAAATCTGCATCATCTGCACACATTAAAAGCAAAACAAAACATTTTTTTTTCAGTTAGAGTAACTGGACAATTTGATTTTTGGCCAGAATTATCAACCATAGAACCACAATTCTCCAGCTGGATTTACATGTGTAGACACAATCCACGCTTCTTTCTGCACAGTGTGGGAGTGGATGGTTTTAATTCAATGCATCAGTAAAGGACCAGATTCTGGACATTGGCAGAATGTTTGTACATTGATCCTTTAGCTAATGGAGACTAGCTGCTTGATGGTTGTTTGCTTAGCATTAGGCAAAGTGCTAAGCAAACCGAGAAATCCCCAGGGAATATTTGCAAAGGAAAGCTATAGGCTAGAAGAAGTATACAGGATAATCTAAATTGATGATGTTTATCCTTAATTTTCAAAGAAGACCATGACATCAGGGAAGTGATATGGCATGCACGTGAATTGGATTTGAGTAAGGGGGGTAGGGGTGGGGGACTGGGATACGTCACCAGGCTGCTTTCTCCTATGGAGATATCTGGATCCAGTGGCCAGATATGAGTCAGAACAACTGGAAAGGGTCCTGGATTGGAGGCAGTTAAGGGACTTGCCCAAGGTCATACAGCTTGTAAACATCAAGTGCCTGAGGCTGGATTTGAACTCGCATCCTCCTGACTCCAAAGCTATGCTCTATTCACTGTGCCACCTAGCTGCCTATAATCTAAATTAAGGGGATAGAGAGAGGGAAGAAAGAGCAGAAGGAAACCATGATTTATAGAATCAGATTGATGCCTTTACTCCTTTCCCCTGACTAGTGCCAAAGGTATATCTGTTATATCTTAAATCCAAAAGTGAATAGGCATTTAAAATAAACAAGTAAACAAAAATTAAGCAACAACTGAATATAAATATCTACTGATGACATCACTTGTATCTCAGAAAAGAGGAAAATTTGTTACAATATATTTGTTTAATATTAATACAATAGATTCATAGATTTAGAACTGGAAAGAAATAAAAATGAAAAAAAAACCACTCCTTTTACAATTGAAAAAACTCAGATCCAGAAATATTGAGTAAATTTCTCAGTGGAAATAAGGGGAAGAATTATCATTAAAACCTCAATTATGGAATTGGAAATCCAGTGTACCATTCATGGTACCCAAGGTTCCCATATAACTTCTAATGGGGATAAATGCTAAGCATGCATTTTCATTGCTATAGGGCACTGCTGGTTGGGAAAACTTAATTTAACAATGCAGATTAATAATTTCTCAGAAACTTTAGTGTTTGCATTGCTAAAGACCCTGGAGGTCAAGGTAAACCCAGGGTCACATAGCTTATATATTTCAGAGGCATGCCAACTCAAATTTTTGATGACCTTGAGTATCTACTATGCCGCAATGACTCTAATAATAATAAAATGAATACTAATAACCCATACTAATAATACTAATTACAATGACACAGTTATGAGAGAGCATAATTCCCCAAGCACTGAAACGCAAAAGAACACTGAAACGCTTTTCAACAGTGACTTAGCAAGAATAATCATTTGGACTGAGAAATGGCTGACTGGTGTCTCCCATCATTAGCTATATACTACAGCTAAATTCCTTCTTTATCTGCCCATCAAAGCTGTATTCCTATACCTATTGGTGGTTTCCCTAAGATTGATCTCAAAATATCCTTGCATCTCTTCTGTTCTCTTCCTTATTTCCTTTTTCAAATGAATTAAACAAGGAACAGTTCTTTCTGCTTTCCCAGGATGCCAAACTTTCTCATTTTCTTCTCTGGTTTCATTGTCAAAAGTGTCTCTTAGGGAATATAATGAACAAATCTTAGTTTTATTAAAAAAAAAATTCCTCCTGGTGCAGCTAGGTAGTGCAGTGGATAGAGCACCGACCCTGGAGTCAGGAGGACCTGAGTTCAAATCTTACCTCAGACACATAATAATTACCTAGCTGTGTGACCTTGGGCAAGCCACCTAACTCCATTGCCTTGCAACCCCCCCAAAAAAAAAATTCCTCCTAAATCTATCAACTAACAGCATCTGACAAATCGATGGACTTCTATAATTTCTTGTTGAATCAATGATTGATGGACTTTCATTTTTGGGGGGTGGTTGTTAAATAATAATAGATCTTCTGGGTATATGGCAAAATGCTGAGGAAGGACAATACTTGGACAAATTGAGAGTTCCATCCATCACTTGGTGTCAGGGGGAAAAGGGACACTATATTCACTATGATGTAATTTGGAATAACTATACATTTTACTGAATAAATGTACTTTATAATGGGTTTACCTATAACAGGAAGAAGTTACTGAAATGGAAACTGTCAGTAACGCATGAATAGCATGGCCAACCCAATTTGGATCAGGAGTTAAGTACATTCTTAGCAATCAAAATTTTAAATTGACTCAAACACTTAAAATCTTGAAGGTCTGGATGCAAAGTATTGAAACATAAGTTGATTCTCACTTGGACTAAAATGTAAATTATTTTCATTAATGTAGATGTGAGAGACAGTAGCAGGTTGTCCTGAGAACATTATGGAATATTGTTATATTAACCACTCAGTCAAGTTATTATTAAGCCCCTCCTATGTGCCAGAAGGGTTTTGTTTCATTCCCAGAGATACCAAACCCAATGAAAGCTCAATAAGTTTGTATTCGATCGTAATGTAGAATCTCAGTGATGATCCTTAATTTTAGTTTGTAGATTCAGGTTTATTATCTAAACTGGAGGATAGTGCTAAGGTAACTGGGGGAAGGTGGCTGGTTCACAATGGGCAATGACATAATATCAATGATCATTTAGTTATTTGTAATAGGGAAAATTGAAAGAGAAAATCCACCATCCTAGAGCCTGAAATTTTCATGTATATTATTGAAGTATTTTTCAGTTGGTATCTAAGAAACTGATTTATTGACGCTTAAGTAAACCAATAGGGGAAAGGAAGGAAGCTGAAAAATCTTATGTGAATTCTATCAAAGTCTGGCTCAAATTTGTTTGACTTTGATGACTGCAATTAGTTAATAATTCAGGTCAGCTGCAAATAACAGGACTTTTTACAGCTATCCAGTCATTTTCAGTCTTATCTGACTCTCTCTTTGGTAATTTCTTGGCAGAGATACTGGAGCGATTTGCCATTTCCTTCTCCGGTTCATTTTAAAGATGAGGAACTGATACAAAGAAGGTTAGTGACTTGCCCAAGGTGACAGAAAATAAGTGTCTGAAGCTTGACTGGAATTCAGGAAGACACATCTCCCTAACTCCAGGAACAGCATTCTCTACACTACACCCCTTGATCAACAGGAATTTATTGGATATCTATTATATATCAGACATCGGGCTGGGTTCTAAGGATTCAAAAACAGACACAAAATAACCCTGGTCTTCAAAGAGCTTAAATTCTTGTGTGACCATTATACATAGAAAATTTGATATAAAATGCATATAAAGTATGTTTTGGTATTAATAAACATGTTACATAGCATCCTCTCTGGCCAATCCCTCTCACAAAAATGCCCTCATACCAATCAATCAAGTCTATCAGGAATGTATTCCTCAAACTGAAGTTATTCAGTGTCCTTACTCCTAATGTTATAGTTTATAAACCTAAGTATTTCATTTCCCTTTAATAGTTCTCAAGGAAAAACAATTGCATCAAAGATAACATAGGCACTAAGAAAGCATAATAAGACCAGTTGATAGAAATCAAAGTTTCCACAAACCTGGAACAAACTTGCGCATATGAATGGGAATAACCAAAGAGTAAATTAGTAAAGGAGTCCAAATAAAGAATGAATATGGTCAAGGTATCTTTCAACTGCATTATTTCAGGATTTTCAATGTCATCTTTCTTTTTCATCTAGTATTGCTTCTGACTCGATCGTTCCAATGAGCTCCCTGATAATGGATCAATGAACAGCTTAACTTGACTCCTCTGAGTCAACTCTCTGAACCTATTCTCTGCTGGGTGTTACCAGTCCTAATAGCACATTCATTTATTTCAAACTATCATGCTGTAGATGATGAAAAAGTTTTCCCCTTTCACATTTCCTGAAGAAAAAGGAAAAGGAAAGATTAAAGAGTAAATCCTTCTCAAAAATCTGAGTTCTATCTCTATAGCTAGGTCTGCTCTCATTTTCCAACAATGATCCCCTCAATTGGCAGAATGCCTACAATTTTGACGAATTTTAAATCTGGGTAGCTTGTTTTTTAAAAGATAAAAATAAAAATGGCTACTCTCACAGCTCACTGATGGATAGCTTCCTCCTATAATATCTAAACGTTTGGGTAATACTTTTCTACTTTCTGAATGAACAAAGACACAAGTAATATTTTTTTTCTCTTCCTATGTATCTCCTTTATAAAAAAATATGAATTAAAGTTCCCATCTCCTAGACACAGACAAGGGATAAAGTAGGTAGATTGGACCTTAAGTTAGAAAAAGTCAGGATTCACTTGCTGCCTCGGATGCTTATTAGTGTTCGAGCGTGAGCAAACACAACATTTCTGAATTTTGGTTTCTTGTTTTATAAAATGTAGATATGACGATTTAACTCATGAGATTGTTAAAATGTGTTAAACTCTTCATATACCTCAACACTAAATAAATCCCTACCAAGATTGTACAAGGACCTGCCTTTTCGGATTCAATGGAATTTAATAGATGCCTTCTGTCCTGTTCCTTTACCACCCTTAGCAAGACCATCATCCCATACCTACATTTGTTCTTAGCTGATAATAGATAATACAGTCTAAAATGACGAGTCCTTTCCTTAAAGACCTAACTAAATGTTAGTTCCTACAGAAAACCCTTAAATGATTCTCACATGTTTTAGATTCTCCTCCCACTGCCTTCACCACTAAAACAATTTCTATTTCTGTTATGGAATTTTATAATTATTCATCTCTGTACACATTATTCTCCCTAAGTAATGATAAAAACAACAAACAATAGAAACTATAATAAAAATAATACTAGCCAACATTTGCATAGGGTTTGCTAAATTTGAGGCCCTGTGCCAGGTGCTTTACAATGATTATATCTTTTTTCCCACAACAAACTTGAGAGGAGGGTGTGATTATAATTCACATTTAATAGCTGATGAAACCAAACCAATGAGAAGTTAAGTTAGTGGCCCAGGGTCCCACAACTAGTTAGTGTCTGAGGTTACATTTGAATTAATACCTTCCTGACTTCAAGACAAACATTATAAACTGAATCACCTAATTGTGTTATAAGATGAAAGCTAGTAACTGCTTAATTTGTATTATTATATTCTGAGTGCATTGCATCTAGAAAGTGATTAAAACTGTGCATATTTGTGGAATTGAATTCTTCTTTCTCTTATTCTGTTTAATTGAGTATAATCTTAAATTGTAGTGGCACATGGAAGTCTACTCAGCTAAGCAATAATGTATTTTCTTCTTAGGATGTAAAGTTTCTTTTGCTAGTTACTTTATTTAGCTGCCCCATACTCTTTCCTATTAGCTTCATGTCACACATCTTTTTTTTAAAGGTACTTAATTTATTTATTTTTATTTATTCAAGGCAATGGGATTAAGAGTGACTTGCCCAAGGTCATACAGCTAGACAATTATTAAATGTTTGAGATTGGATTTGAACTCACATCCTCCTGACTCCAGGGCCAGTGCTCTATCCACTGTGCCACCTAGCTGCCCCTCACACATCTTCTTTATAACTAGGGAACCTCCCATTTGGATCTCAGTTCTTTGAGATGAATAACCTCCATTTGGGACTTATGAGCAGCTACAATAATGTTACCCTCTTCAGCAAATTTTACCCATTCCCATGTCAATATCCCATAGCATTTTCTGAAAAGCACTTGGGGTGCTTGGGGTTTAGTTCTGCCAAGTTATCATTGTAGAAGCCTAGAAAATTAGTCACTTAGTAAACAAATTTTTATTAATATGAAAAATGAATTTTGTATTGGAATACAAAGAAAGCTCAAAACAAAAGACAATAAAAGAAAACAATCATATTTAAAAGGGTGAGATAAATGTATAGAGAATAGAGAAATGGCCATTTTTAAGGTGGAGATGGTACTAGCAAGGTAACATTAGTGCTGAGACATCTGTTAGTCAGGTTAAAAAAGATGGAGACAAATCCCTAATTCTAGCTAATTCACCATTCTTCTAACCCTTTTTTTCTGCATAGTAGGGCAGGTGAGTCAGTCTCCACTGAGGGTGCATTTCCTCAAAATTTAAAGAAAGGAATGATGAGAATGCACTTCAAAGGGTGAATTGATGCACCTGCCCCACCATGTATAAACATTTATACTTAATTCTTTGATATTTTTCTCCTTTTTATAATCCAAACTCTTTGTTGATTTATTTTGCCCCAGAGAAGTTTAGTTTCACTCTTTGTCTCCCCATCTTTTTTATTTGATCCTGACTATAGATGCCTTGGTAATTCATACTAAAATTTCACAATGCACATTACAAAGTATAACTGGGTGCTTATTTCCCATAGGTCCCTAGTTTCCCTAGAAAACATATTCAGAAGTTGTTACATTTTCATTTTCCCCTGAACTCTGAAATTCAAGTGATTTGATGTGTGGGTCATAAATAACAAGGGAAAGACTATATACATGTAAAGGAAGGGATCAGAAAGATATTGAAGAGGAGAAATGTGAGATAGGAGTGATGCAAAGGCAGCAAATATGTATGGAATTGTGAGATTGTGGACCAGGATTCACCCCCCGACCTCCCTTTTACTCACAAACAATATAACCTTGGGCAGATAATAACTCTTCTAACCTTAGATGTCTCATCCTTTAAACAAGGAATTTGAAGTAGATGGTGTCTCAGATTTTTTCCTCTTTTAGGGATAATGACCCATTCTCCTATAAAAGGCATCTTAACATCTTTCAGGGAAAACAAAGCTGTATTTGGAATGGCAAGTGGATAGAGCAGATCTGTTGCTATTGATCTCCTTATTATTCTGTGTTATTCCAGATGTCGCAATCCGGTCAACACACGTTTACTGCTTGTCCCAAATTGTACAATCACCCCTGGCAGCTTAAAATAGACTTTCCTCTATTATGCAGAAGAATTTCAGCAAAATATGCATTACTCTTCCTCTTTTCTAGTGACCTCTGGAAACTCAGAGCACTGATCTCACATTTAGTGGTGCTTGAGATATCTAAACAATAAACGTATAATATACATTTTTAACCTTCATTAGGCAACTGTCACAGAGGAATTCTTGAACTTTCTATGTGTAATTATTCCAAATGCATGAAACAGAAGAATACATATTAGGATTCTTAGAATTTATAAAACATGGAAGAATTCAACATGCAATTTGTAGAGGTTTTCTTTTTCCTATCCATGAGAGACCAAGGTAAAATATTATTCCAATAGTTTTCTAATATTTCTAACAGAAAACTTAGAAGTTAAAACTCTGTCAATGAATCAGATACATGGAAAACTAGAGTTTTATCCAAATTCCAGCACAAACTGTTATGCTTCGCTCTCAGGATTACACAGATTTTATTATAACCTTACATTTTATTGCTGTTATTTCTGACCCTTTGTAAACCTATTTAGAGTTATCTTGGTGAAGATATTCGAGGTGTTTGTCACTTCATTTTCCAGATAAGAAAAGGGAGGTGTCACTTCTCAGATTGGTCAATAGGACCAGAAAAGATAATGATCAATGTTGGAAGGGATGAGGGAAATCTGGGACACTGATGCATTGGTGGCGCTGTGAACTCATCCAACATTTCTAGGGAGCAATTTGGAATTATGCCCAAAGGGCATAATTTGATCCAGCAATACCATTACTAGGTCTATACCCTGAAAACATCATGAAAAAGGGCAAAAACATCACTTACACAAAAATATTCATGGCAACCCTGTTTGTGGTGGCAAAGAATTGGAAATTGAGTGAATGACCATCAACTGGAGAATGGCTGAACAAATTTGCAGTATATATGTATATTATGAAACACTATTGTCCTATTGGAAACCAGGAGGGATGGGAATTCAGGGAAGCCTGGAGGGATTTGCATGAACTGATGCTGAGCGAGATGATCAAAAACAGAACATTGTACACACTAGCAACCTGGAGGTGATGATCAATCTTAATGAACTTGCTTGTTTCATCAGTGCAACAATCAATCAGGGGCAATTTTAGGGTACCTGTGATGGAGAATACCAGCTGTATCCAGAGAAAGAATTGTGAGTTTGAACAAAGACCAAAGATTTACCTTTAATTAAAAAAATAGTTATCTTATTTTGTAATTTTGCTATCTCTTACATTTTATTTTTTTTTCTATTAAGGATCTGGTTTCTCTCTCAACATGTTCAATTTAGATCAATGTATAGCATGGAAACAATGTAAAGACCAATAGACTGCCTTCTCTGGGGGCTGGGGAGAGGGAAGCAAGATTAGGAAAAATTGTAAAATTCAAAAATAAATAAATAAGGAAAAAAAAAGAAAAGAAAATGAGATGAGCAGAATAAAAGGAACTGTCCAGGACAATGCTAGATACTATTTAAGGCAATATTTGAACTCACGTTTTCCTGAATCCAGGTTTAGTGACCCCCCCCCCCACTCTGCTACCTAGCTGCTCCAACATCTTTAATCTTATCCTCTGATATTCTCTTCCATTATAAATGTCAGCAAAACTAGATGATAGAGTCGTAGATTTGGAACTGGAAGAGACATTAGAGGCTTTATAGTTTCTACTCCTTCAGTTTTAGTTAAGAAAACTGACTCAGAGTGATTAAATGACTTCCTCAGTGACAGATGTATGCAATTACTAAGTATTAGAGGTAGGATTTGAATCCATTTCTTTTAATTTTGAGCCCTCTATTTACTGTGATTCAACCTGATTCATGCCTATTTCTGTCTCTGATTTTACAGATTTCTCTTTATCTCTCTCTATCTCTGCTGCTTCTGTTTCTGTGTCTTTTTCTCTTTGACCTTGCCTTCTGTCCTAATCCTCTCTCTCTCTCTCTCTCTCTCTCTCTCTCTCTCTCTCTCTCTCTCTCTCTCTCTCTCTCTCACACACACACACACACACACACACACACACACACACCCCTCTCATTGTTTCCCTCCACCCCTTTCACACTCTCTCTGTCTGTCTCTCTCTTTCTATCTGTCTGTCTCTCTGAGGCTGTGTCTCTGTGTCTTTGCCTGTCTATCTGTCTATCTGTCTCTTTCTGTCTCTCTGTTTCTCTCCCTCTTGCATTCTCTGTCTGTCTCTCTCTCTGTCACTCTTTCTCTCTTTTCAACTCTCTTGAAGTTGCTAGATCTTTTCTTTGCTAAGTTCCTATGAATCCTTTATAGGAGGTACTTCTTATAGGACTTCCTCAAGGGATTTTGTCTGGCTTTTAAATCTGAGAGCCAATATGATATGGTAGAGAGTGGCACAATTGGAAATAGGATCATCTGACTTTGATATTTCTGTCTGATACAAATTGTATGAGCCCATACAAGTCATATAAGTTAGGTGGTATTAAATCAGAAGTCACCTTTCTGATTTTCCCTTTCTTTATTTGGAAAATGGGGAAGTTACCATCAGTACATTCTCCATACCATTCTGGACATCAAATAAAATAATCTAAATAAAGGCTTTGCAACAATTCAATTGCCATCCAAACGGCAGATGTGGCTATTATCATTCTCTAATGGAATATTGAATTTTTTCTTCAAAAAATCCAGATGTAATTTTTTGAGTCTTTCTAATGAAGTTACTACATAAAATTTTCTTTTATAATTGACTCAATTCTCTTCTAAAGTGGCAGATTTATATGATAGAATATAATTTTATTTAAGTGTCTTTATTTCTACCAGGAACTATATAAAACTCTGCACACATTATCCATTTAAATAAATATACTGATTGGATTCTAGCAGGAGGATTCAGACATACACATGTGTGCACACAATCATACAATACAGAACCTTCATCTATTCCCTAAATCTATAGAGAAACTTCATCTATTCCCTTCATTTAACAAATAGAGAATCTGATGCACAAAAGATAAAGTGACTTTCCTAAGGTCACTCTGGTTGAAACAAAGAGAGGACAAGAAATAAAAAAGGGAAATAACCTAAAAGAGGATGTAAGACATTGAAAGAGGGGCTGCCAGGTGGCATAGTGGATAGAGCACCCGACCTGGAGTCAGGAGGACCTGAGTTCAAATTTGACTTCAGACACTTAATAATGACCTAGCTGTGTGGCCTTGGGTAAGCCACTTAACCCCATTGCCTAGCAAAAAAAAAACATTGAAAGAAAAGAGAAGTTCATAACCAGGAGAACATCCAAACAAAATCCATCAGGGTAAATGTCTTTCAAATGTGGGGATGTGCAATATCCAGTGGCTTATATAATCATCAAATCTGGCTGATATGATCATCAAATCAAGCTTTCCAATCTTGTGTGATTTGTGTCCATGTTTCCACAAAGATGCTCGACAGCAATATTATTACCCGAGGAAAATTATAGTAGTTGTGATGTGTCTCATGAAGACAAAATCCAATTGGTTGCCAGAGGCACAATGTCAACAAAAATCTGAGAAAGATCAAGAGATGTATTTTTGAGACAAACCAGAAAGCACCTCCCTCCACTACTTATTAAGACATATTAGGACAAATAGTTTGCAACAACAATTGTAGTTCATAAAGTAAAGTGCTGTGGGAGGGAAGATGACATCTTTTGCACATGTAGAAGAATGAATCAAAGGGTTCAATGACTTAGAGACCCAGGCAGAAAAATATGATTTTGGCAATGCTTTGTTTCACAGATAGAATCTAACTTAACTGACTCTAAATCAGATTTATTCCTCCAAAAACAGATTGCCTGACCTATCATCTAATCAACTAGTTAATGTGAAGGTTAGAGTGTTTGTATTAAAATTGTAGCTTATTCAAGTTCTCCTGACCCCCACCCCCCACCAGCCTCCCACTGCTTTATAAGGAAGTTTAAAAAGAAATAGCAAAAATGGAGATTAAAGCAAAGGGGAACCTGGAAATCACATATGATCCATGCCCAAAATCAGAGTATAATTTGAATATTGCATAGTATATATTAGATCCTACATATATATATATATATATATACATATGTATCTATACACACACAGACACACACACACACACACACACACACAAACACACACTGAATCAGGGGAAGTCATATCAATTTTGATGTTAGGGATTTTCTGTCCTATGTCCCTCCTCATCTCTGATTCCTTTCTTCTCTAACCTTCATAGTCTTCTTGGCCTTTGCTCATGCAACACTCCTGAGATCCTAGATTTTTCACACTTGCCCGCCCATACTTGCAATATTTTCCGTCTTCATCTTTACTTGACTTCCACTTTGCTTAGTTTTCTTTCCTCTCTTAGCTAAGAACCCATCATCCATGAGAAGAATTTGGTGGTTTCCTGTACTTCAAATATCTTCTCCCTGCTAATTATCTTTAATTTATCCTGTTGATACCTTATTAGTTCATGATAGCTTGAAGATTGCCCCTTCCATCAAACTATCAATTCTTTGTGAAGAGGAACTATTTTTTCATGTCTTCATGTCCTCAGCTCTTAGCATGTGCAAAAATATGTTTTTATGTCTGTGTTGAATTAATGAGAGGAAGGCAATCATATATTAAGTTCCTTCTCCTTTAGTGCATATAGTGCCTGTTACTTTGTGATTTGAAAATTAAAGAAACTTAATACATGATTGATTTCCTCCCACGAATTCAACCCAAATATATAAACATATTCACATATGCTAGCACACACAGTATATCAAAGATGGTTTAAAATAACCTTATGGTGCCTGATCCTGCTTCCCTTCCTCAGAAATAAAGTGTGTATAATTTAACAAAACACATAATTCTGTACTGATGAGTTCCTAAATGCTATCAGGGTTTAAACCAAACCTTTTTCAAAATCATTAATGTTTATGGAAAATACTCGAACCATATGGTAGTTGTGACATATGGTCTTGTCTTGTTTGTCTGATAAGTGTCCTTGAGTGTGTTTTACAATGTTGACTGAAAGAAGTAACTTATTTCATCTCTGGAGAAATGGGTTTGACAAAATTTGTCAATAAATACAAAAGAAAGAATAGAAAGACAAGATTTTTTCAAAACAACAAATGGCTTATTATATACTCTTCTGTTGCTTTCCCCTCTATATCTATTTTTATTTTGCATTTGTCCCTATCTTGGTCCCAACCCTTTTATTTTATTTTCTCTTTCCTCTAAATGGCACTTCATCTTAACCATGCCTTTGTACAGATTGCCCCTTATCCCTGAAATGTTTGATTACTCACTGCTACCACTTAGAACCCTCTGCTACTTCCAAGACTCAGTTAAAGACCCACCTCTTTCATCATATTTAGCAATTTTTTCCTGGAAAAATTATAGCCTTTTTGTCCCCCCCCGGGATCTTTATTTTTTTCAGGGTAGGGCATCTCTCAAGGAGGAACCCCATTCACCAAATAGTATCAGCAATTCTTCAGCAAATTATAGTTTTAGAGAGTTGCCTAGGGAACCAGTATGTGTCAGAGGTAAAACTTCCAAGTTTCTCTGTTTAGAGTGGGGTTCTGAATCCATTACAATTTGCTATCCATAAAAGACATTAAAAAATTTTAATCGAAGTAAATAAATAAAATCAAAATTAAAATACTAAAACAAATTTCCTACAAAATATCTACTGATATATTCAAATAGTAGTTTTTTTAGAATAGTATGAAATTGAATATAGATAATATAACATAAAGCTGTGCTTTTCAATCTGGAAAACTAAATTTATTGATGCTACTAATTTTTTTTTTTCATTATATCTTGTGAAATGAAATTCTCTCTCATCAATGAAACAAGAAGGATTTCCCTATTGATGAAAAAAAATAAAACCAGGACAAAGAATTCCTCCACCCAAGTTCTTTCCTGAGGTTGAACTGGTGACATGGTGCTTACTCTGGATTTTATCAAAGGTAAAAGCTTTCTTTCCCCCACCTTTTATAATATTTATTTCATTTACATGTAAAGAGAGGTTTCCAAATTATTTTTAAATTTTGGCTTTCAAATTTTTCTCTCCCTCAGTCCATTCCCCCTTCATTGAAAAAACAAGAAATTTGGTATAGGTAAATACATGTGCAGTTCTGTAAAACATATTTCCATACTGGTCATACTATGAAAAAAAACAGACTCCCAAAACCACCAAGAAAAATAAAGTTAAAAATTATGCTTCATTCTCCATTGAGATTTACATTCTATCACTGCTTTCTCTGAAAGTGGATATCATTTTTTCATCACAAGCTACTTGGAATTGTCTTGGATCTCCTTTTATTGAAAATCATTGCCATTTGCAGATGATTATTGTACAATGTTCCTATTGCTGTGTAAAATATTTTCCTGGTTACACTCTTTACTTTGCATCACTTTATGTCAGTCTTCCAAGGTTTCTTCTGAGAGCAGCCTGATCAACATTTTTATAGCACAGGAATATGCCATCACAATTTGTTCAACCATTTCCCAAATGATAGGCATTCTATCAATTTCCAATTCTTTGCCACTATCAATATTTTTGTATCCATAGATACTTTTCCTTCTTTTTATTTGTTCTTTTTAAATCTCTTTAAGACATAGATCTAGCAATGGTATTGCCGGATCAAAGGCTATGCACAGTTTTATAGAACAGTTTGTAATTCCAAATTGCTCTTCAGAATAGCTGAATTGGTTCACAATATCACAATGAATTCATACCTCATTTTTCCAACAACTCGACCAATAGTTGTCATTTTCTTTTTCTGTCATATTAGTCAATCTGATAAATTTGAGGTAATACCTCAGAGCTGTTTTAATTTGCGCTTCAACTAATCATTAGTTATTTCACATGACTATAGATATTTTGATTTTGTCATTTTAAAACTGCCTATTGATATCTTATGATCATTTATCAATCAGGAGATGAATGGAATTCTTACAAATTTGACTGGTTTCTACATTGTAGAAATGAGGTTTTTAACAGAGAAATTTGGTATAATTATTTTTCATAGTTTTAATTACCATGCAATTCCTTCCATCCTCTTTCCCTCTGTTTATCCTTCTCTTCCTCTGCTTACAACCTGTTCTTCCTCAAAAGTGTTTTGCTTCTAACCACCACTATCGTCATTCTGCTTTCTTTTCTTTCAGCTCCCATTTTTCTCTTATCCTCTTTCCCTTCTATATCTGTATAGGATAAGAAAGATTTCTATTACTAACTGAGTATGTATGGTTTTTCCCTCTTTGAAGCTATTCTGATAAGAAACGAAATATCAGATCTTAGCTCTCTGATCATTTAATGTAAAATGTGCTAAATCTTCTGTTATTCTGACTGTGTCATTCCAAGGTAGTTGAATTATTTCTTTCTGACTTTTTGCAAATCATATTCTTTTTTTCTTGATTGACACTTCATTTTTCCAATTATATGTTATGAAAGTTTTTCAACATTCATCAACTTGCATATTTAAAGTCGAATACTTTTCTTCCACCCTAATTTCCCTGGCCCTCCCCTCAGCAACAAACAGGCTAGTAAACCTTGCACATTTACTTATCAGCCATTTTATGTATGAGGAATTAGAATGAAGGAAAAGAAAGAAAACTATGGGATCGGAAAGAAAACCATCTGAGAAATTTTAAAAAGGTGACCTTGGCTGTTCATTCAGATTCTGTGAATTTGCTTGTTTGTTTGTTTGTTTGCTTGTTTTATTTCGTTATCTGAAGGGGGATGTTCTCCCAAAGTTGTCCAAGTTTTTGGAATACCTGGGATGATCTGCATCCATCACAGTTGATCAATTCACAGTGTTAATTTTAATATGTACAATTTTCTCTTTAGCATCGGCTCATGTGGTTCATGCCAAGCTTCTCTAGAGTCTGACAATTCGTGGTTTCTTATAGAACAATAGAATGCCATCACATTCATATACTATAAGTTGTTCAGTCATTCCCTAATTGATGAGTATCCCTTAAATTTCTAATTCTTTGCCTCTACAAATAAGAGCTGCTATAAATATTTTGGAACATGTTTAACTTTTCCTTTTTTATGATTTCTTCTGAATATAGACCTAGTATGGCTGGTCAGAGGATTGTAATGTCTTATTTTTGACATAAGAGTGTTGAAATTGGGCCATGATATTCCTGGAAACATTTATTTGGAATGTTTTACAAGAGGTGATTGGTAGATTATTCCAATTTGTAATTTGCCTCCTGACTCTAGAATAACGGGCAGTTTTTGTTGATATTTTCTTGAACTATGGTATCTAAGCTCTGTTTTTAAATATTTGATTGTGGTTTTCAAATAGTCCAAAAATTCTAGTTCATGCAATTTAACTTTAAGTTAAAGTTGGTTTCTGCTCTCAGGATGGGAGGGTCACTGTCTCAACTTGCAGGTTTTTCATGCAGCTACCGTTAGAGCTAGTTTTTAGGGTATGTAATTTTCCACTTCTTCCAAGGTGGTTTGTTGTAAGGAGAGATGTGTGTACTTCTCCATGGCCTGTCCTCTGGTCTGTGAATGATCTAAAGCACTATTTTCCTCCTTAGAACTGTGATTAGAGTCCCTGATCTCCTATAACCACAAGCTCCAGAATGATAGACCTGCTTATGGGCAACACAAGGGGGTACTACATCCATTGCCAGCAAAAGAGTTCTTGTGAGTTCCTCCTTACGGGTTGTTTATCCTCCTCTGAAAGCTCCTGCTACATTTTCAGCTTCCCCTAGGCCTGTGACTGTCTTGCCGGGTACAGCATCTGTTGGCTGTTGTTCCAGTCTCACCCCAATGAAACCAATCTTTACCACTGACCTTCTAAATTGTCTTGGCCTAAAAAAAAAAGTTTCACTTTATCCTTTTGTTGGTTGTGTCATGCCAGGATTCCTTTTGAGGCATTATTTTAAAGTTGTTTGGAGAGGAGTTTGAGAACACTAAGGTGAGATTCTACTATTACTCTCCCATTTTGTCTCTGGTCCTCCAAACTCATTAGATTTCAAAGGTGATCCTATTAAATTACTGTGTATGAGTTCATTATTAGAACCAGATCAGCTAATTTTGAAGAACCTCATGACTCGTGATAAGGATGAATAAATTTAGGCATGGCTACTCAGGAAAGGCATATCCATCTGAAGAGGACAACCCTGAATTGTTATGGGTAGAAGGACTTTCTGGGAAGAAAACTCCCTCTTATGATGTGCCTTGGCATCTTATGTGCAACTAATAATAAGGATAGCAAGGAATTTTGTGGCACTTTAAAGTTTTGCAGAACTCTTTTCGATATTTCTATCTACTCATTTGATCCTAGAGATATCCCAGAAAGGGAGGTGCTTTTAATTCCAATTTATAGATGAGAATATTTGACTGAATTATTTAGTGTCACACAGTAAGTAATTATCTGATGAATTCACACTCAGGTTTTCCTGACTTCAAGTCCCACATTATACCATTTACTGCCTTATAATTAAAGTGAGATTTCTGAGGGAGACAAAGTTATTACGAGATGGTAAATGAGATCTCAGCTTTTCTGAATCTAAAGCCACTCATTCCTCTATCCACTATACCAGGCTCCCTCTCACCATAGGTTTTATAAGAAATCATGTGCTACTTCCACAATTTTAAAATAGGCACAGTTATATGATCTCACATTTTGCCTCTGTGTTACCAAGGATAAAGCACTTTTCCTCTGAACCTCAGTCATCTTACCTACCAAAAAAAGGATAATAAATATATTATAAAGGTGAATATCCCGAGAGTATAAAATGATTTAAAGAATACAATGAACCTTGAAAACTATAACCTCTAAACCGATACCAGCTATCGTTATGATTATTACTCATTATTATTATTCAAGTGGCCTATCTCTCAGTATTGTGGGAAAGCATCTGATAGATCTTTTTTTTTTTTTTTTTTAGGTTTTTACAAGGCAAAGGGGGGTTAAGTGGCTTGCCCAAGGCCACACACCTAGGTCATTATTAAGTGTCTGAGACCGGATGTGAACTCAGGTACTCCTGACTCCAAGGCCGGTGCTTTATCCACTACACCACCTAGCCGCCCCCATCTGATAGACCTTAATAGCTATTCTAAATAAACAGGCGCTATGAATAGCCATAACTCTGATACCATTCTGCATTAAGAGGAGGAAGGGAAAGTTTCCAGTAGAACATGGAATTCTAGTTGGGACCATAATTCTCAGACCTTTGCCAGAATTACTTTCAATTTAAACTATTTCCTAACATGCTTTTGCTGTAGAACAGTGAAAGTTTACATATTTTAAACAAAATGGAAACCTAAAAAAATAATTTTGTGTATTTTAATACTGTTTCATTCAAGTGGTTTTTGCAAGGGCTGCATGTTGACAAATAAAAGGCATTCAACTAATAAATAATTACTTACTTAGAACATTCATAGTTTTAAATTCTGTCTTGTACAATGGAGATACAAGACTAAAGCTTGTCATGAAGTTTATACTTTGGTGTGGGGGGGTGTAAAGATTTCCTTTGATCATTTCTATTCAGAAGATGATACTGGGCTCAAATATAATTACATTTCTAGAGAAATTCTGCCAAATCAAACAGATGCTAAAGGAAATTCACTCTTATCAGTAAGGGTTATGAAATGGACAGTATGCTTAATTAAACTTCCCAGCTAATAGGGGAATTACCATTTATATCACAAAAGCATTTCCAATTTAAAAGTAATTAAAATACAGTAAAATATTTTAATCCTGCAAATGAATTGTGATTTCATCATTGTGGGAATTTTCTCCAAAAAAGGTAATTCATGACCATTCCATGACTTGGTAGATGTTTACAAGGAGTTTGATATATTATTATTTGTTTTCTTAAATTTTAGAATCTAGAGATTGAATTTTAATTAGTGTTCGAAACTTATTATCTGGAAATTCCCTTCACAAAGATCTGACTCACTTGCTTCATAGATTGTCTGACTTACCAACCATGTGGAAATAAATTAAAAATCATTTATTTAGTGTTAACTGCATGCCAAGAATGGAAATAAGTGATGAAGAAATAAATATGTTAAAAGGTGAATCAATTCCTCCTCTCAATGGGCTTATATTCCAATGTGAAGATAAATTGTGCACATGTATGCATGTATGCATATATGTATATTTATATACGGGTGTGTAAGTTGATATATAGGTGTCTGCCTGCATGGATGGAAATATACATATATGTGTATACATATAACTATATAGGGGGTATGTAGATGTATAGGCAAGTGTGTATGCTAATACATGCGTGCATGTGGGGAGATATGCCCACACCCACATATGCACATGTATTTCAGATAGAGGGTGTATGAGAGCCCAGAAATCTATGGATAGTAAAGTCCAGAGGTTCTTAGGAATAAGAGACATGGCACATGAACAGGTCTTTCTCACTAGAAAAAAAAGAGTTGATGATTCCCATCATTTCAAGCTTTCTCCAATGAAGAATAAATTGGATAGCATGAATTGTTTTGGAAGACTGGTGGAGGGGTGACTCACAAAAGACACACATAAAAAGGGAAGCAACTTTTTTATGATAAATAGTCTGTGAGAGTAGCTTTGGCCATTGAGAAAAATCCTAGACTTGTAGGTAGAATTGGAGAGGCACAATTAGTCTTCCCCACCCCATACTCCCAACATCAGCCTATACTTTTCTAAGCAAGGTCTTTGGATAGCATATCCAGGGCACATTGCATTATCTTTATCTTTGTTTGATTGATTTGGTACCCAGCTAGGGGCACTTTGGGCAAAAGAAATATAAAGGTAATTTTTAGGTATTTGAGAAAGAGCTCATGAGGTTTTACTTACTTATTTCAACAACATTCTTCAACTCTTTTGCCAGTAATTTGGATCTGATTTCTTACTTGATTGTTCTTTGTAAGACTTTTGAGCTGTGCCTAGGATATAGTGAATTTCTGATGCCAAAACTGATCCTCTAATCACCTCTTCACGTTATTTATTTTGAGATTCAGCCAAGATAGTTAGTAATTGGTTACTGCATCCTGATGGAGCCTACTACAAACTTAACTCCAGTAATCTTCAATATATATCCACATTGGACACCAACTTCAAACCTTTCCAGCATGGCTGACTTTCCAAGGTTTGTGTACCCATGACACAGTTTCTGAAAAATCCAGGATCACATGCATATTCTAATGAGACAGATGGAATACATATTAGTAGAGGATACTGAAAATTCCTAGTACCAAAATGCAAATTATATCACTGGATGTTTCTAGAGAAATTCTGCACTTCATAATTTTTTTTAGCACACAAGGGAAATTTATCTGAAGGTTTTAATCTGATGCTGTATTTCTTTACCACTAAATGAAAAGTTATGAATAAGAGAATGAACAGTAATAGAATAACTAGAATTATAATAGATGAATCTGGGTGGGGATATTAAAATCAAAATCCCTTATTTTGTAGATGAGGAAACAATGACCCAATGATACTAAGTGATTTGCCTTAGGTCAAACAGTATATTCTCTCACAGAAGGAAATGAATGCTTTTAACCTAGCTTCTCTTCAAATGTCCACCAATCAGAACTGAACTTAACTTGTCAAGGTAATTCCATATCAGAAGGTATACATCTTATTTAAGCCATTTAAGAGTCTTGTTGGCATATTTGGTTCCTGAGAGAAAGCACTGATCATCAATTTATTGACTAGTAGCTCTTGAGGTTACAGATTGACTCTCATATCTTGACTGTAGCCCCAACATTTAACTCAGTTTTTGATCCTTAGTAGGAATTTTACAAATGTTTATTAATTGATATTATTACAATAACATTCATTTTCATGTGTAATTATATTAGTCAGCATATTCTTCTCTAAATATTCTTTAGCATATCAATTTCCTTCTTTAAATATCCCGCCCAAATAATTATATGTGATATGCCTAGGGACAGAGAAAAAAAGACAGTATTTGACCTTCTTGGATCAGTAGATAATACCTTTCATAGTACAGTCTGAGTTCCCCAAATTCTTTTTTGGTTGTCATATAGTAATATTGACCTATATTGAGTTTTTAATCTATTAGTATTAAAATGAAATTTAAATTTATTTTTCTTCTTTCCACTCAACTTTTACCCTTAGATATTTTGGCATTCAGATGTGATCTATTCCCCAAGACTTTCTGTTATTTGTAAATTTGAGAGCCATATTATACATGTTATAAAGCAAAGTTTATTATAGATATTAGAAAATAGTAATAGAAAAGAATAGATACCTGAAGCACATTACTACTATTACTACTACTACTACTACTACTACGTCTAACACACATACTCACACACATACATTTTGAATTTCAAATGTTGTTCCTCCTTTGTTCTCTTTCCCCCTCATTGAGAAGATAAGCAATTTGATAAGTTATACATGTGTAGTCATATAAAACACCTTTAGATTAGCCATGATACAAAAGAAAATACAGACCACAACAAACAAACAAAAAACAACCAAGAATAACAAAAAAGTATGGTTGTATCTGTATTCAAATTCCATCAGTTAATTCTCTGGATAATGATAGCATTTTTTTCAACACTAGTACTTCACAATTATTTTGTATCACCATTGTATTGCTGAGAATAACTATTTCACTATTGGTTCTTATGCAATATTTATTTTACTGGGTACAACATTTTACTGGCTCTGCTCAATCCATTTTGTTATCAGTTCATGCCAGTCTTTTCAGATTTTTCTGAAAGCATCCCCATCATCATTTCTTATAGCACAATAGTATTCCAACATAATAATATACTACAGCATGTTAAGTCATTCAACAAATGATGGGCATCCCCTCAATTTCCAGTCCTTTGCCTTCACATGCCTTCACACACACAGACACACACACGGTACTAAAATAATTTTGTTCATATAGGTCTTTTTTCCTTTTATCTCTTTGGGAATTTAGACCTAGTGCTGGTATTTGAAGGTCAATGGGTATGGATGGTTCTATAGCCCTGTAGGCATAGTTCCAAATTGCCCTCCAAAATGAATGGATCAGCTCAGAATTTGCAGAGTGAGTTAGTAACTAATTTTCTACCCTCCCCTCCAACATTTGCATTTTTAATCTAAAGTATGAAATGATACTTCATAGTTGTTTTAATTTTCATTTCCCTGTTCAATCGTGATTTAGAGCATTTTTTCATATGACTCTGATTTATTTGTCTGACAACTGCCTATCCATATCCTTTGACAATTTATCAATTGGGGAATGACATATTCTCATACTACCCTGTTTTTGATAAAGCCATCTGGCTCTGTTATCATCTCTTCATTTTGTTAGATGTACACTTGGCATCTTTATATAATTGATTACAGTATTTCACCAGGATTTAAAATCAATCTCAATGGGATTTGAGATCATTTCATCCTATTTTATTGAAATCTGGAGCAATCTTGTCCCCTTAACTAGTCAATTGTTTTTGTCTACCCTGTGATCTTTCAAAGACCACTAACTGTGATTTAGCTTTCATAACCTCCTTTGTTTTTGCTTTTGAGAGTAATGATGTTAACACCAATCATAATGATGTTTTTAGGAAGACAACTTAAATTTCTGTTGGAATATCAAACGAAAGGGAAATAATACAGGAGTATCTAATTGTCTGGATAGAGTTATCTTTAATTTATAACTTTATGGTCCAAAAAAGGATCATCTTCCCCAATAAAACAGGGATCCATTTTATTAATCAATTCTACAAGAGGTACAATTAATATTGTGCGCATAACATCTTGTGCTGCACAATCAATTTTAAACACCATATGCCTTCAAATTTTGCAATATGCTGCACCATTTGGGAAAGCAAATACATGTACTCGAGCCATTATGTTGAACTGATTGGTACAGTCAATTGTCCCTCTTGATACTCATGTAATTCTCACTTGCAATGAAATATTTCTGATTTCTTATCTTTGAATGCCTTGGAAAGTTGTTAGGAACACTTTTTGGATATGTTCATCAAGGTTGACTCACAAGTTATAAATTCATTATCTCCCTTAAAATCAGATCAAATTCAATAAATGAAAATAATATACACTGCAGAATCATGTCAGAGCATCAATATTTTGGATAAACCTATGCCAATCTTCATTTACTTTATTAACCTGTTGCTAGAGACTTGAGTTCCCATCCATGTAATTTCCCCTAACCCTGATTTTTCAGTTCCCTTTTACTCATTGTCTTTCACTATCTGATTGTAAGTTCCTTCATAGACAGGTCTGTATTTTTGTTTGTAACTGTATCTTCAATGTTTTAAATAGTGTCTAACACAGAACAGGTCCTTAATAAATGGTTCTTCTCCTTTCCTAGACCCTCATTAATATTATCAATAAGAAATGAGACTACTAGATTTGCTTGATATCACTCCAATACTTTAGGTAAGATATTTCCTGTCTCTCAGGCATAGTTTATCTTCCTAGAGAGAAAATTGGTTGGACTATATGATTTTTAGCAGTTTTTACTAATAAAAGTATATTCTACATTCTTATGTGAATGTAATTCACTATACTCTCTTTGAGCTATTACAGTCTTAGATAGAAAATAGTATATTTCAGTAGAGGAAGGTCCAGTTTTATTTGGCTTGAATGGATTGGAAGTATGAGATCCTGTCTTTGAATCCTAACTCTTTAACTGATTACCTCTATGTACTTGAAAAAGTTACTTCCCATTTTTGGACCTCAGGCTCCTCATCCATAAAATAAGAGACTTGAATTGGATGGTCCCTGAGGAGCCTTCAAGTACTCAACAAATGACTCTTCATTTTCAAAATACTTTGCCTCTACCATCTCTATAAAGTCATTTATTTTTTATGTCCTTTTTTAAAACCAGTACCATTCTATCAAGTCCTAAGGTCCCAAGTTATATTCAGAATTCTATTTGAGTTTTATAGACAGAGTCCATAGTAGAGAATGAATTATTTGGAAATGAGAAGAGAATGGCATTGGCTTTTGCCTGGACATTCTATAGGATTTTCATGCCAGAGGACCTTGTTCTAACATTGACTTTGCATCATGGGGAGACAAAAAAAAAAGAAAGGAAACTATATATATGCTCTACTTCTGGTCTACTTAACTTTGGAACTCTCACCATATCAATGAACATTATTAAACTGTTACTTTGGCATCGAACTCAGTGTAGTAGAAACAAATTGAAATATAAAACAATCTCTGCCCTCTTTGAGAATTCAAATACACATATATACATATATGTATGAATATGTGTATGTATACATATATGTATGGGTATATGGCTAAAAAACATGTGTGTTTGTACAAAGGTAACAGAGGAATTTCAAGAAACATCTTCTATAGAAGGTAGTGCTTGAGCTGATGCTCCAAAAAAAACTTTGGACTTTGAAGGATGGAAAAGATTAATTAATATGATGTGTTAGAACTAGCCAGGCAATAATCATTAATTAAGCATGTATTATGTACCAGGTAATTTGCAAGAGGACCAAAAACATCATAATGTATAAAGTAAATTTTAAAATTGGAAAATAGTCTTCTTTGGTCTGTATTCAGAATACAGTTACTTCTCTGAATATGAATGATATTTTCCACTAGAAATCCTTTGGCATTGACTTTATTAGTGTACTGCTGAGGAGAGCTGAATCCATCATAGGGGATCATCACAAGGTGTTGCTGCTAATATGAATAATTTTCTCTTGGTCCTGCTCACTTCACTCAACATCAGTTCATGAAAGTCCATGTGTTTTCTGAAGTCCACTCAATCATGATTTCTTATAGAATAATAGTGCTCCTTACATTCATATACCACAATTTGAGGCATCCCCTCAATTTCCAGTTTCTTGCCTTATTCATATCTATCTATCTGTCTGTCTGTCTGTCTGTCTGTCTGTCTATCATCTATCTATCTATCTAGGTCTTTTTCTTTCCTGTTTTTCACCTCTTCTGGAATGCAAATCTGGTAGCAGCATTGTTTAGTTGTGTTTTTTAAGCAAAGGATTTTGAGGGATCTCAGTTTGGTCACAGTTGAAAACTAAATATTGAAAACTAAATAAAACATAAAAGTAAAAGCAAATAAGATTCAAAAGCTTATGAGATATACTAAAACTATGACTTCAGGTACTGATAAAGTCAAATGATATTAAGACAACCACTAATAAATTTGTTTCATTTTACATATTAGTATGAAGGAAGAAGAGGGGAGGGAAGGGGGGGAAGGAGAGAGGGAAAGAGGAAAGAAGGAAAGAAGGAAAGAAGGAAAAGAAGGAAGGAAGGAAGGAAGGAAGGAAGGAAGGAAGGAAGGAAGGGAGGAAGGAAAAAATAAAATGGAGGAATGAACAAAAACAAAGGGAAAAAGAAACAGAAAGAAGAAAAGAAAAAAGAAGGAATAAAAGGAAAAAAGAAGGGAAGAAAGGAGGAAGGAAATGCATAAAGAAATATAATATTGGTGCCCAAGTGTCTTCATCTTCAATACCCATCTTGATAAAAATAGGTAAATTTTAGATTAAATATCTTATAAATTCAATTCCAGCTCTAAGCTTTGATGTTACAATGTGGTACTGATTGAATTAAAATAATGATATCTTTTGGGGGAGTTGTTCCCTTCTGTGATTATAGGGAAACTTTGTGATAACAACTATACACATGTGCGTGTGTATATGTGTGTGTGTGCGTGTGTGTGTGTGTGTGTGTGTGTGTGTGTATACATAGACATATAGAAAATACCAAGGCATACATGCATATCTGTAACTCAAAGTCTTAGAGGGATTCTTTACTATTTCTAAAGTTCATGGTCATGAAACCAGATTTGGTCAAAAGATAGAATGTGGAATTCTTCCATTCTATTATATAATATATATATATGCACATATATATATATTATAAAATCAATATGCAAACTTAAATGATAATAATTATTTTTCTTTTTATACTGAACAGTTTAAAAAATATTTTTAGATTTATTCCAACTGCATTAAAAATATTTGTGTGAGGGGGCAGAAACAAGATGGCAATGTGAAGGCAGTGAATCCAGAAGCTCTCCCCTAGACTACTCCAAATGCCTTTAAATTATGACTTCCACCAAATTCTAGAGTGACTGAACCCACAAAAAAACTGAGTGAAAAAATTCTCCAACCCAAGCCAACTTGGAAGATTAACGGGAAGTATCTATTCCACTGAGGTTGGAAAGGGCAGTCTCCAGACCTCTCAGCCCAGGGATTGCCAAGGACAACTTGGAATATGAGCAGGAAAACTCTACTACAACAGCGTGAGCATGGAGTCCAGGCCAGTGCGGGCCTCAGTACAGCCCCAGCCTCAGGAACCAGAAGGTGACATTTGGGGCCAACAGCAGCTACTTCCAGAGAACAGTCCAGGGACAGGGGACCAGGGGAGACTGCAGAAGTCTCTCCACTGTCTTTGGTAAAGTATTCTGTTGCTTTGGCCAGACTCAGATCCTGGTCACAGTCTGGGGCCCCATACTGCCATACAGGAACAGGGACCCTCCTCAGAGTTCCATGGCATAGGGGAGTGCTTGTGGTCATCCACAGACCAGAGCACAGGACAGGATAGCAGTCAGAGCCTTTCATAAGACCTTGAAGGAATTGAAGTCCCTGGAGGTGTATCTCTGAAAACAGCTATAAAAACCCTTAAAAACTTGGGATGGCACATCCTCCACCTAAGAAGCAGAGCCCCATCTTACCAAAGACTTAAAGTTAATTCATAGGTTGTGGAAATGATGAAACAACACAAGAAAAAGTATCTTACCATAGACAATTACTTTGGTCCCATGGAGCATCAAAAATACACTCAGAAGATGACAAAGTCAAAATTTCTTTATCCAGTCTCCAAAAAAAAAATAAATTCATCTCAGACTATAGAAGAGATTAAAAATGAATGTGAAAATTCAAGTAAGGGAGTAAAGGATACATTGGAAAGAGAAATTAGAGTAATGCACATAAATCCTAAAAACTAAATCAATAGCTTGGTGAAGGAGATACCAAAAAAAGGTATTGAAGAAAATAACATCTTAAAAAACAATTTAGATCATATCGAAAAGCCTTCTAAAAGAGCATCAAGGAGAAGAATTCCTTAAAAATTAAAACTGGCCAAATAGGAAAGGAGATGAAAAAGTTCTCTGAAGAAAATAATTCATTTAAATGGAGAATGAAGCTAAGAGAAGCTGATGACTGTGAGAAATCAAGAAACAATAAAACAAAACCTAAAAAATGAACAAAAACAATGTGAAATATCTCTCTCTTTTTTTAGGTTTTTGAAAGGCAAATGGGGTTAAGTGACTTGCCCAAGGCCACACAGCTAGGCAATTATTAAGTGTCTGAGACTGGATTTGAACCCAGGTACTCCTGACTCCAGGGCCGGTGCTTTATCCACTACGCCACCTAGTCGCCCCTCCACTACGCCACCTAGCCACCCCAGACGCCACCCTAGCCACACCATATGCCACCTAGCTGCCCCAGAAATATCTCATTGGAAAAATAATTGACCTGGAAAAAAGTTCCAGGAAAAATAATTTAAAAATTACTGAACTACCCGAAAGTCATAAACAGAAAAAAGGGCCTACACTATTTTTCATGAAACTCTTCAGGAAAATTGCCCTGATAACCTAGAAGTAGAGGGTAAAATAAAAACTGAGGGAATCCACCAATCACTTCCTGAAGGAGATCTCAAAATAAAATCTCCCAAAACTATTATAGCAAAATCCAGAACTCCCAAGTCAAGGAAAAAATATTACAAGCAGTCAGAAAGAAACCATTCAAATATCATGAAGCTGTAGTCAGCATTACACAGGATTTAACCGTGTCTACATTAATGGCTTATAGACTTGGAATATGATATTCTGAAAGGCAAAAACCTTGGATTACTACCAAGAATCAGCCACCATTACTATCAAGAATCAATCACCCAGCACAACTTAACCTACTTTCTGGGGAAAAGATGGATATTCAATGCAACAGGGAACTTTCAAACTTTCCTATTGAAACAACCAGAATTGGACAGAAAGTTTGATCTTCAAGTATAGGACTCGGGTAAAGCATAGAGAGGGTGGATAAAGGGCAAATTATCATGGATTTAATGATGTTGAACTGCTTGTATTCCTACATGTGAAAATGATACTGAAAACTCATATGATCCTTGTCATTTATTAGAGAAGTTAAGAAGGAACATGTATAGACAAAGGCACAGGAGGGAGCTGAATTTTAAGATATAATAATTTTAAATGGAGTTAATGGGTGAGAAAGGATTTACTGAAAGAAAAGAAATGATAGGTAGAATGGGACATAAAAGGGACAAGAAAAAGCTTTTGCAATGGAGTGGAAGGGCAGGAAACAGGGTGGGGGGTGAGTAAGCCTTCATTCTCATCAGAAGTAGTTAAGAGATGAAATAACATACCCACCCAGTAGGGTATAGAAACCTATCTTATCCTGAAGGAAAAAGGGAGAAGAATGGGATAGGAGAAAGGGGACAGGGGGAGAGGAGTGCTTGTAGGTGACAGAATAGATAGAAGATTGTGGGAGAGGGTGGTCAGATCCAAAACACTTTGGAGGAGGGACAGGATGAAAGGAGAGAGAGAGAAAATAGAATAAATGGTGGTGGAGAAGAATAGGTTGAAGGCAAATACATGTAGCAAAAGCAACTGTGGGGAAAAATATTGAAACCACTTCTCTGATGGACTTAAGATAAAGAATGCTATCCTTTCCAATTGCAGAGATTTTGGTATCTGAATATAGAATGAAACACACTTTATTTTCTCCAACTTTATTTTTCTTGAGATTTCTTTAGCATTGTGGGGGGGATTATTTTAACTTTTGCCAAAAAAAAAACTATTGTAGTAACATGAAAAAATAATTAATTTTAAAATGTAATATTTTAAAAGATGACAATTCATATAAATGGCTTGGAAAGATGGACTAAGTCCCTTAACTCACTTAAGGTTTCAACTGCACCCATACTTAGCTCTTCTGACTTTATCTTAGAGCTTCACTTCCAAAAGATGTATGCAACAAAGTCACAATCCCTTCAAAATAGTACTGGATCATAGGTAATTGAGATAAGAAAAAAAAATACTCTTTTAAATTCTAGTTAAAGAAATGACTGAAAAGATATTTCCTCTTATTTAAATCAGGAATATTCAAGTTAATCAAAATAGAAATTATGGGATTATGGTGAAAGTATTATTTCAGGATATAAAGATTGCAATGAAGGGGGGAATAATATCTTTTTAAATTCTAGGAACCATTTGAAAATAAGGATTGCTATACAAATTCTTTTTTTGTGTCCCTGTTAGTGAAAATGATTAGTCATTTTTATCCCTCCCCTTGGTTATAAATAATTTTGAGAAGCCAACTTTAAAACAAAAAACTATTTCAATTTCTTTAAAATAGCAAGTAAAGCCTCTTTTACATAACTGACAACAATAGTGTGGAAATTGCTTACACAAAAGCTCAGCAGGAGTTTAAGAGTTTCTGAAGTAAAAGCAGGAATCTGATGATTAGTTCACTTTTAGGCTTGCTCACAAAATAGCTGTTTGGAGAGATAAATGGTGTTGGCAAAACATTGCTTCTTTTTATTGAGAGGGAGCCCCAGACAACTTGGAAGTAGTGAGGAAATAGCCAATGTCACAATGAAATTGATACAACATGGAAAAGTTGAAATGAAGCAATTATAAAAAGGAGCTTCCTATACAACTGGAAAAACAAATAAAAACATTTTAGTATGATTAAATAGTCTAAAGATTCTTTGGATTAAGTCCTGGAAAGGACTATAGAGACCAAACAAGTAGATCTGGTTGGTTTTCCACTGAAAGTAAAAGCAGACTTTAGACCAAGATGGTCGAGAGAGATCAGTCACTGTGCTAAGGTCTCCTGACTTTCCCTCAGAATTAATATGAATGAAACCTCTTAACAGAAATCTGATCGACAAAACCCAGAAAAAGAAGTTAGGAGAACACCTACCAAAAGTTCTGTATCAGGCGACCATGGGTGAACCAGGGGAGGAGAGCAGACAGTCAGCTGGGGTTGAGTGAAGTCAAAGGTCTGGCCTTAGCCATAGAAATTTTGACTGTTGAAGCTGGGGTCCAAGGCCCCAAAGTCTTTGGCCATGGAGCAGAGGTCTGGGGAGTCCCAATGGAGTTGGAGGGCAAGCTCCAGCGCAGAGAGATGCAGATTGTGGCTGGACATCATTCTGTTCAGACTTTCACTTAATAGGAATTTCAAATGTTCCTGTTGAAACAACCAGAAGGTTTGACTTTCAAATACAGGACTCAGCATAGAGTGTAGGAGAAGGGTGAATTATGAGGGACTTCATAATAATGAATTGCTTATATTTCTGCATAGAAAAACAATACTGATAATACTCATATGAACCTTCTTATTTAATAGAGCAGGTAGAAGGAACTTTTATAGATGAGGCACAGGAGGGAGCTGAATTTGAAGATATAACAAAAGTGGAGTCAATGACTAAAAGGGAAATGCACTGGGAGTAAGAGAAAGGAGAGGTGGAATAGTCTAAGATACTTCATATAAAAGATATATTTTTTGCAATGAGTTTTTGCAATTATATGGAAGGGGGAAAGGCAAGGGGGAATGAGGGAACCTTCACTCTCATAAGAAATGGCTCAGAGAGGAAACAGCATACACAGTCAATAGGGTATAGATGACTTAAGTAAAAAGGAAAGAAGAGGGACAGGTGAAAGGTGGATGTGGGTGATAGAGGAGAGGGTAAATCATAGGAGTGAATTGTCACATATAACACATTATCTTTTGAATCTTTTTGCAAGGTGCTGGGATTGGGTGGCCTGTCTGGGACCACAGGACCAGGTGGTTGCTGGGTCTCTGGGGTGTGATCTCTTGGGCCCAGGTCTAGTGCCCTGTCCACTGAGCCACTCAGCAACCCTACAGCAAATTTAAAAGAGGGACAGAGGGAAAGGAGAGAGAGAAAATATAATACATGTTAGTGGGGAGGATTGGATGGAGTGAATTATAATCAGCAACAGCAACTGTGGAAAAATATGGAAGTAACTTCTGTGATGGACTTATGATAAAGAATGTGATTCACCTGAGACAGAGCTGATGGTATTAGAACACAGACTGAAATACATGTTTTCTCTTTGTTTTACTTTATTTCTCATGTGGTTCTATATTTTTGTGGGGGAGGGGGTATTATGCTTACACTTAAATAAGAATATTTTAGTAATGTATAAAGAATTGTGGAGTTTGAACAAAGACCATAGATTATTACCTTATTTTTTAAAAAGTTATCTTATTATATAATTTTGCTATCTCTTATATTTTATGTTTCTTCCTTAAGGATATGATTTCTCTCTCATTACATTCAACTTAGATCAATGTATAGCATGGAACCAATGTAAATATTAGGACTGCCTTCTGTGGGGGGGTGGGGGGAGGGAAGCAAAATTATGGGAAAAATTGTAAAATTCAAAACAAATAAATTTAAAAAAGAATTAAAAGGGGAAGTGTAAAGAAAAGAGGAAATAATAGAAGGAAGAAGAGGCAAAGGGAAAGGGGGGAAGGGGAGGGGGACTGGCTACAAGGGAGCAAATGCACTGAAGGTGGTTATATAAAGAAACAAAATAATGTGGAATATGGATAAAGTGAAAAAAAGGGTAAAATCTAAATAGAAGGAAGATAGCATGGAAGACCAAAAATGAGTTAGTAATTTCAACTTTGAATATGAGTGGGTTGAACTCTCCTATAAAATGTAAGCAAATAGCAGACTGGAAAAGAATCCTACAATATGCTGCTTATTAGAAACTCATTTAAAGCAGAGATACATACAGAGTAAAGGTAAAGGGTTGGAGCAAAATATATTTTGATTCAACTGAATTGAAAAATACCAGGGTTAGCAATCCTTATCTCAGACAAAGCAGCTGCAAAAACAGATCTCATTAAAAGAGATAATGAAGGAAACTATATCCTTCTAAAAAGTACCATAGACAATGAGGTAATTTCAATAGTAAATATGTATGCACACATTTTTAGAAGAGAAGTTGAAAGAGCTACAGAAAGACATAGATAGCAGAACTCTATTTTTGGGAGACCTCAACCTCCCACTTTCTGATTTAGATAAATCAAACCATAAAATAAATAAGAAAGAATTTAAGGAGAAGAATGTTAGAATAGATAGAATGTTAGAAATAGAATGATAGAAAACCTAGACATGATACACTTTTGGAGAAAGTTGAATGGGGATAGAATGGAATATACTTTTTTTTTCCTGTGGTACATGGCACTTACAGAAAAATTGACCATGTATTGGGGCATATAAACCTAATAATCAAATGCCAAAAGGCAGAAATAGTGAATACATCCATCTTGGATCATAATGCAATAAAAGTCACATGCAATAATGAGCCAGGGACCAATATGGCCAGAAAAGACAACAATCAGTATTGGAATGGATGTGGGAAATCTGAGACACTAAAACATTGTTGGTGGAGCTGTGAACTCATCCAAGTTTTCTGGAGACCAATTTGGAATTATACTCAAAGGGCAATAAAAATGTGCATAGCCTTTGATCCAGCAATACAATTAATGGGTCTACACCCTGAAGAGATCATTAAAAAGGGTAAAAACATCATTTGTACAAAAATATTCATAGCAGCCCTGTTTGTGGTGGCAAAGAACTGGAAGTTGAGTGAATGTCCATCAGTTTGGGAATGGCTGAACAAATTGTGGCAAATGTATGTTATACAACACTATTGTTCTATTATAATCCAGGAGGGATGGGAATTCAGAGAAGCCTGGAAGAATTTACATGAACTGGTGGTGAGTGAGATGAGCAGAACCAGGAGAACAATGTATAGCAACATGGGGGTGATGATCAATCTTAATGGACTTGCTCATTCCATCAGTGCAACAATTCTATGAAGGAGAATACCATATGTATCCAGAGAGAGAATTGTGGAGTTTGAACAAAGACCAAAAATTATTACTTTTAATTTTAAAAAATACATTATCTTATTATGCAATTTTGCTATCTCTTATATTTTATTTTTATTCCTTAAGAATATGATTTTTCTCTCAACACATTCAATTTAGATCAATGCAAATCATGGAAACAATGTAAAGTCTAACAGACTACCTTCTACAGGGGGTGGGGAGAGGGAAGGAAGCAAGATGAGGGGAAAAATTGTAGATTACATAAATAAAATTAATGTTTAGATAACTTAAAAAATATGGGGCCAGGGAGAGATAGATCCTGAACAAATTGGAACTAAATAACCTCATTTCAAAGAATGAATGGATCAAACAATAAATTATAGAAAGAATTAATGATGTATCCTAGATAATGACAATAACAAGACAACATATCAAAACTTATAGGATACAGCCAAGGCAGTTGTCAGAGGTTATATTATATCTTTAATTCTTATGTGAATGAATTGGAGAAAGAGGAAATCAATGATCTACACATGCAACTAAAACATTAAAGAACAAATTAACCCCCCTAATTATTTGCCAAATTAGAAATTCTAAAAATTAAATGAGAAATTAATGAAATCAAAAGTAAGAAAAATATTGAATTATAAATAAAATCAAGAGTTGGTTTTATGGAAAAAAACAATAAAATTGATAAATCTCTGGTTAATTTTACTAAGGAAAAGAAAGTATTAAACTAAATTATCAGTATCACAAATGAAAAAGGTGAACTCACAACCAATGAGTAGGAAATTAAAGTAACAATGCAGAATTATTTTACCCAACTTTATGCTAATAATTTTGATAATCTAAGTGAAATGGATTAATGTTTACAAAAATATAAGTTGCCCAGGTTAAATAAAGAGGAAATTAAATATTTAAGTAACCCTATCTCAGAAAAAGAAATTCAACAATCCATTATTGAACTCCCTAAGAAAAAAATCTCAAGGGCCACATGGATTCACAAGTAAATTCAATCAGACATTTAAGGAGCAATTGGTTCCAATGCTATATAAACTCTTTGGCAAATTAGGTGAAGACAAAACTCTGCCTAACTCTTTCTATGACACCAATATGGTGCTGATATCCAAACCAGGAAGAGTCAAAACAAAGAAAGAAAATTATGGACCTATCTCCCTAATGAATATAGATGCAAAAATCTTAAATAAAATCTTAGCAAAAAGATAACAGCAAGTTATCACTAGGAAAATACATGATGACCAAGAAGTATTTATCTCAGGGATGCACTGAAGTTAATTAACTATATCAATAACAAACTATCAGAGATCATATAATTTTATCAATAGATGCTGAAAAAGCCTTTGACAAAATACAACACCCATTCCTACTAAAACACCAGAGAGGATAGGAATAAATGGATTGTTCCTTAGAACGATAGGTGGTATCTATCTGAAAGCATCAACAAGCATTATATGCAATGGGGATAAGCTAGACAGAATTAGCAACTTTATCAAAGTTGCAGGTTATAATATAAATCCTCATAAATCCTCACCATTTCTATACATTACTAGCAAGATACAGCAGCAAGAGCTAGAAAGAGTAATCCCATTCAAATATCTTCAGAAAATGTAAAATACCTCGGAGTTAATCTGCCAAGGAAGACTCAGAAACTCTATGAAAACAATTATAAAACACTTCTCTCACAAATAAAATCACATTTTAAAAACTGGGAAAATATCAATTGCTCATCAATAGGCTGAGCTAATATAATAAAAATGACAATTCTACCTAATTTAACTACTTAGTGTCCTATCAATCAACATTGCCCCCAAATACTTTAATGAGTTAGAAATAATTGTTAAGTAAATTTATATGGAGAAATTAAAACGTCAAGAATTTCCAGGGATTTAATGAGAAAAAATGCAAAAGAAGGTGACTTAGCCCTGACAAATCAAAAATTATGTTATAAAGCATCAGTCATCAAAACTGTCTGATATTGGCTAAGAAATAGAGTGGTGGATCAGTGGAATAGACTAGGTACAATAGCAGGAAATTATTATAGAAATTTGCTGTTTGATAAACCCTAAGAGTCCAGCTTTTGTGATTAAAAACTATCTGACAAAAACTTGGGAAAATTGGAAGTTAATGCAGAGACTTGGATTAGACCAACACTTCACACAGTATACCCAGATAAGATCAAAATGGTTACTGGATTTAGACATAAAAGACAATATTAGAAACCAAGCAGGAGATCAAGGCATAGTTTACCTATCAGATCTATGGAAAGTGATGCAGTTTATGACCAAGGAAGAGATGGAGAACATCATTAAAAAAATAGATAATTTTGATTACATTAAATTAAAAAAAGTTTTGCAAAGACAAAACCACTGTAACCAAGATCAAAAGAAATATAATAAATTGGGAAACAATTTTTACAACTAGACTTTTTGACAAAGGACTCATTTCTAAGATATGTAGAGAACTGATTCAAACTTATTAAAAAACAAGTCATTCCCCAATTGACAAATGCTCAAAGGATATTTGGGGGAAATTACAGATGAAGAAATCAAAGTGATGCATAATCATGAAAAATTTCTCTAAATCATTACCTATTAGAGAAATGCAAGCTAGAACATCTCTGAAGGGGCAGCTAGGTGGCACAGTGTATAGAGCACCAGCCCTGCAGTCAGGAGTATCTGAGTTCAATTCCGGCCTTGGACACTTAATAATTACCTAGCTGTGTGACCTTGGGCAAGTCATTTAACCCCATTGCCTTAAATAAAAAAGAAAATAAAAAAAAGAGAACATCTCTGAGGTACTACCTCACACCTCTCAGACTGGCCAATGTGACCAGAAAGGACAATGATCATACAAAAGGGTAAAAACATCATTTGTACAAAAATATTCATAGCTATTCTATTTGTGGTGGTAAAGATTTGGAAATTGAATGAATGTCCATCAGTTGAGGAATGGCTGAACAAATAGTGGTAAATGTATTTTATGGAACACTGCGGTTCTATTAGAAATCTGGAGGTATGGGAATTCAGAGAAGGCTGGAGGAACTGATGCTGAATGAGATGAACAGAACCAGAGAGACACTGTATACCCTAACAGCAATATGGGGGTGATGATCAATCTTAATGGCCTTGCTCATACCAATGGGGCAACAGTCAGGAACAATTTGCAGCTGTCTGCAATGGAGAATCCCATCTGTATCTAGAGAAAGAATTGTGGAGTTTGAACAAAGACCAGAGACTATTACCTTCAATATTTTTAAAAAGTTACCTTAGTATTTATTTTTGCTATCTCTTATATTTTACATTTATTTTTTTACTTAGGGATATGATTTCTCTCTCAACACATTCAATTTAGATCCATGTATAGCATGGAAACCATGTAAAGACTAACAGACTGCCTTTTATAGGGGATGGGAGGGCGGGAAGTGAGATTAGGGGGGAAAATTATAAAATTCAAAAATAAATACATTTTTTTAAAAAGAGAGTAAAAGCAGAATATGAATTGATTTTCCTATGTACAAATACAAATGCAGGTAGACACAACTGAAAATTGGGCATGTTCAACTATATCTTCTATTCCTAACATTGGACTAATATCTAATGTGCTGAAGCTCATCTTACTGAATAAAGTTGAGAGGGCAGAATTTCCAGTGAAATTGGCAAATACTGATAAATCACTTGTTTCAGGAACAATCATATCTCCAAATTTATTCAGCCATTTCCCAAATGATGGGCAGCCCCTCAGATTCTAATTCTTTTCCACTGTTAAATGAACTTCTCTGAATATTTTTGTATGGTTTATTTTTTTTCACCTTTTCTTTGATCCCTTTGGGGATACAGACCTAATAGAAGTATTGTTGAGTCAAAGAATTTTTATTTTTTTAAATTTCTCTTTGAATATATTGCCATATTGCTCTCCAGAATGTTTGAAACAGATCTACTGCTAATGCAATTTTCCCATATCCCTTCTAATATGTGTCATTTTACTTTCCTGCCAAAAAATCCAATGTGTTAGGTGTAAGGTGGTAGTTCAGAGTTGTTTTAATTTTCTGTTCTTTAATTAGTAATGTAAAATTTAACATTCAAAGTCTTTTATTTCTGATCAAATACTGGGTTCTCAGACTATAATTAAGTTTATAAGTCTGAATGTTAGGCTCTGTCCTTCTCAAGTTGTCAATTTGAAGGCCTGGCTCTGTCCATGTTAATTAACCTGGTCTCCTTCTAAATGCATCTACAAGTTTGCTTTCCTAGTTGTGACAACAATTAGAGAAAGACCATCCTGAGCATACAGGAAACTAGTCTGGTTATCTCAATAAGAACTCTACATAAATTCTTATACTTATGACTGGAAAGGAAGAAATGCCAGGTTTTTTGTATCTATATTATATCAGATAACAAACATAAAAATATCAAGCCAAAAAGGAGACACTAGTCCTGCTCTTAATTGGATCTTTGTCATTTCTGAAATAAAACAGAACTTATGGAACGAGAAGTAATCAATGAAATCTTTATGCACCAATGAATAACCTGATTGGTTGGTCCAAAATTTTTTGACTATGTGTTTTTTTTTAAATATTCTTCTCTAGTTTTGCTTTGGGTAGTCATCTTTAATGTCTAACATTGTCTGATTTCTAATTGTCACTTATAGTTTTCTAGGCAATGTTTAGAGAATAACCTTTATGTATGACTTAACATTTGTACTATTTTATTTTAACCAAAAATGATTAGCTTTTACAGTAGCAATTTAGATAATTTTATATGACTATTGATAGTTTAAATTTATTCATTTGAATACCACTTGTCATTTTCCTTTGGAATTACTCATATTTTATGAATTTGACTCAGTTATCTCTCTTGATACATACATATACATACACACATTATCTATCTATCTATCTATATATATATAAAGAGAGAGAGAGAGAGAGAGCAATTGAAGTCTTTATGAAAGAACCTCACTGTAAAAAATTTTCATGGTTATGATTACTGTCAATTTCCTATTTTATTCCTGTTTCTCCTGCTCTCTCTTTCCTTTTATTCTATCCATACTGAAAATTCTTTGGTTTCTTTCTACTGCCTCCCCCAACCCACCCTGTTTTCTATCAGCCCCACCCCTTTCTCTTATCTCCTTCCTCTCCTACTTTCCTATGGGGTAAGACAGATTTCTATATTCAGCTGAGAGAGAGAGAGAGAGAGAGTGTGTGTGTGTCCATGTTATTACCCTTCCAACCAATTCTAATGAGAATGTTTCAAGTGCTCCCCTCTCCACTTCCCCATCTTCCCCTCTACTATAAAAGCTCCTTCAAACCACTTTTATGTGAGATAGTCTCCTCATTCTACTTCTACCTTTCCTTTTCTCCTAAGTCTGTTCTCTTTCTCATGTCTTAATTTTTATTTTTAGATATAATCTGAATATATTGATTTGTGCCCTCTGTATATACTCTTTCTAATTGTTCTAATAATGATAAAACTTTTTTGGAATTAAAAGTATTATATTTCCATTTAGAAATGTAAACAACTTTGCCTTATTGAATTCCTGATGAATTCTCTTCCTGTTTTCCTTTTTTATGCTTCCAAGTGTCTTGTATTCCAAAGACAAATTTTCTATTCACACCTGATGCTTTGGTAAGGAATGCTTGAAAGTTATCTGTTTTGGGGCGACTAGGTGGCCCAGTGGATAAAGCACCAGCCCTGGAGTCAGGAGTACCTGGGTTCAAATCAGGTCTCAGACACTTAATAATTCCCTAGCTGTGTGGCCTTGGGCAAGCCACTTAACCCCATCTGCCTTACAAAAAAAAAAAGAAAGTTCTCTGTTTCAATGAGTATCCATTTCCCTCCCCTGAAGAATTATACTCAAACTTTTTTTTTTGGGGGGGGGTGTTCAGATGGGATAAATGCTTCTTTACTGTAATCCTAACTCTTTTGTTCTTCAGATTATCATACCTATTTTGTTTTTTGTTTGTTTGTTTGGGTTTTTTTTTTTTGCAAGGCAATGGGGTTAAGTGGCTTGCCCAAGGCCACACAGTTAGATAATTATTCAGTGTCTGAGACCTGGATCTGAACTCAGGTATTCCTGACTCCAGGACCTGTGTTCTATCCACTGCACTGCCTAGCTGCCCCCATACCTATTTTTTAACATGAAATGTAGTGTTATCCTTACTGAATCTTCATGATAATTGAATTGTTTCTTTTTGCAATAGTTTGCAATATTTTCTCTTTGACCTGGGGGCTTTGGAATTTTGCTACAAATTTCCTAGGAATTTTGATTTTGTTAAGACTTTCAGTATTTCATCAATGGATTCTTTCCATTTCTATTTTATTTTTCAGTTTTAGGACAGTTTTCCTCAATGACTTCTTGAAATATGGTATATAGGGTTTTTAATCATATTTTGGGTAGTCTAAGAATTCTTAAATTCTCTAAGATTTATTTTCCAAGTCAATTATTTTTGAATGAGATATTTCACATTTTCTTCTGTGTTTTTATTTTTATTTTTGTTTTGTTGTTGTTTCTTGTCTCATGAACATGTATTTTTTTTTTTTAGATTTTTCAAGGCAATGGGGTTAAGTAGCTTGACCAAGGTCACACAGCTATGCAATTATTAAGTGTCTGAGGTCATATTTGAACCCAGGTACTCCTGATTCCAAGGCTGGTGCTCTATTCACTGCACAACCTACCCACCCCAAATATGTATTTATAATGCCCACTTACCCAATTCTAAATATAAAAGAATTATTTTCTTCAGAGTTTTTGTACTTCATTTTTCATTTAGTCAATTTTACTTTTTAAGGAGTTTAGTTCTTTAGTGAATGTTCATAACAATATTTTTCACTTTGGCAAATTCTGCCTTTTCAGGAGTTCTCTTTCTTTTTTTGTGTGCCTCTTTTACTGTCTTTCTATGTTTTAATGTATTATTTTCTTCAGGACTTTTTATGCTTCCTTTATCAAGCTATTGACTCATTTTTTCCATGAATTTTTGTATCACTTTCATTAATTTGTACAAGTTTCCTGATACTTTGCTATTTGATAGTCAAACATTTTTTTAAATGGTTCAGGAATATTTTGGAGCTTAAGACCAATTCAGATTTTTTCTTTCATGCTTTGGATGTAGAAGTTTTGGCTTTTTCTGTCTTTTACTTTAAGGGTCTATTTTTATATCCTCTGTCACTATGATGGGTTTTTGTTTGTGCTTTGTGTGTGTGTGTGTGTGTGTGTGTGTGTGTGTGTGTGTGTGTGTGTGTGTGGTTTCTTGATTTTTTAAAACTATTTCTTTATAACAAAGTTGGGCTGTAGTCATAGGGTAAAAGTGGCACTGTTCTAAGCTTCAAGGTTTTTAAATTGTTTTCTCAGCTAGTTTTGGAACTTTTTAAGTTTTTAGTTTTTCCAAAATGGTATGAGTACAGAAAATTCATTCTCTGGTTTGTGACCAACCATGAGCACTTTTTTCCTACCTGCAACTGTGACTAGAAACCTATCTCCCCGGAGGCTAGATCTAGTGTTCTAGTGCTTTTCCTTGCCCTGAAACTGTGACCTATGATGTTGATCTGAATAAAAGTATGAAAAAAAAAAAACATGGTCCTGCACTCAGTGCAAGCAAAGGAACTTCTGCAATCTCCTTCTGATCAGTTGTCCAACCACTTATTATCCATTGGCTAAAAACTCTGGAAGTTACCACTGCCACCTCAGTCACCCTAAGGTGCTGATTTGTTGGGGTAAATCCTAACTTGTGCTAGACTGTGTTCCACTCCCACCTTGTGTAAAAGACCTTTTTTGCTGACCTTCTAAATTGTTTTATGCTGGAAAATTTCTTTCACTCTGTTATTTTGTGGATTCTAACTCTCCAGAATTCATTTTGAAGTGTGACTTAGAAGTTTTCTGGAGGGAATTTGGGCTGAGCTGAGGCAAGTCCCTGCCTTTTCTTTTCTTTTTAATTGAATTTTTATTTATTTACACATTGTTAAAATAATCTCATTTCAAGAGTAAACATAATCCCCCTCCCCCCACAAAAAATAAAAACCTCAAATGAAATAAAATGAAAGAAAAAGAAAAAATGTGTGCTTCATAGCTCTGTCCCTGGGGTGGATTACATTCTTTATCTTAAGTTCATCAGAAACATTACTTCCATATTTTTTCACAGTTACTGTTGCTGCTTGTAATTCCCTCAATTCATCCCCCCCCCACTGCTCTCTATTATATTTTCTCTCTCCTTTCACTCTGTCCTCTTCAAAAGTGTCTTATGGGGCAGTCAAGTGATGCAGTGGACAGAGCACTGGCCCTGGGGCCAAGAGGCCTACATCCAACCCCAGAGACCTAGCAACCACTTGGCCCTGTGGTCCAGGACAGAGCACCTAATCCCATCTTGCAATAAGTAAAAAAGAAAATTTATTATATCTGACTATCCTCTCCAATAATTTACCTTCTCCTCTATCACCACATTCCCCCTCCCTTCCCTCATCCGCTTTCTCCCATCCCCTTTCTCTCCTTTTTCTCTTGATTTTTATGCCTTATTAAGTATATATGTTGTTTCCTCACTGAGTCATTTCTGATGAGAATGAACATTCCCTCATTTTCCCTCACCTACCCCCCTTCCATACCATTACAAAAGCTGTTTCTTGACAACTTCACATGAAATATCTTAGCCTATTCTCCTTCTCTTTTCACTTTCTCCCAGTACATTTCCCTTTCACCCATTGACTCCATTTTTACAATATATTATACCTTCAAATTCAGCTACCTCCTGTGCCTCATCTATAAAAGCTCCTTCTACCTGCTGTATTAAATGAAAAGTTTCATATGAGTGTTATCAGTATCATTTTTCTATGCAGGAATACATGTAGTTCATCATCATTAAGTCCCTCATAATTTACCCTTCTCCTCCAGTCTCTATGCTTCACCTGAGTCCTGTATTTGAAGGCCAAACTTTCTGTTTAGCTCTGGTCATTTCAACAGGAATATTTGAAATTCCCCTGTTTCATTGAAAGTCCATCTTTTGGCCTGGAAAAGGATGCTCAGTTTTGCTGGGTAGTTGATTCTCAGTTGCATTTCAAGCTCTTTTGCCTTCCAGAATATCATATTTCAAGCCCTATCAGCCCTTAATGTAAATACTGCTAAGTGCTGGGTAATCCTGACTACAGTTCCATGATATATGAATTGTGTCCTTCTGGCTGCTTTTAGTATTTTCTTTTTGATAGCTATATTATTCCTGGAGGTTAAATTTTGGATCTCTTTCTGGAGGAGATTGGTGGAGTCTCTCAATTTATATTTTACCCTCTGCTTCTAGTATATCAGGACAATTTTCCTGTAGAAATTCTTTAAAAATGAAGTCAAGGCTCTTTTCCTGATCATGACTTTCAGGTAGCCCAATAATTTTTAAATTGTCTCTTGTGGATCTGTTCTCTAGGCCACTTGTCTTTCCAATGAGATATTTCATCTTTTCTTTTAATTTTTAATTTTTTAGTATTTTATTATTGTGTCTTGATTCCTCACAAAGTCATCAGCTTCCTTTAGCTCCAGTCTACATTTGAAGGATTTGTTTTCCTCAGAGAGTTTTCTTATCTCCTTTTCCTATCTGGCCAATCCTGCTTTTTAAGATTTCTTCTCCTCATTAACTTTGTGGACTGTTTTTGAGTATTATTGGGACACCCCCAGAAGGACCTCACTTTCTTCAAGGTCTTATAAGAGACTCTCACTGCTCTCCTGCCTATGCTCTGGTGTATGGATTATCACAAGCCCACTGCTCTGCCCTAGAGCTGTCAGGAGGATTCCTGCACTATGAGAACGGGGTCCAGACTGCAGCCAGGTCCCGAATATGGACAAAGGCCAGCATCCTGTCTGACGGACAGAGGAGAGATATGGACAGTCTCACCCTACTTCCTTACCTTCTTTTGGCTGATAGCTCAGGGAGCAGCTGTTGCTTGGCTCTGTGGCCCTGCTTCCATTTCCTAGGATCTGGGCTATGCTGAAGGCCATGGTTGTGCTGAGGGGGGCCACATTGGCCTGGGCTTCATGCTCCCTCAGTCAGAGTTCACCTTCCTTATCTTCCAAGTTGTGCTTTGTGCTCCCTGGGTTAGCAGGTTAGGAAATGGCTTCTGCTCCCAGGGACCTAGACACCCTGGAAGGTTGGAGCTCCACTCAGGTGTGGTGATTCTGGCTCCGCTGCTGCACCCTCCAACCCATAGAACAGAACCTTCCCATGATCTTCCAGTTTGCCTTGGGCTGTAGAATTACCTCACTGGGTCTTTCTAGATTTTGTCTCTTGAAATTTAGTTAGAGTCATAATTTTAAGGTTTTTGGAATATTTTGGAATAGAGCTCCTGAGAAATCTTCATTCTGCCATCTTCATTCTGCACCCCCCATCCTTGCCTTTTCTGTGTCATTTTGGCCTTTCCTGATTTTTAAAAAATAATCATTAGTATTCATATATTTCTTTCATTTTAAAAAGTCTTTTTTATTTCAAAAAGAGTATATGAATTCTACAGTTTTATGTTCCATTTCTACATGAAACCAGGAATCTATGAATTTTTAGTGTATTGGAGCTTACCATCTCCACAATGATCTGTAAACTTCTTTGAAAGGGAGGAGATAAAAAGCTTATTTTGAAAGATATAAAAGAAAAGCCAGATTTCATTTTGGAGTACAGTCGAGCTCATGGCTATATTCTAGGCTCCCATGTAAAAAAAGAAGAACATTTATAGCAAGTATCACTACCACTATCATTCAAAGGAGTTTCTAAAAAAATCTAATTGGGTATGGCACAGTGAAAGTTAAAATCCATATTATAAAATAAGAAGTTTGAGCTTGATAATCTCTGAAATGCCTTCAAGTCTCATTCCTTCTAGAATAAAAAGGAAACTTTTCATTTTGGCATTCCAAGCCCTTCATAAGCTGGTTTATACAGTATCTCATTATCCACATCATGAACTCTTTGTCCCAGCAGAGCAGTGTGCAAGTCGAACCCTGAATTGTACATATCATCTCCTGTCCCTAGGATTTTATATGCATAGACTCCATGATTAGAATGTCTCCCTCATTTGACTTCTCCTTGGTTCCCTTCAAAGCTTGGCTCCAGCAAAACCTTTCGTTTGAAGTCTTCTCTGATCCCCACCCTTCCAAACACAACTATATGTCTTCCTCTGTTTGACTTCTCTCTTCTACAAGGGATCTTGTACTCACTAATTTGAATGAATCTCATAACTTCAATAAATTGTAGAAAATTTGAGGTCAATAAAAGTTTTGATTGGTTTTTGGTACTGTGTCCTTAATATATCCATATAAGTAATAATAATAATAATAATGATATAAACAATTGGGTTCAAATAGAAAGTTGTATAATTACAATGGTTGATTTTGGGTTCATTTCTTTAAGTTAGTCCTGTGATATCTTCCTCTCAGGGTCTTAGGTTTGTGATAATCTTTTTTGTTTTAATTGCCTTCGGTAAGAGTTGTGTTTTATCAGTTTAAGAACCCAATAACTAGCACTTCATTTATGTTTAGCTAATTGTTATTGTATTGTATTGCCTTTCATCTCAAAATCTAGCAAGGCAAAAAATGCAGATTTGTCCCCACAACTTCTGGAACAAAATTCTTTCTAAATTCTCACTTGTGGCTCTAAGAAATTGTAATGTGCCCATGCTACACTCCTGTAATTTGGATAAATCATTTAAAAAAATTTGACCCTCCCTTCACACCAGAAAAGAGGTCTGAAAAGTCTCCTTTTTCTTTTTATGAGATATTCATAGCATTAAAAGATAAAATTTTATTATATATTAAATAACATATTACCATACGATATGATTATATTATTAGGTAATATAATTATATATCATGTAATACTATGCATAAAATAGATACATTTGAGAGTTTCAAGACTTTGTATCACCTGCTGATCTTCATGTGTTATCTGTGACTTCCAAAAATACCCCCAAATTCTCATGTAATTTTGTACTGCAACCTGAAATATATATGAAAACTACAGTGGGGAAATTCATGATGTGGAAGTGATAACTGTACTTCAGTTACAAAAGAAGAGATGAAAGTAGACCATTTTGCACATCCCTTGACAGATCTCAATGCTATATCATTCATACAAATTAGCAGGATTTAAGCAAAAAATAAAATCCCTTGCTTCACATTAAAAACACAACAACAACACCCCTTTCTGTTAAGATAAGTTCTCAAAAGTATGGAATTATTTGCATATTTTTGAGATGTTTATTATATTTCCATTTTTCTATAGTTAATTCATAGATGTCCCTTAGAATTTTAGAATCATAAATTTGAGCTGAAAGGAATACAAGGGACTCTCTAGCAAACTACCTTAATTTTACATTAAACATATTAGGAATAAAGGATTTAGGGTTAGGAAAATGCACAAGGAAAGAGGAAAGAACGTGGTTTTTAACTCAGGACTTGGGCCTCTACAAGCTCCTCTCATTATACCACTTTGCTCACTTTCTCTTCCTTTGTCCTGCTTCAAAACCCAAGGATAGCCACAACAGTAACCTGTGATAATTGCTAAGTCATTCTCACATTGCATCTGGAGAGTTTACTAATGTCCCCATAGCCATATTGGTATGATCCAGAGGAACATGAATTTGAAATCTGGTCCTTTATCTCTAATTCCTATACAATCCACCATGGCACATTGCTCAAATTGTATGCTTTAAAATAAATAAACATAAATTTGAAAGTCTACTTGAAATACCTCATGATGAGAGGCGTGCTTCAATGCATTTACTGGGGAACAAGAGGCGTTTCTAAAATTTAAGTCTTGTCAGTAAAACTATTTTGGAATTCTGAATTATTATGTGTTGGGCTGTCTGTAACAAATCTTGCTGAAGGCATTAAAGCTTGGAGTCCTCTGAACCCATCTTGCTCATCTGACAATCTTTTCAAACTTAGCATTGGTCTACTTTGTCACTTTTCTAAAGAGAACACTGCCCTGCTAATGGCTACTGATGTTAACAATTCATAGAGAAACAAGCTTAAAAAAAGAGAGAGAGAGAATCGATTTTTTTGAACTTTGAATTGAAATTTAGTTAAAAAAAGAGATGATGTTTAGTAATTATTATGTACATGCACAGTATGGATATTGGCAATGGAAAGATAAAAAATAGGTCCTTTCCTCAAGGAGCTTACATTCCATTTGGAAGAGACAACATGCAGATAGACTTAAGTGGGGTATATTTGAATTAGAAGGAAGAAAAGGAGGTCATTATTCACCTCTCAATGATCATTTTTTTTTTAAGCTTGTGGTCCTCTAGTTCAGTAAGCAAGGAAAATTAAATTAAAAGCAAAGAAGGAAGTCAGCTTCTATTAAAAAGTTATAGTGAGGGGCAGCTAGGTGGCAGAGCGGATAGAGCACCAGCCCTGGAGTCAGGAGAACCTGAGTTCAAATCCAGCATCAGACACTTAATAATTGCCTAGCTATGTGACTTTGGGCAAATCACTTAATGTCACTGAAAAAATATATAAAATTTGATAATTAAAAAGTAATTGTAACTCATCTATTGTGACTTCCAAGTGCCATTAAAAAACCAGTAATCTTAGGAATATTAATAAATTCAGTTTGAATGGAATGAAATATCTGAATAAATTTCTCCCAATCTATTATTCTATATGTATATTTGCCTTCAATAACCTATTTTCATACCTTTCATTTTTTATATTTTAAATTGCATTTGTTTATTCCTATACTTATTTACTTATCCATTTATTTACTCATTCATTTACTTCTCCATCATCTGCCTAACTATATATCTATTGATCTCTTTATCATTTAGCTATTTATTAAGCAATCACTTAACTCTTACTAAATAACTACTATGTTATAGGCACCCTGAAATGCAATGAAGATACAAAAGGAACCAAAAGACAGCCCAAGGAGCTTACAATCTAATGCGGAAGAAAACAAGCAAATAAATATTTCCAAATCAAAGATTTCACAGAATATTTTAGGAAATTAACAGAAAGAAGATTCTAAAATAAGAGGGGTTGGGGAAGACCATCTGTAGAAAGGGTGATGAGATTTTAGTTTAACTTTAAGGAGGGGTATTGATGACAGGGTGAGTGGGCGCAGACTGGGACAGTTCACATCAGTAAGGAAGCCATTGTCATATGTTTGGGAATAGATTGTAACAAGACTGGAGACATAGGATGATAATAGATTATGAAAAGCTTTGAAAAGCAATCATTTTTTATTTCTGTAGGCAATAAGAAGTCAATAAATTTTATTTATTAGAGGGTGTAATCTAGCTTGGGCTAGCTTTTGGTCTATCTGGTTATTCATGGTGTTGACTTCTAAGGGTCACTGGATATGCCAACCTCCTAGAGGGAGAGATGCACATTTGTGGAGTCTTGACATAACTAATAACGCCAAAGATTCTGGAATTGGGAGGAGTCATTTCTTCCAGAATGATCTCCCAGAAAGTGTGTTTGAAAGCCATCCCATTTCCTAATTAAAGATCACTCCCTTTCTTTGATGGACCAGGCAGAAATAGATTTTCAGATTCTCACCATCTGAAAATGGAATACATAATAACAACAACAAAAATGCAGACCTTTTCAAAGTTGTATCTTTTGGGATTTTGTTCTCTAGTCAGACCCCTCCCATGCACATGTGTGTAATCAGTAAGCTTAGAGAAATTTTAATGAATGTGTATATTCATTAATTTTATTTTGAACTTGGAGGTTAAAGTTTGTCCCTTATTAGGACAACTCCGAGGGCCGACACACATTTAATCTAATTATTATTTTTAAGGCCAAAATTCCTGGAGGAACCCCTCATGAACTATACATTTATACGTGTAATTGTCCTTAACTGGTATTGTTTGTTAGTCATTACAAAATTTCTCGATTTTGGGGGAGGATGTAATAATTTTCTATTCTATGAAAATAAATAGTTGCTTTGAATCTCACTCATGTTATTGAAATCTAGCTTGACTTATATGCAACAGTTCGGCAGCTTTAAATTCAAAATATTTATTTTATTGATAGGAATTAGTTTCCAAACACTATTTTCAGACCTTTTTGGCAATATAAATATTTCTTGAAGAAACATGATTTTTTCATTAATTTATATATTTTTGAATTTTACATTTTTTCCTGATCTCCCTTCCCTTGCCCCTACCCCCCCTACAGAAGGCAGTCTATTAGTCTTTGTATTGCTTACATCATATACATTGATCTAAACTGAATGTCCAATATGATTTTTTTTAAGTTTTTGCAAGGCAGTGGGGTTAAGTGACTTGCCCAAGGCCACACAGCTAGGTAATTATTAAGTGTTTGAGGCTGGGTTTGAACTCAGGTACTCCTGACATTAGGGCTGGTGTTATATCCACTGAACCACCTAGCTGCCCCCCCAACATGATTCATGATTACATTTGAAAGATGAAATGGTTTTGGGGAAGGGAGAAGAATGATCATGGAATTCTGTTTAACATGTAAATTCTTTTTTTCTCTCCTTAATTTAATCCTTTGGTCTATCTATCTATCTATAGTAAGCCAAATATATATTAAACCAAAGGATTAAAAATATACATATATTTATACATATATATGTATATGTTTGTATATATAATATATATATATATATGTATATATATATATATATATATATATATATATATATATAGGCTACCAAGTTTAGAAGAATATAGTGAAATTTTGTTGATTTACTTACCTTTACTGAGTGAGTATATGTGTGTGTGTATGTACATTTATGCATATGTCGTTAACATAACAGGAATGTATGGTTTTGATGGTAAATTTTACATATTTTCTTTTCTTTGTATCCCCAGTGCTTAGGAAAATCCTGGCACATGTATTTTATGATTAACTGACCTATCAGCAATGTATTACCATTGCTTGCCATTTAACCCAATGCATATTGACTTTTCCATTATGTTAACCTATATCTTGTGGTACTTTTAATGAAAATAATGATTTGGTATTTTATTGGACGCCAAGGAATTTCAGTGAGGATTGACATAGATGAAGATATAAATATAAATATAGAGATAGATAGAAATATGGATTTCTCCCTTCATATATATATATATATATATATATATATATATATATGTATGTATGTATGTATGTATGTATTTCTCTGTGCATTAGAGACATTGTTTAGATAGTTGCTCTATTTGTCCCTCTTACTACAAATTGCAAATTATTTCCTGTGAATTCAAACCTGGATTAATTAAACCTTAAAAAGAAAGCCCTGATAAAAAGGTCACTTAGTTTGGCCCAAATTCAGTCTTCTACAAATATCTTGATCATTGATCAATGTTAAATTTGGATCAATGCATGTTTTTTCTTTCTTTGAAATACTGTGTTTTGTGACAACTGGGAGGCACAGGCAAGAGAAAACCAGGGCCTGGAGGCAAGTATAATTTCAGATCTGATCTCATATATTTACTTGCTATAAGATCCTTTAACCTCTGTTTTCCTCATCTACTTCACTTTCAAATTCAAATGGGGGCTATGGATAATATCTAAATCTCAGGGATGTTGTGAAAATCAATGATGGAATAATTGTAAGTGCTTAGCACTATACAAATGTTAGAAATATGATGTTTAGGTAGAACAATGATAAAAATTGTGTTAGAAGAAATTGCATCACTGGGATCTAGAAACTTTCATCAAATTTGATTTTGGTTCATAAATGATGAGGAATTTCTGAACTCCATTGTCTCCTATGTTTTAATGGGCTTTGGAGGATATTCAAAATGGAGACACTTTTAGAAATGATTATATGCGATAGTTTTCAAATGCTTCAGAATATCTCAGTGGTTACAAATACCTGATGGCATGATAGTGAGTGTATTCAATTTAATCAAGCAACTGGTCAGTTTTGTTATTGTTCTGAGGGGTCCGAAACAAAGCCCTCTGCTCATCAATTATTAAAATAACTTCGGGGAAAAGATAAAAGCCTTTTTTTACCTCAGTGATTTGCACAGTGCTTGGCTCTCTAGAACCAGATAAAATCAATAAGCAATGTGATTCAGCATGTTCAGTTAGTGTATCTAAAACCTATTCATTGTATGTGACAGAGACATTTGGAAAAAGAAAGAAGGATGGATGAAAGGAAAGACAGAAGAAGAGAAATAAAGAAGGAAGGAAGAGAATGAAGGAGGCAGCGGGGAGGGAGGACAATCTGGAGGAGGAGGATAGGCAGCAGGGAGATGGTAGAATATGAGAGAAATGAAAACAAATAATTTGCAGAGTGAGGAAAAGTATAAAGAGATGGAAAGGAAACAAGAAAGAAAGGAAGAGAAACCAGAGCTTAGCTTCGCTTTTCTGCTCTCAAGGTTTTGATTGTTCCAAAATTGTGAGTTGAATATTCTTGGACCAACATCAAGAAGAAGAAAAAAAAAAGCTTGTTCAGATTATTTGTTTTTAATTTCTAAGTGAACAAGATTATATTGGCTAGAAATTAATGGAAGTACTCCCCATGTAAATGATCTGTATCTCAGAAAACTGAAAACTTTTTTAGAAGAATTCAATGGAAATAACTTTCTATGTTATTGATATAAATACAAAGATTAGATATGTTTGCCTATAAACGCTTTCCTTATAATTAACCTTTCAATTAACCTCCCATCTCTCCCTTGTAAAAGAACAAAAAATATAATTAAACAATTCTTTCTTTTATTTGTTTTTAAGGGTTTAGGAATGATTTAAAAAGACGATATAATATATGGTACATAATCTACAGGGAAAGAGATTAGCTTTATTTTTTTTTTAATTCAGGAACTCACTAGGTTGCCCAGATAAGAATAGTTATCAGATGAAAGATTTTTTGAAAACAGAATGATTACTTTGCAAATAAAGTAATAATTCATGATTCTTTTATTTTTTAATTGCTCAATGCCCACTAGTTGATAATGTCAATGGTCTTTTAACTATCTCAAATAATTTGGTTTTGCTTTCTCACTCTCCTTATGATGATTATAGGATAATATTCCAAATTAGATTTCTCCATTATCTTCCAGAATATGAATGCATTTTGGAGAACATATACCTGAGTACCTTTGTATAAATATAAACAAAGATACACATATACATACAAACACCTATTTTAGATTAAGAAGAATTCATTTTATTACAGAAAAAATTAAGGAATTGTTGTATTTGTTATTAAATTGTATAATTTATTTTCCACAGAAGTATTCCTCTGGACTTATATTTCTTTTGAGAAAATTAACATTATGCTGTATCATTTCATAGTTGATTTGACTCTGTTATCTGTATTCCCTATTTTATTAAATCCGATTTTTTAGTTAAGTTCAAAGACTCAGTCTGCCCTAGTGTGAATCAATTTAAAGGAAGGTTGAAAAGGAATGGTATTTTAATGCCCTCAGATATCCTCTAGGACATATGTTTTGTTATGAGTATACCTCTAGCCAGTATAACTTGGGACTGCTGCCTATAAATAAAAACTGAGTTATATATGTGGAGTTTTTGAAGACTAGCAATTCTGGTGTGAGGAAACCCTGAAACCATTTCAGGACTTCTCATTCACCTTTGGTGTCCACTTGATGCCCACCTCTCACCTGTAGCAACAAAAAACTTTAACATGAGTGACAGCCACACCCCAAGAAAATCATGTCAACATAGGAACTAAATCTCATTGAGGGTAACTGGCAGACTTCAAAACTGTTGGTGAGTTAGGAGCATGACTCCCCCAAGCACATAAAACTTCCTTGGCAGAATGGGTGGATAAGAACAATTTGTTCCTATACCTATAAAGGTGGGTGAAGCATCCACTGTGACGCAGAAAGACACTAAGGTCATCCACTGCATCCTGGACTATTGCCAATCATTTTGACTTTTGTCTTGCCACTGAACTACAAAAAAAGTATGAGGTTGATAGGTTTGTGCATTTCTTCCTCCTTTAATCTAATTCATACAAAAGTCAAGACCTTACCCCCCATGTTGTCTTCAGTCCTTTTCAAAGGGCAAACTACAAACAAAAACCAGTTTAGATCAGGTCTCAGTCACCACACCCAAAGTCAACTCTCCTGTCCCAGATCCCTTTGCAAAATTAAAGGAGATTTGATCTCTCCAAGAGGATGACTTACCGGGAATTGGCTTTGAATTGGATTTCATTTTCTAGCTAAAATTAATAGAGGCAGTTGCAGTTGAAGCCCTTGAAGGAATGCACATTCTTTGATCCTCAGAAGGGCATAATTAGTCATACCTAAAAGCTAATAAGACATTTTCCCCAGATGTAGCAAATTGTGTATAATCACTCAGAACTTCTCCTATCCTGAGTCTCAGTAAAAGTGTTTTCCCTTCATTGTCACTAACTTAACAGGGGAGGACATTCTGGTCTACTTTATTAACAGTTATGATGTGTTCTTGTTCATAAAATGTTTTATTCAGGAAAAAAGTGCCTTAGTTTCCCTTTTTTTTTTTTTTGCAGTTTACTCACCACATCTCCTAGCGATAGAGTTATTGAGAGGATAGATTTTAACATTTCCTAAAAGATCAAGTCTCATAAAGAAATAGATACAGTTAATTTCTATTTCTAAGTCATGTTATTTGTGTTGCACTGGAAAAGTATTTTAACTATTCAGTGCCCATCAACCTCTCTGGGATGGACGTGTGGAAATATTAGTCTTCATTGGCAGAAGGAGGTTTCCTACCAGAAGTTCTCAATGCTAGTCAAATCCAGTTCTGGATAAAGAAATAACAATATAAATGAAAACTTTCCTCTCAATGATTATATCAATCTATCATTATTTCCAGCTATAGAAAATTCACCAAAAGTAGCCCGTTGTTCATTGGAACATTTCTTTGGTATTCAATTATCTCCAGATCCAAAGCAGAGACCTTGATGGATATACCTCTCACAGGGCCTCTCTGGACCCACATCAGGAGTCCCATGATCTTGTGGAGTTTCTTGCTGGAGATGATGGCAGTCTCCTTGCACACTGTCTTGTTGGTGTGGAAGTCATTGCCCAGGTGGGTATGGAACTTTTCCATGAAGACTAGAGCCACCTTCTTCAATGGCCTTGGTTCCCACTCAACCCATGTTGGCTCTGGGTGGTGAAGGAAGATCATTCTACTTTGAATCAATTCTTAAATCCACAATATTTATACATATTGAATATTTCATACATTAGATTATCATCTTTATGTTCTTTACTATTCACAAGGTTCCTAAAGTGAAGCATGAAGCAATTATTCAGCAAATTGTCTATTATTTAAACAGGAATCTTATGTGAGTGAACTTTGACCTGCCTTACTATTGTCATTTCATTTTTGACTGTGACTATTATGAATTTCTAATGATCATTTGTCAATTTGAAAATCATGGCCTTGAATAGCTCATGACTTCTATTTAGTTTCTTGCTGAAAACCTTAAAAAAGCTGCTTAATAGGTGCAAAAATTATTCCAGAGCAATCTTGAAGTAAGAAAAATGACAATAATATAATGAATTCATAATCCCTAGAGAGCACTTTTTAAAAATGAAAACATTCAAACTAAAACTCTTTGAGACAATGCTAGATGATTGGACCTTGCAAATGGTTTCCTTTTGCAAAAGTATTTATATATATATATATATATATATATATATATATATATATATATACACACACACACACACACATATATATATATATACACACACACACACACATATATATATATATACACACACACACACACACACACATATATATATACACACACACACACACACACATATATATATATACACACACACACACACACACATATATATATATACACACACACACACACACACATATATATATATATACACACACACACACACACATATATATATATACACACACACACACACACATATATATATATACACACACACACACACACATATATATATACACACACACACACACACACATATATATATATATATACACACACACACACACACATATATATATATATACACACACACACACACACATATATATATACACACACACACACACACACATATATATATATATATACACACACACACACACACATATATATATATATACACACACACACACACACATATATATATATATACACACACACACACACACATATATATATATACACACACACACACACACACATATATATATATACACACACACACACACACACATATATATATATACACACACACACACACACACATATATATATATATACACACACACACACACACATATATATATACACACACACACACACACACATATATATATATATATACACACACACACATATATATATATATATATATACACACACACACATATATATATATATATATATACACACACACACACACACATATATATATATATGTTTGATCTTTTGATAAAGATAGAAGAAGATCCTTGATGAAGATAAAAGAAAGTAACAAGTAGACTTCAGACAATGATGGTTTTGTTTTTGGAGTTATTTGGGTTTCTTTTTTCACAATGCGGCTTATCCTCAAAAACACAAGGTTGAAGATAGGAAGAAAGGGGATTTAGAAAACACTGTTCTTTGTGGATTATTTTTTCACTTATTTAAATTATAAAAGCAAAATATACACTTAATTACTCTTGTAGTTTCTTTTCTGAGTTTATATTAAATGCATATAGGATTCCTGGAGATTTAATCACAGAGATATCATTCCTGTGATAGTTAATATCAAGATTATACAAATGTTTATCAAAACTATTTGAAAATTATGCCAAGTATGTATATCCAATTTAGACTCCAAGTGAATGTTATGGTCCTTTATATGTGCATATTTGCTCATGAGATTGTTCTGCCTATATACAGTTTTAGACTATAACATGAAGATGAGAGTCACAACTACCCTGTAAGGGATACCAAGGTTTCAGCAATAGTTCGGCAATAGTCCATCAAGTTATTATCTTGGATAACAGATAAAATGCCTGTTCTACCACTGTTTATAATTTTATGAGATTTTATGAAAGAAATTTAACCTCTGATCCCGTTAGCACCATTTTTTCAAGGAATGTGTCAGAACCTTGAAAGACATGATGTCTCCATTCAATACAATAAGCAACTAGCATTACATAGTGCTAAGCATGGTCTGTTCTTGACAAGTAGAAAAATAAACAAAATAAACCATGACATTTATTAAATAATAAATATGGGAATTTAATTTTCTTGACACTCTCTTTGTCTATACATACACACACAAATACATACATTTACAAACACACATATAATTGGATTGTGGCATCCCTTTAGTTTAAAGTTAGTATTTCTGTTCTTTAGGCATTCTATCCTTTACAATCTATTTTGGACACATTTTCTCAATTAATCTTCACAATTATATTTTGATATTGTTCAAATGGAGATTTTATCTTTATTTTTTGGATGAAAATGGAGATTCTGAAAGGTTAAATGACATAGGATTGAAAATTTCCTAAAATAACCATTATGTGCATTTCAGAATTCATATATTTGTCTGGGTGTATGTTTGTAGAATGCAATGGGGGAAAGATAGTAGGAATCTCTATGTACTTATGAACTGAAACAACGAGATTCTAACAATATCTCAGGGAAGAAACGTTACAACCACAATGACAAGATCAATGCTAGCAGATGAGAATGTTGAACTAGCATCAGGGATCTTTGAAATAATTTGGTGAAAACAGATGTAGTGAAAAGTAATACTCTCATATTGTTTTGCCATTAATGTCCTCATATTGTTTTTCCATTAATAAAAAAAGCAGCATGTTGCTTGTCAAAGAGTGTCTGGATCATTTCAGGTTCTTAATAAATACTCAATGATGAAGATGGGAAGATGGAAAGAATAGCTCTTGGTTTCTTCTTCCTTGAAATAGTATAATTTAGTGGATAAAAATAAAACCAGACCCATCAGACCTAATTTCAGAAGGTTCAATCATTTACTACCTCTAAAATCATGGTCGAGTCACTTCAGCCTCTAAACATCCTGGTTTAATCATCTTGAAAACAGGGAGAATGGCACACGTTCAGTTTGATCCACTTGCTTGCTACATGGAAGGCTTTTATTTTAAACTGAGAAATGCATAGAAATGTTTGGTCTCATAATTCTAAAATAATCATGAATGTATAGAAATAATAATAATAATAATAATGGTGATGATATTGCTTAACTCCTTAAGTGTTGAGGTTTTGAGTCAAGGAATTTCCCAGAAGGAAATTCCTTCCTGGATTTTGTGAATACAGGTAAAACTTCAGAATAGCCAATGTAATTTTTCAGTTAAAGTAGCCAGAGCATTACAAATAAAAGCAGCCCTGCTTTGTCTGCTTTTCACTTCCCGAAATAATCACTAGCAGTCCTAGACTCCTGTGCACAGAGATAGGCATATTTAAAGTAAGCAAGGGAAAATCCTATAAAAACGTAATACATAAAAAGCAGAGTTTTAAAATCAATGTAATATTTCATTGTGAGCCATGCTAGAAATGAAGTGATCTTCCCTTGCGACTTTCTCAAGAAAGTGTCAATACTCACAGTCAAAGTTACATATTGATTTCCAAGGAGAGATGGTAGCACTGAGATGACAGATAAAACACAATAGACATCTGATCTATGCAATCCAAAATGTGAATCAAATTCACATCAACTTCTGAGCAGAGAAATTTTTCCATGTCACCTAAGCCCTACACAAGTACTGAGGCCTTTTATTTTCTTATTAATCACAATCAAATATGCATACATTAAAAACAGTCCCTCCAAAATCCTTTGGCCACTGCCTGCAATATTAAATCTATTTTGTAATTCATTTTCCTAAACTATGTCTATGTTAGACGCAATTATAAGTTGGAATCAGTGTGGGTGATAAAGATCATGAAAAAGGTTGATAGCTATACAATAGGGTTGATAACTATATAATAGGGTTTTAAAAATTTCATAAATCTTGGCCTCTTTCTCTTTGAAAGGAAACAAAATATAAGGAAGAGTGCCCATTCTAACTTTCATTTGTTGGAAATAGAGATCATGCATTCATACATACACATATTCATACACAGACATGTATATTCCATCAAAATATCACTCTGGGACATGTGTATATATCTCTATCCTATTCTTTCCTTCCTGACAATGGTATCTTGCATATTTTTAAAATTTTCATCTATTTAGTAAAACAAAACAATAAGCAAACAAACAAGCCTTGATTGTCTGACCCTGAAGAACCCATTTAAAAAAGAAATCCCTAGTTTTAGTCTAAAATCTGATATATGCATATCAAAAGTAGCTTCAGAAAACACTATGAACAGATTTCCATCCTGTTTAAATACATGTAACTCTAGCATTGATTTTAAGTCCATTTTTTAAAAAATTCAAATAAAAAAACTGGATTTACAAGGAACTATTTGGTAGGGATTCCATCAATTGAATTTTTCAAAATGTTAAATTTAATAAGTGTGATTTTTATCTTATTTTACTGGAGCATATTGAACTTTATGGTTATTGAGATAGCATTGTCAAAATTTTAGAAGTCAAACTATATAATTCATTTGTTTTGTTTTTTTGAATAATTCCTTCCTAATCCTTCCATTTACTCCTTAAGTATTTTTAAGCACCTCCTGAGAAACATACTAAGGAATTTACATTCTACAAAAGGAAATGCAGGGGTGACTAGCTGGTGCAGTGGATAAAGCACTGGCCTGGGATTCAGGAGTACCTGGGTTCAAATCTGGTCTCAGACACTTAATAATGACCTAGCTGTGAGGCCTTGGGCAAGCCACTTAACCCCATTTGCCTTGCAAAAACCTAAAAAAATAAAAAATAAAAAAATAATAAAAAAAGGAAATGCACATGTTTGAATAATTTTAATTAAAATATAGCATAAATAATAAAGTATAAAACTACTGCAAAAGGGAAGATCACTCACAAGCAAGCAGGGTCTCATAAAAGGGTCCTCATTAAAAAAGGGGTCTCATGTATAAGGTCATTCTTGATATATTCATCATCATGATCATAGTTAACATATAGATAACATCAAACTATCATGACAAGGGACTATGCTAAGCACTCGAAATTTATCCTATTTGAGCCCAAAAATATCTGTGGGAGGTAGATACTATTATTTTACAGATGAGAAAACTGAAGCAAACATGCTAAATGCCTTGCCAGAGATCTATAACAAGTAAATGCCTGAAGTCAGAGTTAAATTCAGGTCTTCCTGACTCCGACCTGGAATTCCATCTACTATGGCACATCACTACCCAAGAACAAAAAAATACATGAGAATGTAGGAATTTCCATAATAACAGCTGGGATTCACTTCCAAAAGGAACTAATGAACTCTGAATACATAGGGAACTATATGGTTAATGTCCTTTTCTTAAAAAAAAAAAATTAATCCATCCTTTCTTCGAAAGGTGGTTATTAGTGAATATTTTGCCTGACCACATGTATAATTGTTATCACATTACTTGTGGCAGGGACAGGAGAAAAAAGAAGAATTTGAACTCATTTTTAAATGGATTTTTTTTATTTTACATGTAAATGGAAAATATTTAATGGAATAAATAAAATATATTGAAAAAATAATGAACTGAGAAAGAAAAGAAGTCCAAGAGTGGGACATAGTTTACTCGAAGACAAAGAGAATGGAGATGGAATTCCATCTATGTTAGATAGAAAATAGCACACTTAAACTGGTATCCAGTGTTTGGGGAAATTAACAGGATTCTGGGATATTAGACTGGGACAAACTGGAAAGAGCTGTTAATGTCATACAATGAAGTTTGTATTATATCACATAGTAGTTGAAAATCACTCAAGGTGATAGGTGGCAGAGGGCTGGACCTGAAGGCCATCAGGCCTGAGTTGAAATCTAGCCTCCTAAGCAAGTCACTTAAATTCTGATAGCTTCAGTTATTTAAAGAAAATATAGATATAATACTATCTACCCCCCTACTGGGGTTATTATGAGAATAAAAGATACACTAATTATAAAGTATTCTGAAAACTGTAATATGCTGTATGAAAAATATTATTATACTATTTTTTAATCTGGACTCTGTTTTCAAAACTCAGTACTTTCCCAACTCAGTCAACCTCCTCTTCCTTCTTACTAAAAGACTGGAGATTGGAGCACTAAACTCCTCCTACAGCTTTCTTGTATAGACAATTAAAGTAATTGCAAGCATTGAAGTTTTGAATAGTGATTTATACATATGAACTCATTTGATTCTCACTATAATCTTGTAAGTTAGATGCTATTATTGCCTCTACTTTACTGAAGACAAACTGAATCTTTGAGAGGATAAGTGACTTACCCATGTAACAAAGCTATGTTTGTCTTCTCAGACAGGATAGGAACTCAGTTCTTCCCGATTGGAAACCCAAGCCTGTATCTACTATACTATATAGGTGGCAGAATTGGCTTCTAATTTTTCCTTCAGACTTGAAGTCACAAGAGTAACATAGGAATTTCACATACTATGTATGTTGCTACTGTTTTTCTTCCAATTAAAGATTTATTTAGTGAATGAATCTCTCTCAATTCATATGACATGGACAGTGCTTTGTGTTAGTCATACCTGTGGCAGTTACTAATGTGGTTAGTAGATTCCTGACCTGCATCTCCTTTACATAGGGCCTTGTAGGTGCCTGTTTTTCTCTCTCCTAGCTTAATGGAAGCATTATTAAAGGATAGGGTCTATGTCTGATTCAAGTAAAATCTTTTTTTTTTTAGGTTTTTTTTTTTTGCAAGGCAATGGTGTTAAGTGGCTTGCCCAAGGCCACTCAGCTAGGTCATTATTAAGTGTGTGAGGCCGGATTTGAATTCAGGGACTCCTGACTCCAGGGCTGGTGCTCTATCCATTATGCCACCTAGCTGCCCCCTCAAATAAAATCTTACAGAGATATTATTATATTTCAAAGAGGTCAATTATAGAGTTATATTATCAAACTAAATGAATACAGCCAACATATTAGATCCATGGTTTCCATGGTTTGTGTGTGCTTTTCTTTTATGTTCCCTGGTGGTCACGTAAATTTAACCATCTTGTCAATCAGATTTGCAAATTTTTTGTGTATGATCTTCAATCACTCACCCTTTGAGGATACAGTCAACGTGCTAGAAAATTTTCCTCTTTTTCTAATATTGTATCAAGGTTACTAGAGAGATTTTTTTTCAGCTTTGGTACCAACCAAACTTCTCTCTACAAGTAACAATAGGGATTTAGAGAGAAGTGAAATATGTATTTAATAAATTATTCACACAGTATACGCAATGAATGATTTAGCCCTTTGTATATTTGCTTTTTTGTTTGTATGTTTTTCCTTTCACAAAGGCAACTGAATTTTCAGGCTAATTAATAGAGTTGCTTTATTGGTGTGTTGATTTAAAGAAAAAAACAAAGACTATTTCTATGGGGAAAAGCTGATGAGTGTTAACAATAATGTTCTAATTTCATGAAGAGGAAAATCAAGTAAAAAGTCTTAATTTGTTACCTTTTTTAGGCAATTTTCATGTAAAGTCAGTCTTCTTTAAGTACTATCATAGAAAAGTGAATGTGTTTAAAAGGATTCAACAAAGAAACATAATTTTGTAAATGTAGAGTGAGAGATAAAACAGTCTTAAAAGATGAAAAGCTGGAATCATCAGTTAGTGGTGATGTATCAAGACAAAATTAATTCACCAGGTAATGCCTTTGAATTTTAGGTAGGTAAAACCATAGGAAGATCTAGATAGCATTTACTCATTCCTTCTTTCATCTTCCATGTAACCAGTCTGAACTGAACATTTATTTTGTGGTAAGTATGCCACTGAAAATAAACAAATGACCAAACAAAAGGTAAGATATCCAAGATCTCATGGGGATAAAATCTTACAGGGAAACCAACAACCCTGGACATAGATAAAAGCAATATAGTTTTTAACACTAATAGCTCAGGAAAGGGAGGAGGGCTAACAGTCAAAAGGATAAAGAAAGAGCTCATACTGTAGTGTTGATTGAAATAAATTATAAGCTATGCACATAAATTATACACATATACAACACTCAAATTATAATAATTAATATATAAATACATTATAAACATAGTGAATTTTCTAGATTCTAATCTCATCAAGAGCTAGGGTCAAGTATTATTAATCTCATATTACAAACTATGCATTTATATAACATTCTTGATGTTGATAACTAAGTTATTTTACCTTTTGCAGCCTGTATTTAGATGACATCATTTCCAAGCTCATTCACTGCCTTAGAAGTCTATGTTTCAATAATAGCTAATATTGAGGAAATTATGGCTAAATTCATAAATAAGATGGAATTGCACTGAATTAGATGTGGCAAATGAGTTATCAGTTTTCATTATGAAAGAGACAATAACACATCCCATCATTATCAGGAACATTCTGAGACTTTTCTCTTTGTAAAATGTTTTCTGCTGGGCAATAACTCACATTCACTTTCTTTATAAGCTCCTTGAGGGAAAGGCTTAGAATCAGTGGTATCTGGTAAGGGGGCAGCAGGTGAGTCAGAGCTGAGCCTCACCTCTGATTGAGATGGTTTAAATACATACACCTGATGCACACAATTAAACACCTGCCAGGTGCATGCACTCAACACTGCAATCAGCTCTTGCCTTTCCTGCCATCCCCTGGCTCCCCTCACCAGAGGTCCCTGAGTGTCCTTTTTTATTCGGTACTCCCCTATCCATATAGAGTAGTCCTTTCCTTGATCTGTATGCAGAGAAAGAATTGAGGACTTTGAACAAAGACCAAAGACTATTACCTTCAATTAAGAAAAAAAATACCGTTATCTTATTATGTAATTTTGCTATCTCTTATACTTTATTTTTCTTCCTTAAGGATATGATTTCTCTCTCATCACATTCACCTTAGATCAATGTATACCATGGAAACAATGTAAAGACTAACAGACTACCTTCTATGGGGGGTGGCAGGAGGGAAGCAAGATTAGGGGAAAAATTGTAAAACTCAAAATAATTAAAATCTTTCTAAAAGTGTAAAAAAAAGAATAGAGCAGTAAAAATAAATTTAAAAATAAATTTTAAAAAGAATAGAACAGTAGAATAAATTTAAAAAAATAAATTTTCTTATTATGGGAATATTAGTTTTTTAGCATTTATTCAGTAATTTTATTTCCCCTTATTTATAGAAAACAGTTTTTAATATTAGTTTTTAAATTTTATGTTGCAAATACTCTTCTCCCCAGTTGAATAGGTAAGCAATTTAATATGGATTAAACATATGTAGTCATGCAAAACATAATGCTCATGCTATAAAAGAAAATATAGAACAAAAAAAGAAGAAATAACAGGAAAATTAAGACAGTTTTTAAAGTTTGCTTTGATTTCTATTCACGTTCCATAAGTTATTTCTTTTAGGAAGGATAGAATTTTTATTTGCCTTGAGCCAGTATTTTGCTGAGAATAGTTGTCATTCACAGTTGATTAACTCATAATAATACTGTTACTATGTACAATGTTCTACTATTTCTTCTCATTTCTACTTGTATACATTCAAATAAGTCTTTGGAGGTTTTTTGAGAGCATTCTTTTCATCATTTTAATAGCACAATATTATTCCATCACAATCATATAACACAACATGTTCAGGCATTCTTCAGGTCATGGGAATTCCCTCAATTTCTAATTTTTTCACCAGAATAGAGATACTCTAAATAAATGAATGAATGAGTGAATGAATGGATGGATGGATAAGTCAATAAATATAATATATATATATATATGTATAAATGAATATATATGATATATTTCATATATAAATTCCTGACCCTTTTTATTTTTTATCTCTTTTGATTACTGACTTAGTAATGGTATTCCTAGGCTAAAAGGTTTTATAACCCTTTCAGCATAATAATGTCTCAGTTTTACCACAACTATTCTAATGGGAAAATTAGTTAAAAACCTTATGGCAGCAGAGAGAAGCTCAGGAAATTTCAACGCTAAAATATTTTTGTTTCCAAATCTGAAAACTTTGCTTTTTGGACTTTCTACAATGCCTTGAGAATTTGATACCAGGATGTGTCTCCATCTGAGCATGCTGAAACTGTATGAATGTGACAATCAAGTTCAAGGTGAGCAGAAATACACTAGTTTCATAGCCATATGACTGTTGGTCAATTTTCATTTAGATTGGAGCCATAATCCATAATTTCTTCTGTCATTGCCAAAGACTTGGAATTAGTATGAATTAGTATGAAATAAAATTTCCTAATTATTATTCCTGTGTATTCATCCTATGCTATTGAACAAATATCAGATTATTTTTGTTGTCTTTCAAAGAAGACTAATTACTTGATAACTGGTGCAACATGAAATTGATATTTTTACTTTCAAAATGTCTATTCCAGAAATATGCCTACATGTCTTCATTTTGAATGAACTCCTATCATGATAGAGAAACCTCTCATAGTCATAGGCATATGTCTTCTGCATTTTCTTCATTGTATACCCCGTTGATCAATCATTAAATCAAATTGTGTTTGTTCCGGCCCTTCTTACAGGGAACAAATTATTTCCATCAAAGGAAAACAAAGGAAGAAAGATTATGATTATGTTGGTTATCATTATTATGTTGGAATTATGATTATAGTTGAAAAATAAGTTCTGATCTGATTCTTATCCATTAATATCATTTTTCCTTATTACATTCTCCACATTAAAGTGATTCTTCACTCATCACGTATACATAAAGTTCCAACAATTTCTAGTCATTATATAAGCAAATTGGGGAATGTAAAGTATTTTGCAATATGGTACCTATGCTCAGAACTCACAATATATTTGGATAGATTGTAGATATAGCTGAAAAATCCTTGGAAAGAAAGGATTATGGGGCAAAATGAGAGGGGTGAAATATATAATTGGCAGTCATGTTTTCCAAGGGAATTAAAGAGACATTAACATTTTTTAACATCAGAAGAATGAAAAGATATAAATTTAGAAATAACAAAATTTTTAAAAATAACAAATACAGTAGAATTATGAGTTAATCACCTATGAATGACTACTCTCAACAATACAATGACTCTAGACAACTGAAAAAAATTTGAAAATAAATTGAACAAAGCTGATATTCTTTCATTTGCAACGTTGTTTTCCTTTCTGTCTGAAGATTTTCATGTTCTTCAAATTCAGATTAAGCAAAAATCTGGAAGAATTGAAAGAATTGAGGAAGGAGAAGATTTTTGAGGTGAAGTTGAAAGTTTGAAGTTTCTGGAATCATAATTTGAAATTATCATTCAGGTAACTGAAAGACATTAAATGTAGTGGAGAAAGTTAATGACAGTACAAAGAGAATATTTTAGGGAGAATAGCAGGCAGTTTTGAAAGACTAGATTGGAAAGAAGAGAAACTAAAGCCAGACAGTCATTTTAGAAGTCTCTTTTTAAACATGTGCCTATTTTGGCCCCCCACAGCCTAAAAGCAAGGTATGTTACAATTCTCATCTCCCCCAGAGTTTTCCAGTACCCTTAAAGGTGTTTGAAGGTATCTAGTGTTTGCCATTTGTTCAAGTCCCTATCAAATATGTATTTTAGGAGTTCTCAACAACCTACTTCCATTTAAACACTTAACAGTAAAATTAGCTTTTAAAAAGGAATATTTTATTCAAATTTAGAATAAGAACAAACATGCAATCATTCCTCCAAATACATGGAGGGGCCTAATCCTCCCCACCCCAACCATCTTCACCCTGTGAGTAGGGGAAAGGGATTATTATGTTCACCTTTTAGCTTTATTCTTGTAAGGTATGGTCCCACTAGGTTCTCATCCCAAATCCACCTTCATTTCAAGTTTCATGCAACCTGGCATCTCAGGAATGCTCCTACCTCCAACTTGACAAGACTAGAATTCTTCTATATAAGAAATTCATCTTTTTTGTTGTCTCTGACTTTTCATGATTCCATTTGGAGCTTTCTTGACAAAGAAGCAGAAATGAGTTTGTAATTTCCATCTTCAGCTCATTTTATAATTGAAGAAACTGAGCCAAACTGGGTTAAGGGACCTTTTCAAGGTCACACAGCTAGTCTGTGTCTGAGACAAGATCCTGAAACTAGAACTGAAAAATGACAAATGAACGAGATCAAGATTTGAGTCTAGGTCTTAGGTCCCTCTAGCATACAAAGGAAGACAGAGAAGATAACTTTTTGGTGACATTAAACTCAGTGCACCTCCTGGTTCCTTCAGAAAAAGAGAGAAAAATTCTAAAAAATAGCCAGTTTAGATTACACAGTCAGTCACATGGTAATTAAAGGTAGAATATCTTCCAGGAGAAGATTGCTCTTATCTCTCATAGCACCTCTATCCTAGGCATAGCCCTTTTCCCTTTCTGGACTAATCTCACTTCTAGATTCTTCCCTCTTTCCCTTATAGAAAACATATCTTACTTCAAATTTGACCCATTTCTCCTAGCTCTTCAGACTAGGTCAAACCTCACAAAACTAATCCATCGTCAATCTTTATGTCAAATATTCAAAAGTATCATCATGTCCTTTTGAAACTTGGTCTTTTCTTTGCTGAGTATCCACGTTAGTTCCCCGGACCATCCTATGATCTCTTAATATATGGGTGTTAACCACTGGATTGGGATTTTACTATTCTCTCAAATTACATTATTCTTGTCTTTATTTTCTCAAAGGTAAATGGATTCTTTTTTTTCCTTGTGTGAAACATACATTATACATTGATTACTTTCAACCATTGCTGCGAACTATGACCTCTTATTTGTAAAGAAGAGATCTAATGGTTTTTAAATGACAATAGCAGTGCATCTCTTGCAAAAGAATTCACCAGAACTCTTCAGATAAAAGGTACTTACCTGAAGTAGAAATAGCAGCAAGTAAAGGTTTTCCAGATGACAGGGAGGATGCTTGATTTGGAGGTGACAACTTCAAATAGAAAGAAACCAGCTCTGATTGACCTGGGGATACAATTAGTTGTAACTAGCAGCAGCAGAATTGGAAGCTAGCCAAAAGACGATGACTCAAGTCCCCTCTTTCTCTAATAAAGAGCATCTTAAGTGTGGGTCTGAGTGTTTGTTTCACAGTCTGGCAAAACATAAAGATCCCTTCTAACAATCATTTGTAAAATTGAAATAAAACCATCAGAGAATGTTGAAAATAAGGTGTTTTTGTATGTACATTCAATGAAGCTTGAAACTGTCCAGCTATCCAAGATTAAGAATCCTTTGTGTACTCTCATTAGAATAGAAATTTCTCACACTGACATCTTCTTTCTCAGCTCCTTTAATCAGTTTTCTTTACTTTAGTCATTAACATGTCATTTGTATAAAGAATTAATTTCTTTTTTTTCTGAGAAGTTAAAGTTTTATGGCATTTTATTTTAGTCTTTATTTTACTGACATTTAATTTAAATGGTGTTTTTATTTGTTTGATATTGACTGATTGACTTATACTATGAAGAGAGTCTATCCTATTTGGCAGCTCAAGGTTAATCTTTTCCTTTCAATGAAAGGCGGAATGGAAACCCAGAGTTGGAATGGGATTTGTCTGTTTTATAGAAAAGGACGTGTTTCTTTAGTTGTTCTTTTTGATTTAATTGCTACGTACACAAAAGTAAAAATGGCACCTTTGATTTTCCTAGATGTTTTATAGATCCTCTGTTTAGAGGTATAATCATTGGAGGATGGTCCAGGAATCACATGAATGAAATTTTAAAATAGCAAAACAAAACAAAACAAACAAAAATGCAAGATATATTTGGAATTCAAATTTTCAGCTGCTTTATGCACAGCAGCTGATGACACTGCTGGCTCTCCTTTCCTTCCTGTTAGAAGAAACAATGGCAGACAGGATTCTCACTCTCTCAACAAATAAGAGGAAATGAATGCAGGTGACAAGAATGCCATGCACTTGGGTCCTGGGCAAGGCAGGCACCAGAATTTCGGTCTTTTCATAACAAAGAAGCCTTTCCAGGATCCAGGACAATGTTAGTTTCAGATGTTTTATTGACAGAACATTTGTTACACCATGAATGATATGTGATTACACTAATAGCTTCTTTTGACTGAGAAGCTATTTGAACTGGAGTGGGCAGGCGGGTTTGAGTCTCTGGTTTTTGGCTGGACTAAATCGCTCAAACATGACCTTGACTGGCAATCAAAAAATTAGATAAAAGAGCAATACAAACCCACCATTTAGAGTTCAGTAACTGGGGTCAGCTTGACATTTTAGACATTGGGCTGGTTGTGTACATACTTCTGAACACAAACATTTAAAGTTGTTTGACGTGCTAAATAAGATATCAAAGCATTCACAGAATATCAGACTCATTGAACAAAATTGCTGCACTTCAGCTGCCAGAGGGAGAACAATTTTCACTCTAGCCTTATGATATATTTCCTTTTGTGAAGCTATTGAAATGCTGATAAGGTATAGGAAGCAGAGACAGTTGTATATGTACACGGAACCTTCTGTTTATAGGAGGCATCTGATTTGGGTTTCATAGAGAGACTGCAAGACTGAGAATGAAACGGATTCACTTGAAGTCCTGATTCCATTACTTATTAGCTATGTGATACTAGTCAATCCATCTAATATCCTTGAGCCTCATTTTCTTCAAAGGGCAACTGGTGGTAAATATTTTTTCCTCTATGTATCATGAATCATTGTCACTTTTGCCGAGGTGCGAATTACTTATTAGGTATAAAGGCACTTTGTAAGCTGGACAGCAATGTTGAAATATAACATCAAGGTTCTTTTTTAATATATCATAGTCATTTCTTTTGCAATAATCGAATCAGCATCTTCAACTGTGCATTCTAGTTCCTAAAATATGGTCACAGTGGAATAAATAAGAATAAACATATTCTGTTCTCATTGTTCTGTTCCTTTGTTAAATGGCAAAGACAGACTATTTAAGCTTGAACAGAACTTTGCAATCATGTGATTTAACCTAACACCTACCAGGGAAAGGATACCCAAGAAATGTCCATATAGCCTCTTTGTGAGTAGGAATGAAACCTTCTATATTAAAAAGAAGAGCATTTTATTTTTAATGGTTCTAATTCTGTGAGCCTTTATTTTCTTGTCCTGGAGTTTCAACTAGCTGATTTCTATCTTCTGTTGATTATTCATGGTACTGCTTTCTAAGGTCAAGAAGAAAATTTCATGCCCATGTGTGAAAGTAGCTAATAGTCCGTGACACTGCTTTTTCAACATAAATACCGAAGATACATTAAAAAACTTCATATTACATAGATTTAAAACTTTCCACTACTGTAGACACTAATCTTTGAAAAAATATTTAGCTAGTCAGTGCACTTCATGACCTATAGAGGTTACAAATGAATAAAGTGACCTAGATGAGTGAAGTCTTTTAAAAAATTCTCTGCATTGAAGGCAGAGTCAAGATGGTGGTATGAAGGTAGGATTTCCCAGAGGTTCATTTCTATGAAACTCCAAAGGCCTTAGAATTATGACTCTAACTATATTTTGGAGAGGCAGAACCCACAGAAAGATTCAGTGAGACAAATCTTCAGCCCAAGGTAACTTGGAAGATCCATGGGAAGACCCTGTCTACCTGGTTGGTGGGGATGGCAGGGTAGCCAGGATCATTCATATGATCTCTAACTTTCCAGGAAAAGCTCATGGGGTCCCTAGGCTCATGGCAGCAGAAGAAGTATCTAGACCTCCCAACCTAAGAATCACCAAGCACAGCTTGAAAAATCAGTGGGGAACCTCTGCCAGAATGAGCCCAGAGCCCTGGTCAGAGTGGCCCTAAGAGCAGCCCCAACCTCAGGTAAGGGAAGCAGTTCTACAGACCTATCTATGTAGGGAGTCACCAGGCAGCTGCTTCCAGAGCTCTCAGTTCCAGGAAGGTAAGAAGTGGGGCAAGAGACTGTTGAGGTCTTTTCACTATTTCTGGGACAGGACTCTTGACCTCATAGCCTGGATACCCTCACTGGCACAGAGCAGGGTCCCTCCCCATAGCTCCAGGACAGAGGGGAGTGCTTGTGATCGTTCACAAATGAGAGCACAGACAGGAGAGCAGGCAGAGCTTCCCATAAGACACTGAGGGAACTGAGGTCCTTGTGGGGGTATCCCAAGAACACTCAAAAGCTTGGAAGTACCTCAGAACCAGGGAACAGGCCACCCAATCCCAGCACCTTGCAAAAAGTAAAAAAAAAAAGAAAATGTATTAAATCTGACTATTTTCTCCTGTAATCTGCCCTCTCCTCTATCACCCACATCCCCCCTTCCCCCATCGCCTTTCTTACCTTTTCTTCTGTAGATATGTATACCCTATTGAGTGTGTATGCTGTTTCTTCTCTGAGCCATTTCTGATGAGAGTGAAGCTTCTCTTATTCCCCCTCATCTCCCCCCTTCCATATCATTGCAAAAGCACATTGCAAAAAAGTATCTTTTATATGAAATATCTTAGTCTATTCCACCTCTCCTTTCTCTTCCAGTACATTTCCCTTTTAGCCATTGACTCCATATTTACAATATATCTTCAAATTCATCTCTCTCCTGTGCCTCATCTATAAAAGCTCCTTCTACCTGTTGTATTAAATGAAAAGTTTTATATGAGTATTATCAGTATCATTTTTCTATGCAGGAATACGTGTAGTTCATCATCATTAAGTCCCTCATATTTTACCCTTCTCCTCCACCTGAGTCCTGTATTTGAAGGCCAAACTTTCTGTTCAGCTCTGGTGATTTCAACAGGAATATTTGAAATTTTCCTGGTTTATTGAAAGTCCATCTTTGCTCCTGGAAGAGAATGTTCACTTTTTCTGGGTAGTTGATTCTAGGTTGCATTCCAAGCTCTTTTGCCTTCCAGAATATTACATTCCAAGCCCTAGGAGCCCTTATTGTAGTTGCTGCCAAGTCCTTGTGATCCTGACTTCAACTCTACAATGTTGGAATTGTGTCCTTTTGGGTGCTTTTAATATTTTCTCTTTCTCTTTGACTTGGGAGTTCTGGAACTTGGCTATATTACTCAGGGAGGATGTTTTTGGATCTCTTTCCAGAGAAGATTGGTGGATTCTCTCAATTTCTATTTTGCCCTTTGCTTCTAGTATATCAGGGCAATTTTCCTGTAGGAATACTTTATAAATGAAGGTAAGGCTCTTTTACTGATCATGACTTTCAGGTTACCCAATAATTTTTAAGTTATCTTTTCTGAATCTGTTTTCTAGATCAGTTGTTTTTACAATGACATATTTCATATTTTCTTCTAATTTTTCATTCTTTTGGTGAAGTATTGTATCTTGACTTCTCATGACATCAGCAGGTTCCTTTAGCTCCATTCTACATCTAAAGGATCTGTTTTCCTCAGAGAGCTTTCTTATCTCCTTTTCCATCTGGCCAATTCTGCTTTTTAAAGTGTTCTTCTCCTCAATAACTTTTTGAACTGTTTTATCCATTTGACCTAAGCCGGTTTTTAATATGTTATCTTCTTCAACATTTTTTTGGCTCTCCCTGGCTAAGCTGCTGACTTTGTTTTCATGTTTTTCTTGCATCTCTCTCATTTCTTTTCCCAATTTTTTTTCTATCTCCCTTACTTGATTTTCAAAATCTTTTTTGAACTGTCATAGTCTGAGCTTAACTTCTATATCTCTTGGAATCTTTACAAGCAGAAGCTTGGAATTTCTCTTCTTCAGGTTGAGTATTTTGATCCTCCATGGGATTATAGACACATAATTGTCAGTGATCCAGTTCTTTTTTTTTTCTGTTTACTCATTTCCTTAGCCTATGTCTGGTTTTAGGGTGCTTCCTGAGCTTTATTAGGACACCCCCCCAGCCCCACAAGGACCTGAAGTATGTGAGGCTCTGACTGCTTTCCTGTTTTGTGAATGACCACAAGTGCACCCATCCACCATTGGGTAGATGGGGGCGGGAATCCCTGCTCTATGGGGGGCCTGTGACCAGGCCCTGAATGTGGTCAGATCCTCAGAGTCCTGTTCCAGAGGACAGACCTTGTACGTCTCCCTCCACTACCTTGCCTTCAGTGGGCTGAGCGCTTAGAGTACAGCTTCCTGGAGCCTCCTGCTGGGTGACTCTGGGGCCTGCATCCATTTCCTGGACCTAGGCTGCCATGGTCACGCTGAACACCGTGGCTACTCTGAGGACCTGAGTTTTATTTTCTCTCTGGCAGAGATCTCCCTGTTGATCATCCAAGTTGACCTTCCAAGTTGACATCCCTGGGGTGCAGGTCAGGAAACTGCTTCTGGCTGCCAGGATTTGGTGCCCTGGGGCTGTTCCCAGGAGGCTGAAGTTCCTTTGCTCTGGCAGGCCTTCCCCTCTAACCCTGTGGAACAGAATTTTCCTACTCTTTTCCAGGTTACCTTGGGCTGGAGAATTGCCTCACTGGATTTTTCTGTGGGTTCTGTCTCTCAAAAATTTAGATTCATAATTTTAAGATTTTTGAAATTTTTTGGTGAGAGCATCTAGGAGAGGCTCTTCTCCTGCTGTCATCTTGGCCCACAATATATTTTTAAAGAGGAACAAAGTGAAAGGAGAAAGAGAATAGAATAACCAGGAGAGGTGAAGAATGTATTTAGTAATAGCAACTGTAGGGGAAAAATATATGTAATCAAAATCTCCCTCCCCCCTCTTCCCCCTCTCTCATTCATCCCAGAGACAGAGTTGATGGAGTCTGAACATAGATTAAAGTACAATATTCTTTTCTTTTTCTCTCATCTTATTTTTCCTGAGGGTTTTCTATTTTTGTGGGGGAGAGGGGTGACTAGGTTTGCCCTTACAATATGACTATTTTAGTCATGTGTAAATAAATAAATAAAAATAAAATTTAAAAAAATAAAAAAGAATAACTTGGTAAACAAAGTAAATATCTTTGGATGAAAAATTATTGCAAAGTGATAAGAATATTACAATTATTGCAAAGTGATGAGTTATCAATAGAGATTTAAAAAAATCAAAAAATAAATTCTTTGGATTTTTCCTTACTGGAATCATGTACTATATCCTTGAATTTTTCCCCACCTACCTTGTTGCCTCCTTCCTCTAGTTCTGCCCAGATCACTGTGAGAAATACATGTACTTTAAATTCGAAGATGACAATCTTGTGTACATTGACTTGTCTTACTTCTCTTGGACAATTAAAAATATTGACAGAATATATGAAGTAAAGGACTTTGAGTCTGGGAACTCGAATTCTACTCTTGCAATTCATTGTCAGATTAAAGAATTTACTAAGTTTTTTGGGTCTCTTTTTTATTTCAGTATAAAATACATGTCCTGGACTGGATGATTTCTACCTTTATCATTCTCCCATCCTATGGTAAGAGAGAGATAAATGACTAAAAAGTATATACAGAGATAGAGAGAAAGGGAGAGATAGATATAGAGTGAGATAGACAAAGACACAAGAACAGAGATGAGGGAGAGAGAGACAGAAACAGATAGAGTGCGATAGCAAAGACACAAGACAGACAGACTGAGAGACAGAGAGATTGAGAGTTTGGAACAGTTCTCAAAGTAGAATGTGCTTTCTTGGTTGACTATGTTCCATTTATACTGTAAGTCTCAAGTATAGATTGGATGACCACTTGAGAGATAAGTTAAAGTGTATTTTTATTTTCAATTTGTTTTGGGCATACCTGATACATGATCATCTATCTTTCATCTAATGTTCAGAAATTCCCCAAGGAAATCCTTTTTATTTGTACCCATGTACAGGTTGGACAACATTGCACATGAGATTTCTTCTAACTTTGAGGTCCTGATTTCTGATTCTTTTGTAGCTTTTTGGGACATTGATCTTCGTCCTTGTGGACAATTTTGGAAAACTAGAATCAAGGAACGTAGAATGGTTACCATAGGCCAAAGCCTCCATGAAGCCTGTCTTCAAGATGGAATAAGTTCCAAACATTGTGATTCTAAAAATCTCAGTGTAGGGGGGTGGGGGTAGTGGTAGAAACAACTTCCATTCTCTTTTGGGAGGCCTGGCACTCCTCTCACCCAGCAGGGGACCAGGAAATAATTTACTTCCTTATATGATCAGCCTCAAATGAACCAATTAAACCTTCCTCCTGAGCCAGCCACTTAGGCACTAGAAAAAAACCCTTTGAATGTGCTTGTATTTCTCATTATGCTCCAGGTGTTCACATTACGGATGAGTGATGAACAACTTCCTCTGTAAGCAAGATTTGGGATTGGTATACCAAGGGGAATATACACTCAGGGGAATGATAAGAGCAGATGTTTTCTGAATTATAGGAATCTTCCTCAGATATTAAAGGAATTTCTGATCTTGAACCATCTATCTTATCTTGATATAGATATCGGGATTTTTTAAACCAACTCAAATGTCCTGAGATACCTGAATGTTAGGTATAAAACAGATCCATGATCTTCAACTGTGTCCTAAAAATACTCTGTTGTAATAGAAAGGCCAACGAATTTGTAGTCTATGTAGACCTGTACTGGAATGCAAACTTTCTTATTAAGGAATTTAGTAAAAATATTATTTTTGGTAAAATTGACAAATCTGTGTGATAGAGTAGAAGGAGGATTTCAAGGTAATGACCCTGGTTTTGACTCCTTTCTGAATAGCATCCTCAACAAGTCAATGGACATTCTTGTGTTTGAACTGATTCATTTATAAAATTAGAGTTTGGTTTAGGTGATCTCTAAGATCTCTTCTAGATCTAAATATCAGATCTGATGATGCTACAGAACCTTAGTTTTCTCTTACATAACAAAGGGCTAATGATGTTTTCAATATCTACCTAATAGGGGTGTTGTGAAGGTATTTCGCTAATTTGCATAGCTTCTTTTTAACTTCTATGAATTCTTTGATAGACATATAATCTTACCAGGATAATCCCTTCATTCTTCTCATCCAAATTGCCCAGCAGCCCTACCATTTCATCTGAATGTTGATATCTTCACTTCAATCTGCCTCCTAGCTCAAAAGCTAGAAGCATAAAAAGGCAAACATGAAAGAGAAAGCATTAAGAATTTGAAATGGTCAAACTGTTCATATTGCTACTTGAGAAAATTAAACTTAAGATTACTAAAACCTTTCTTATTGTTAGGGAAGTTAGAAGGAGTATATGTAAACAGAAAACACAGGTGTGAGTTGAATGTAATGTCATGATTATGTAAAAAAATAAAATTAAGGGGTGAGAAAGAAGAATGAATCTGAATAATGGAAAAGGGGGAGGTAGAAGGGGGTAAATTATTTGATGTAAAAGTATCCCGGCCGGCTAGGTGGCCCAGTGGAGAATCAGGGAGTACCTGAGTTCAAAGCTGGCCTCAGACACTTCATAATTAGCTAGCCTTGTGGCCTTGTGCAAGCCACTTAACCCCATTGCCTTGCAAAAAAACTAAAAAAAAGTATCCCAAAAGAGATTATTGCAGTATAGAGGAAAAGGAGGGAAGTGAGGAGTAGGAGATGTCTACTTTACTCTTATGGGAATTGGCTCAAAGATTGGAATAAAATACACACTGGTTGGTTTTTAGAAATCTATCTTACTTTATAGGATAGTATGTGAGGAAGGAGATAAGAGAAGAGGCTGTGACTGAAAGGAGGACAATTTGGGAAAGATGATAGGAGCAAAAGGGAAAAGAAGAAAAAAGGATTAATGGGGAGAAAATATGATGGAGAAAAATATATAGGTGATAATCATTACTGTAAAAAAACAAGTTATACTGAGTTTTTTTAAATCAAATATCTAGAAATAAGAGGAATTCCTTAATTGATAAATGGCTAAAGGATATGAGCAGGCAATTTTCAGATAAAATAATCAAGACTATCTATAGTCATATAAAAAATGCTCCAAATCACAGTTGATTAGAGAAATGCAAGTTAAAAGAGAACTTTGAGCTACTGCCTTATATATGACAGATAGATTAATATGAGAAAAAAAGGAAAATGAGAAATATTGGAGTGGATGTGGGGAATTGGAAACATAAATATATTGTTGGTAAAGTTGTATACAGATATTTAAACATTCTTTGGGAGCAGTTTGGGACTTTGCGTAAACAGTTATATCCTGCATATTCTTTGACCTAGTAATACAGTTATTATGTCTGCATCTGAAGAGATCAAAAACAAAAGGTACAAGGACCTATGTGTATAAAAGTATTTATGCCAGCTCATTTACAGTGGGCAAAGATTTGGAAATTAAAACAACTGGGGTGTGGCCAAACAAACTGTTGCATATGAGTGTGGTGGCATCCTATTACAATTTAAGACGTGACAAGGAGGATGCTCTCAGAAAAACCTGCAAGGACTTAGCTGAACCGATGCAAAGTGTACCCAGTAAAAGCTATATTGCATGATGATTTATTATGAATGATTTAGCTATTCTCAACAATGCAAGATCCCAGACAACTGTGAGACTTATAATGTGAAGTATTGTCCATCATCAAAGCCTGAAAGTGAACTGAAGATACATTTTTCTCTTTATTTTTATTATTTTTTATTTGTATTTTGTTTCATAACATGAATTATATGGAATCACATTTTTCAAGACTAGTGAGGGATATGTCAAATTGCTTGCCTTCTCAATGGGGAGATTAGAGGAGAGAGAGAGAGAGAGAGAGAGAGAAAGAGAGAGAGAGAGAGAGAGAGAGAGAGAGAGAGAGAGAGAGAGAGAGAGAGAGAGAATGAGAATAAATTTGGAACTCACAATTTGAAAAAATGTTAAAATTGTTTTGTATGCGTAATTGGGGAAAATATAATATTAAATTACTTGAAAAAGAAAGAAGAAAAAAAATAAAATTGCATACAACATACCATTTTCCTCCTATTCAGTTCTGGACTGAAATTATTATCTTTACTGTACTTTTTGTTCAAGATATATGAATAGTGTGAGTAGCTCAGTAGTCTGCCCAATGACACATCATATAACTTTGCTTCATCTAAAATGAGAAAATTTAAACAACACATTTCCAAATCTTAAATTATGCTACAAAAAGCCACTATTTTATTATAAATTATCTTGGCTTATATTTATCTAATTGAGCTGATTTCTTTTGAGTGACCATAGAGTATTCCAAAGCTTGATACAGTCAATATTATGCCAATCAAAATTGGATGTTCTGTAGGGCTGCCTCATGTGCAGGAAGTTCTATTCCATTTGAATTTCATGCAGTGTCTCCACCATAATCTTGTAGAATAACATTGTTAAGCATTGTGTATGTGTCTGTAGGTATGTACGTGCATAATGCCCCAATTGATATTGAGTCAGCTGAATAGTGATAAAACTTATTTCTTGTTTCTTTGTTTGGGACATATTAACATTGAATATTTTTTCATATATTATTTAAAAATTTTGAAAATCTGAAGAGATTCCTCAATGATCTTCAAATACTTTAGAGTTATATCCTTTTCTGTTCCTTAGGCTGAGAATTTAGCAGACTGTGCTGGCCATTTTTTATACAAGATTATTCTCTGTATTCATTTGGTCACTTCTAGCATTCTCTCAAACTTTATTGCTAGTTAATCTAATTGGAGAATAAAGTGTCAGTATATATATATATATATATATATATATATATATATATATGGTGAATTCATTATTCTTTGTCCTTAAAGACATGAAAATTGTTTTGTTTTGTTTCTCATCAGAGAAATACTAAGAGGGAAGAGGAAAAGAGGCAGAGGAAGGAGAGACTCTGATGAGAATAAGGATAGAAATATCTAATGAACATTTTTCACTTTTTAAACTCTGAATATAGATGGACATATATATCCATCTAAATATAGATACATTTACATGTAGATGGATCTGTATGTCCATCTATATTTATATATTTGAGTTTGTTTCAGTGTTAGTGCATTTCCAGTAATGACATGGTTTAAATGTGTTCTCACTGCAAGCAAGTGTGATGGAACAGTCGCCAATAGGACCAGTCCTTATGAATCTTTGTAAAATGTATTAACATACTCAACTGGTCCAATTGCCACAAAGGAAGCTGACAGAGAACCTGTTTCTTTGTGGGACAGATTGACAAATAATGGAGGTACCTTGGAGAAGTTTTGACATATATGTATACATCGACTATAGTCGTAGAACTGAGACAGAGGCAACTTTCAAAAGACTTTAGTTCATGTTATTACCTTCCATTTCTTTGACTGTATCAATACTATTCCTTTGCTTCCTTCTTTGGTGGCACCCAGTGAACACAAATGCCTTAAACTGAGCTGCCTTTGGTGTTCTATCTATAAAGCTCCCTTGGGAGGCTAGGAATTTAGAATACTTGAATATGTTTGCCTCATTGATTATTCTTTTCTTCTATGGGGAAGAGTCATATTTCTAGCCAGTCTAGCCTCATTGATTATTCTTTTCTTCTATGGGGAAGAGTCATATGTGAGTTTCTCAACATCAGAAGAACAAGCTGTTCAGAAATGCAGAAAGTATAGCAAGCATGGAAAGTCTGATGTTTGTCCTTTATTCTTGAAGAGGACTATGACATCAGGGAGGTGATGCTATGACAAGCATGCAATTTGAATGTGTGCATGTGGGGGGTAGGGGACTGTGCTAAGTCACCAGCTGCACTTTCTCTTCCAGAGTTATCTGGGTCCAGTGGCTAGATAGGAATCAGGATGACTGGAAATGACCTTAGATGTGACAAACCAGTGAAGTGACTTGCCCAAGGTCACACAGCTAGTAAGTGTCAAGTGTCTGAGGCTGGATTTGAACTCCTATCTTCCTGACTCCAAGGTCAGTGTTTTACCCACTGCACCACCCACCTTGGAAAGCCACAAGTTGGTCCACTAGTGAAATATTTCAGCTAGAGTAGAGAGCTAGAGAGACCTTTACAAACCAGTTCATTAGAAACTTTGATGATTACTCACTGAGCAGTATTGCTGCATTTGGCCATGGATGCGGAAATAGCTGTGTTATATAGAAACCCTACTAAATGTAATTCTGCTCTCTTAGACCAGTTAGGGGAGAATATGCCTCTTTGGTGACAGGCTGGAGCATTGGTTTGTTTTTAGTTGCTATTTTTGTAAGATTAAATATGATTTGTAAATTAAAAGATTGATAGTTATATTTTAGAAAATCAACTTCACAAGTAGATATTTTCATTGTATGGTTAGAAAGAAATTTGTCTTCAAAAGATTTTCTCCTATCAGCTGCAAACTTAATATGAGACAATGTTTGTTACGATTGGACTTATAAAATAATGCAATCTCAGTCTATATTAAAAGGAGCATATGACCCCAGGAATAAAATGATTACATTTCTGCTATATTCTACTGTGGTCAAAACACATCAGCAATTCTGTCTTTCTTGTATGTGAAAAGTTTAATATAAAGACCCAAACTCAAGTGGTTGCTGTATGAATATAATGAAAGCAAATACTGACTGATGTTATGAAAGAAGATTCACCATTTTTGGATAATTGATAACATATGGCTAACAACTGAAAATAGATTCAGGTAAATCCTCATTTATCATTGCCTTCTCTATATCCCTGAATACTTTCAAATAATCAACAAATATTTAATGTAAATAAGAAAGTAAAATAATTCTTACTCTCAAGGAGCTTATATTTTACTTGCAGAGATAATATATGTGTGTGTGTTTGTGCATGTGTAATACACACAGTTTTTAATAGTTTATTGGAGGAATTTAGTTGTTAATTATGAACATCAGGAATTTAGCTCCCAAGTCACACAGATTGAATTAACTTTTTAGTGTCCATACTACACAATTTATTCATATTGATGATGAAGTCCACTAAAACCTCCAAAATTTATTTTGATAATACTTCTCTGTATTTGTGAAACTGCTTTTGTGAATTCAAAAAATAAATTTATATTTATCTTTAGTTATTTTCATCTAAAATGATTAAGTTCAGCAATATAGCATAACAAAATGTTTTAAACTGGTTGAATGATGCATTTATACTGTAATAATGTATTTCAATTTAAACAATTCTCTGAGAGAACTCATTAAAAAATTAAAAAAAATTTTTTTCCTCAGTTTTTGAAGTGAATTATTATGTCAGCTGTTTGTAGGTATATTTTTCAGGTTGTCTTTACCTAAAATCCAGGGAGTTTGAAGTTGATGGCATTTTCATTTCTCTCTCTCTCTCTCTCTCTCTCTCTCTCTCTCTCTCTATATATATATATATATATATAATTTGTCTTTTTATTTCTCTCTGTGTCTTTATTTCTTTTAACACATTAGTCCTAAATCTTTCTTTGGAAACCAAACAGAACTAAGCAATTTCTTCTTCTAAATGATAGTTTTTTGAGAATTTGAAAAAGTTTTAGGTCCCCTGTGAGAGATGATTGCAATACTACAGACCTTTCATCCAATCCTCAAATTGCATGAATTCTGGTTTAATTTCATGGATGTCATGATTTGGATATTTTTCATATTATGAATTTACATTGTGAATGTTTTTTCTTCACATGCTTAAAATAACAATGTGACAAGTTTTTTTTTTAATTTCCTTGGCAGGAAAGCAATACTTAGCTTCTGTTGGATATATATTTGATATCATTTTAAATTTTTGTCTTACTAATATCCCTGCATTGCCATTTATACAAAAACACACTCCCCTACTGCTACTATTAAGAAGGTAGGATTGAGGGAGGGGAAATCAAGGCAACATTTCAACCCTGTTTGCAGGTAGTTGTGTGTGTTGCAAAAGTTAATACCATTCACACATCAGATGGCCCTGTTTTCTGCAATCAATAGCTTTTAATTAATTTAGACAAAGAAGCAGAGCATATGTCTTAGCTATTAGATGATATATTCTACATAGGCAACCAATCCCGTAGGTAGCACACTGTGTTTAGATGTCTGGCTCTAAGCCTCAGTGTTCCGACTCTTCAGAAAACTTTATAAAAAAGGAAAATAACAAGTTGATCTCAAAATTCATGTAAAAGTGATGTGACAGGCTAGTGGTTAGCGTATATATCTGCCATAAGTTTAGCGGTTGGTTGTTGTCCTTTATTTACAAAGAAGAACAAAATGATTTAACTATATTGGGTTCAAAGTACATTGTATCTGACTATAATCAGAGCAATACAAGCTTGGAAGTCTTCACCACAGGGCAGCCACAAAAGATGAACATTTACAGAAGAGATATGTTCAAACTGGCACATCTCACATTACTTTTGAGTTACTCAAATCAGCATTGTTCAACACCTTCTCTGAGACAGATATGCTCATGCTGAGCACGTGTCTCCCTTATCTCACAATTGATTTCAACATTCTTCTGCGAGATCTTGAGAGTGTGCTTGTTTTGTTTCATTTGATCTCTGTGAGAGTTCCTTCCTTGTGTGAGCTTTGTGTAAATGAGTCTTTAAGCCAACATATGTTTAGCATTTGAACAATGTGATCAGTACATCTGAGCACTACTATCTATTGTAGAATTTGAATGGTTGACAGGCTCAAGAAAGATGCTTTTGGTTTCTGGCCAAGATGGTAGAGAAAAGCCAGGCACTGTTTTAAAACACTGGCTTTCCTTTAGAAATAACATGAAACAAGCCTCTTGACAGATTTTGGAACCACAGAACCCATAGAAGAACCAAGGAGAAGATTTATCAACAAGGTTTGTCATAGGGGAACATGGGTGAGTTGGGGTCAGAGAGTAGAAACCTAAGGACAGGGAGAGCAGGGTCAGGCCAGGGTCTAAGAATAGCAGAAGGGTTTGCTGTGTGTGTGGTGGGTGGGAGAGCTCCAGCATGGCAGCCTAGACAGCTACTGTTCAGGCCAGGTCAGGAGCCCTGTGTTTACAGGTAAGTCTTCCTCCCCCCCCCCCCCCACTCCTCTTGGAGCAGGAGATCTTCTTCAGAACAAAGAGCCTCCCATGGTGTCTACAATTTGCCTTGAGGCTCAGGTGTGGGCAGGATCTCCCCCAGTGCTCATTGGGGATTAAGTAGGTTAATTATCTAGTCTGAGGGCACTGACCACATTGTTGGAGCACAGCCTAGATCCTGCTGTGTCCTCCCACCCCCAGGCCAAGGGAGTGGGCCACAGATTACAGACAAACCAGAGAAAGCTTATGGCATTACCCACAGGTTGACCCACTGAATAACCTCTGAAGTGGGTAAAGCCTCTAGGGATCTCAACAGCTAAGATCTGTGAACCAGCCCCTCCCACCTAGCACAAGGCCCAAGGGAAAGGACCCAAAATGAAGAAAGACCAACTTAAAGGGGGGTCCATTGGATATTATATTGAAAACAAGGATCCTGACTCAGAGAGGAATAGAACTTCAGAGAAGAATATGAATTTATCTCCAGTCCAGAAAGACTACTTAGTAGGGATCAGAAAAAAGTTTAAAAATCAAAGTGAAAAATTGGGAAATCCTATGCAAGAGAAAATTAGCATCTCACAACAAGAAAAAAAAATCCTTTGAAAATACAGTTGGACAAGTAAAAAAAAAGAAAATAATTGCCTCTTAAACAGAATTGGGAAAATGGAAATCTAATTCAGAAATATAATTCACCAATTAGAAAAGGAGAAGCAAAAAATAAATGAAGAAAACTCTTCTATAAGAACAAAGATTGGAATGTGTAGAAATTAATGACTTCTTGAGACTTCTAAATACCTCTAATAGAAAAAAAGCCTGGACTCCATACTTCAGAATATAGTGACAGAGAACTGCCCTGATATGCTAGAACCAGAGGGCAAAATAATCATTGAAAGAATACATTGATCCCCTCTTGAAAGGGAGCCCAACATGAAAATACCAAGGTATATTGTGACCAAATTCCAGAACTCTCAGATAAAAGAGAAAATCCTGCAAGCAGGAGAATGGTAACTCTTTTAGAGGAAATATGTTTAGCCAGAAGTAATGGAGTCATTTGTGTCTTTAATGCAATGAGTTAAAAATAATATCTCCTTAAAAATAAGGGACAATAAAGAGACAGGTGGAAGGAGGAGATTGAATGGATTACATTATATGACATGAATAGGTTCAAAGGAACTATTGCAACTGAGGGGAGGAAGGGAGGAGGTGAGAAGTGCCTGAACCTTATTCACATCAGATTTTGGCTCTAGGAGGGATAATCACACACACAGACAAAGTCAAGTTTAGAAACTTATCTTACATTTTGAGTATTAAGAGAAGAAAGGGGGATGGAGTAGGAAAGGAGGGACTGGTGGAAGGAAAAGGAAGGAAGAAGGGGCAAAGGGAAAGGGGAAAGAAAAAGGAGGTTTTTTGGGGTGGCTAGGTGGCACAGTAGATAGAGCACTGGCCCTGGAGTTAGAAGGACCTGAATTCAAATACGGCCTCAGACACTTAATAATTACCTAGCTGTGTGGTCTTGGGCAAACCACTTAACCCCATTGCCTTGCAGAAAAAAAAAATCTAACAAAAAAAGAAAAAGGAGGATTTTGGATAGAAGGACTCAAACACACAGAAGGAGGTGGTATTCAGAAGCAAAATACTGTGGAATAGGGAAACAGGGGAAAATATAAACAGAAGATGACATAGAAGGCAATAAAGCTATAGTAATTATAACTTCAAAGGTGAATGAGATGAACTTTCCCATAAAAAAAGTAAGTGAATCGCAGAGTGGATTGAAAAAAAAAAACACAGAATCCTACAATCCTACAAACACATTTGAAACAGATACATATAGAGTAAATTTAAAAAACTGGAACAGAATATATTATGCTTCAGCTGTAATGAAAAAGACAGGTGCCACAGTCCTCATCTCAGGAAAAGGGAGCTTCAAAAATAGATCTCATTAAAAGAGATAAAGAAGGAAACTGTATCCTCCTAAAAGGTACCATAGAAATTGACATAAATTCAATGCTAAATATTGTCTGCACCAAGCGGTATAGCATCCAGCTTCTTAGAAGAGAAGCTGAATGAGTTACAGGATGACATAGGCAGAAAAATTATACTGGTGAGAGACCTCAACCTCCCTCTCTCAGAATTAGATAAATCTAGCCATAAAATAAATAAGAAGGAAGTTCAGGAGATAAATAGAATATTGGAAAACTTAGACATGATAGGAAATTAATGAGCTGAGCATGCAACTAAAATAGCTAGGATAACATCTCTTAATAAATTAACAAGGGAAACTGCCCTAAGATCCTAGTACAAGAAGGTAAAATAGTCATTAAGAGAATTCACTGAATATCTTCTGAAATTCCAAAATGAAACTCCAGGGAATATTGTAATGAAATTCCAGAATTATTGAGTAAAGGAGAATACTTGCAGACAGCCAGAAAAAAAGAATTCAGATACCAAAGAGTCACAGCCAGGATTACACAGGACTTGCTTCAACATTAAAGGATCAGAGGTCCTAGAAAATGATCTTCTGTAGGGCAGAGTTTGGGTTACAACCAAGAATCAGTGACTCAATAAAACTGAGCATATACTTTCAAGTTAAAAGATAAACATTCATTAAAATAAGTGACTTTCAAATTTTCCTGATGAAAAGACAAGAGTCAAATAGAAAATTTGATCTTCAAATTGTAAATTAAGGAGATGCATAAAATGGTAAATAGGAAAAAAAGAAAACAGTGTTATTCAACAAGATTAAGCTGCATACATTCCTACATAGTAAGATGATGCTTGTAATTCTTGATAATTTTGCTCTCTATTACAAAGACTGTACATAAAAATTAGATGAGGGTATAAACTTGATTTTGATGAAATGATACAAAATTTTAATGTGTGAAAAAAGGATTGTAGTAGGAAAAAAAACATGGCAGGATAGGGTAATTTCATCAGGGTAAATTTAGCTTCTTAATAAAAACTTGAGAGCAAAAGAAATAAAAGGAGTTTCCTTAAAATGATAAGCAGTATCTACCCAAAATTATCAGTAAGCATCATATATAGTGAGGATAAGGTAGAACCATTCCCAATGAGATCAGGAGTGAAACAAGGGTGCCCATTATCATCACTGTTCTTGAATATTGTATTAGATATATTAGCTTTAGCAATAAGAGAAGAAAAGCAATTGAAGTAATTAGAATAGACAATGAAGAAACAAAACTCAGTCTTTGGCAATAATAAGATAGCATACTTAGAGAATGCATGAAATCAATTAAAATTACTTGAAACCATTAAAATTTGTGCCAAAGTTGCAGGATATAAAATAAAACTATATAAATCAGGACAGCTAGGTGGCATAGTGGATAAAGCACCGGGCCTGGAGTCAGGAGTACCTGGGTTCAAATCCAGTCTCAGACACTTAAGACTTATCTAGCTGTGTGGCCTTGGGCAAGCCACTTAACCCTGTTTGCCTTAGGAAAAAAAAAAACCCTAAAAAAACCCTATATCATCAGTATATTTCATGTATTACCAATAAAGTCTGACAGGAAAAGATAAAAAAGATAAATTTCATTTAAAGTAACTAGACAACATAAAGTATTTGGAAGTCTACCTCTCAAGACAAATTCAGAAACTATATCAACACAAAAAAACATTTTTCACACAAAGTCAAATCTAAGCAAATGAAATACTATCAATTGCTTATGGGTAGGCTGAGTTAATATAACAAAATGATCATCACCTAAGTTAAATTACATATTCAGTGTCAAAGCAAAATTATTTTATAGAGTAAGGAAAAATTTTACAAAATTAAACTGAAATTGCGAAAGATCAAGAATATCACAGGAACTAATAATAAAAATTTAAATAAAGGAAATCTAGCCTCATCAAATATAAAACCATGGTATAAAGTAGCATCAAAACTGTTTGGTATTTGTGAAGATATATCCTAGTGGTTCAGAGAAATTAGTTAAATTAATAAGAAGCATTAGTTAATGACTGGAGTTCATCTTCTGTGAAAAGAACTCACTATTTGCTATTAAAAAAAAAAAACTGTTGTGGTATAGCTAGGTGGCCTAGTGGATAGAGGAATGGCCCTGGAGTCAGGAGGACCCAAATTCAAATGTGACCTCCATCACTTAATAAATACCTAGCTGTGTGACCCTGGCCAAGTCACCTAGCCCCATTGTTTTGCCAAAACAAAACAAAAATAAAAACCTGTTAAGGAAACTGGAAAATAATATGGCAGAAACTAGATTTAGCCCAACACTTCTCACCCTATTTCAAAATTAGGTAGAAAAAAGGTATATGATTTAAACATAAAAGTTGTTGCCATAAACTAATTTAGAGATATGGAAGAGTTTATGTGTCATATTTTTGGAGAGAGGAGGAGTTTATGACCAATCAAGACATCAACAACATTTTCAATGTAAAATGTAAAATTCTGAATACATTAAATTTAAATGTTTTGCATAAATAGTAGCACCAGTGTAAAGATTAGAAGGAATGTGAAAACTGGGAAACAATTTTTACAGTTAGTGCTTCTAATAAAGGGCTCATTTTGAAAATATACAAAGATCAGAGTCAAATTTCAAAGAATACAAATCATTCCCCAATTGATAAGTGGTCAAAAATTGTGAACAGGCAGTTTTCAGATGAAGAAATTAAAGCTACCACTACTCATATTAAAGTGCTATGTTATTATTGATTAGAGAAATGTGAATTAAAACAAAACTCTGAGGTACCCCTTCACACCTAGCAAACTGACCAATATAACAAAAAAAGGAAAATGACAAATTTTTGGAGTGCTTCTGGGAAACCTAGGACACTAATTGGAGCTATACCCAAAGGATGATAAAATTGTGCAAAATCCAGCCAAACCACTGCGAGATGTGTATCCCTAAGATAGCACAAAACAGGATTATGGTTGAATAAATTGTTACATGTGACGTTATTTAATTGTTCTATAAGAAATCATGAACAGGTATATTTCAGAAAGCCTAGAAAGATTTGCATGAACTGATGATCAGTGAAGTGAGCAGAACCAGGAGAGTATTGTACCTATTAACAGCAACATTGTGAGATGATCAACTGAAAGACTAAACTTTTCTCAGCAGTGTCATGATAAAAGTCAATTCTAACAGATTTGTAATGGAAAATATCATCCACATCTATAGAAAGAATTATGGAGTCTGAATGGAGATCAAAACACACTATTTTCACTTTTTTATTTTATGTCCTTATTTTTTCCTTTTTTTCTTATTCATTTTTTACAAGCTGACTAATATGGAAATGTTAAACATGATTGTACATGCATTAACATATTAAATTACTGTCAGGAGGAGTGAGAGAAGGGAGGGGAGTAGAAAAATGTGAACAAAAAGTATAAAAATTAAAGTTAAGAGTTACCTTTACATGTAACTAGAAAAAAGTAAACATTAAAAAGAATTATTGGACTGCACAAATAATATGATTAAATATTAAAAAACATAATTTTTACATAATTAAGGAAAATTACTGTGAGTTCAAAATTGTATATATATATATATGTATATATGATGTGAAAAAATAAAAATTGAAAAGATCTTCTGATTGCCTACTGAAAGAAATATCAAAATCAAAACTCGCAGGAAGATTATAGCAAAGTTTCAGAGCTCTATGTTCAAAGACAAAATACTTAAAATAGCTAGAAGGAAATGATATTTCATGTACCTACAATCAGGATGACAAAAAATTCAGTGACTGCCATATAAAAGGAGCAGAATGCTTAAAATATTATATTCTGCAAAGCAAAGAATAACCAACCCAGAAATCCTTCAAGAGAAAATTGATATTTAGCAAAACACAGGACTTTCAAGCGTTCTGAATGAAAAGACAAAAGCTGAATGGAAAATTTAACATTTAAAAACAATACTCAGAAAAATCATAAAAAAGGTATACTGTAAAGAGTAATCATTAAAAACTTAATAAAACTAAATTACTTATATTTCTATAGCATACAATGATAGATGTAACTCCTGAGAACTTAATCACAATAAGGGTAATTAATAGGAATTTACATAGAGTGTAAGGGTATGAGTCAATACTTTTGGAATAAGGTCAAAAAATATTAAGGGCTGATGAAGAGGGAAAACATGTTAAAAGAGTTATATAAGAAAAAAGCTGTTATGTAAGGGCAGGCAATGTTTGAACCTCCATACTGGAATTGATTCAAAGAAGGAACACTAGTCACTCACTTGCTCCATATTTTCAGAACTGAAGTTTTGTATAAATAAGAGCCATCCCTTTATTGCTAAATGATTGATACCAAAATGTACTTTTCAGAAGATGGAATAACGATTATCTGTATAGATCATGTAAAAATATCCTAAATCACTATTGATTTACAAATTCAAAGAACTTTGATCTACTCTTTTATAGCCATTAGAAATGACAAAGGCTGGAGGGAATGAGGGAAAAATAAGTAAACCTGTGAATAGCTAGAACTGGCTCAAGAATTCTGCAATTTGGAATGATGCCTTGAAAAACTATAAAACGGTTCATACTCTTTGACCCAACAATACCACTACTAGGTCTGTAGCCTAAAGAGATTAAAGTAAAAGCACATATTTGCATGGAAATACTCATCTTCACTTGCTTTTCAGTCTTGTCTGACTCTTTGTGATGTCTTTTTAAGGTTTTCCTGACCCAAAAAAAAAACCCCAAAACAAAACAAACAAAAATACTGGTGGTTTACCATTTCCTTCTTCAGGTCATTTTACAGATGAAGAAACTAAGGTAAATAGGGAAAAGTGACTAGCTTGACTAGTAGCTGAAGTGGTTGAAGCTAGATTTGAACTCAGAAAGATGTGTTTTGTTGACTTCCATCCTGGAACTCTATCCATTGTGCCACCTATTTGTGCCACCTCACAGAAATGTTTATAGCAACTCTTTTTCTGCTGTCAATGGATTAGAAATAAAAGTGAGGCTCATCCTCTATGGAATGGCTGAACAAGGTTTTAAAATATGATTGTGATGGCATGCTATTATTCTATATTCTATTTTTATCTTTTTCAATGGTACAATTTTCCCGCCAACCATGCTTCCTTCCCCAAGAAGTCACTCTCATGGTCTTTACATTGTTTCTGTGCTATACATTGATCAAAATTGAATGTGTTGAGAGAGAAATAATATCCTTAAGGAAAAAATAAAATATGAGATGACAAAATTCCTTAATATATAAGATAACTTTTTTTTTTAAAAATTGAAGGTAATAATCTTTGGTCTTTATTTAACCTCCACATTTCATGCTATTATGTTATAAGAAATGATAAGGGATGTTTTCAGAAAAACATTGCAAGATCTGTAGAACCTGTTGCAAAGTGAAATGAGAACTGGGAGATGATTGTGCTTAGTAACAACTATGTTGTAATGATGAAGAAAATTTCCCATCAATACTATGAAGCAAGAGAATTCCAGCATAATGAAGAAAAAATGATATCTGCTTCCAGAAAGAAAACTGATGAACCCTAAGTACAATTTGAAATGCAATTTTCTCACTTTATTTTTCTTTTTATTGAAATATGACTAATCTGAATATTTGTTTTGCATGATTTAACATATAATTGACATATTACTTGATCTATCACTTTAGTTGGGGAATTGATGGAAGTGACAGAACTCAAACTTTTTAAAAAAGAAAAATACAAAATTAAAAAATGTATTTTTAAGATCAAATTCATATATGTGAACAATAATACCTGAAATACCTACATTAAACATTATGAGATTGATGAAATACATAAAATTATGAATGTAAAAGGGCTATATTAATATTAGCAAATGTCCTCCTTTTTATTATTTATACCACTATCCAATTAGTTTTTCAATTCTATTTTGATGATGGGATATCTCTATTTAAACATATAATTATAGCTCCTGTACTTTCAAAATAATACATAAACTTGTTATCTTGCATCAAGAGCTCTCCACAAATCAAGTTTCTTGTTCAACTGCCCCTATAAATTTATCTCATAGTTGTTAACCTACATTTACTCTTCATTTCACTTAAACCCCTAGGTAGAAGGTTTTTTTTTTTTCTTTTGATGGAATCAATATATATGTCAGTTGCTAGAATAAATGTGCTAAGATAAGAGGAGATTAAGTTGGAAAAAAGAGAGCATTTTTTTTATTTTGGAAGAAACTCTTTTGATAAGTCATACATAGCTCAAATCTTTAAGGAATTCTGATTACACCAGCATAATTCAGTCCTTCTTTAATGCTCAACTCGATCTTTCTCCAATTTCAGAAATGATATATCCAAATGGTTTTTTTTTTTTTTTTTGCTTTTTCTCATGAAAAAGCATCAGTCTTCCTCTAGCCACATTTCTATGACTCTGTGATCAGGTTCCTAGGTGCATTTTCAGACAGAGATACATTGTCTATTAAGATGGAAGCCTTTCACACTTGGTAGAATTATCCAGACCTTATATTTTAGGGAAAAAAAATCTTTGAGTACCTAGATTTCCCTCCAAAGTGCCATTAAGACAATGGGAAACAACACTTCTCTAACAGATTTGTTGAAGTTATGTTTAAATTTCTATTATTTACTGAGTCCCCTCTCATAGCTATTAGAGAATGCATAGAGAATAATTTCATATACAGTTTAGGAAATTTTTATTTAGATTCACTACTTCTTACAAACTAAAGAGACATTGCCAAGAAAAATCTCAAAAGAAATTCAGTACTGCTTCACTGGTTGATAGCTAATCAGTGTGTTTTTCTCTGTGTGTGTGTGTGTGTGTGTGTGTGTGTGTGTGTGTGTGTGTGTGTGTCTGATTCTGTGTGTCTTTCTCTGAATTAGTAATGATAAAATTATGAATGCTCTAGGAAACTTATCTTCATTTTTAATTATCTGGATGGAAGAGTATTAGGTCACTGAGATTTAAAAATAGAGGATTTGATTTTGATTTCTAGCTCTCCAATTTCTTTTCTTTTTTTTCTATTTATTTTCTATTTGACTTTCTAATTATGAGATCTCAATTTCTTTATATGAATAATAATGGGTACGACTAAGTGACCTTTAAGATTTCCCTCAATTCTAAATCCTACTAATAACAGCTTTAGCGGGCAGTTTTTGTTTGTTTTTAATATGATTACACTGTTTCTTACATAGTCTACCTGATGTTTCTTCAATTAAATTATAAATAAACACTTCAATACAAATAAATATGTAATTTTATGGATGAAGTCACTCATTCTATTAATAATTTTTGTCCTTCATTTTCAAAGAAGACCACAACATTGGAGGGGGCAAGCCATGGCAAACAGGTGAATTGGATTTGAATGAGGGGGTGCTGTGCTAAGTCATCAACCTCACTTTCTCCTCCAGAGACATCCAGGCCAGTGACTAGATATGATTCAGGATGACTGGAGATGACCCTGGAGGCAAGGCAATCAAGGTTAAGTGACTTGCCTAAGGTTGCACAGCTAGTAAGAGTCAAGAATCTAAGGCTGGATTTAAACTCCTGCCCTCCTGACTCCAAGGTCCATATTCTATCTGTTATACCACCTAGCTGCGTTTTCATTCCAATAATGGAGATAAATCACCATCTAAGTTGTCACCTAATATAGGAATTTGTTTCAATGTTTCTTTACAGATTTAACACAACTAAATATGTTGGTATCCTTCCTCATATTTTCTTGACATTTATCTTGATACCCTATGGGATATCTGGGCTATCCATTAGTGGTTCCTTGTCCCTGAAATAGAGTCATTGACTTCACTTAAGACTCTTTCCCTTGTCTCTTTTGATTCTTCTCTTTGCTCAGTCTTTTTCTTATATGCTATTGCAATTATAGGGAGGAATTATGAATTGATAAATCAAAAGACATTTATAAGTGATAGGTACCAGCCACTGAAGATACAAAAAGGGTAAAAACAAGTCCCTCCATGATTTTACAATTTAATGGAAGAGACATATGTAAGCAAATATATGCAAAGAAAGTTATGTAAAGAAGAAATAGGAAATAATGGACAGATGGAAGATACTAGAATTAAGAGGGGTTGGGGAATTCTTCCTGAAGAAGGTGGACTTTTAGTTAGAATTTAAAGGAAACCAGAGAGGTTAGTAGTCATAGTTAGAGAAGAGAAATAATTCCAGTCATGGGAGAATTCAGAGATATGACCAGAGATGAAATCAACATGATGGTTGCTGTCACAGGTAGAGGAACAATGTCACGAACTCTAAGAGTATCTAACATGGAATAAGAAACTCGGAAAAGGACTAGTTTTTGTTATGTAGGACTTTGAATGTTAAAGAGACCTTTATGTGTCTGATCTTGGAGGAAATAAGGAATTACCAGAATTTATTGAATAAGAGAGTGTGACACGGTCTGACTTGCACTTTAGAAAAATCGCTATTGTGGTTAAATAGAGGTTGGCATGGAATGGAAATAGGTTTGAGGTAGGTAGACCCACTAGCTTACTATTACAAGAGATTAGGCATAAAGTGATGATGTCCTTTTGTAAAGGTTGCAATGTCAGAGGAAAGAAGTGGCATATTTGGGTAATCTTGCAAAGGAGAAATCAATATTCCTTGGCAGCTGACATGGACAACAAAATCTGTTGGAAAATATGAAATTGGAGTGAGTTTAAAAACAACATGAGTTTTCACGTTATTGTGAGTCTTTCATTCTCAAAGAAGACCATGGTATGACATGCAAGTGAAATGAAGTGGGAGTCATTGTACAAATCCACTGGTCAGGTGTGAATCAAGATAAATGGAGATGTTTCTAGATGATAAGGTCTTTTTCAGGTCACAGTGTGACTGAGGCAATGTCCATTCAATGATACAGAAAAGATAATAGAGATGAGGTAAAGATACCAAGAATTACCACTTTTAATTAGTCCAAAAACACTTCACATTAGAGAGCAAACAACTCAGGGTTTCTCAGTGATTAAGACAGATAAAAATGAAATAATGAAATGAATCAAAGAATAGCTTCTTTCGCATGATAAAAAATTGATCTAGGAGGGAAGGACCCTCATAGTTTCTAATATTTCAGGGATAGAATTAGAGAAGAGAGAGATTTGTACTGTCAGGCCACAGAGAATACAAACTGAAGACACCAAGAAGTTATAAAAAGGGTAAATTTAAAGTTATTTTGGTGGAAATTTGCACTTTGAGAAATTTAGCCTCTGGGTAGCTAGGTGATGCAGTGGTTAGAGCACAGACCCTGGAGTCAGGAGAATCTGAGTCCAAAGCCCAGCTCAGTCACTTAATACTCATTTAGCTGTATGAATTTAGGCAAGTCACTTAACCCAATTGCAAAAAAAAACAAAACAAAACAAAGAACTAAGAACTGCATTTATGGGTCATACAGGAGAAATTTAGCCTTAATTGATGGATATTACCTTAGTCTCCTTTTTTTTCCTCATCAGTTGGTCAGTTAATAAACATTTATTAAGTGTACAAGGAATGGTGTTAGCTACTGGATATGCAAAAAGAGGTAAAACACACATTTTGTCCTTCAGGATCACATAATATTTCACAAACAACCTTTAGACAAATTTTATACATAAGGATAATATATCTTTTTCTTTTATCTATTTGGGGGAATCTAAATCTCAGTTGTATAACTAAAGGACTCTCATTGTTTATAAGATTTTATATATTATTTAAAATTCTTTTTTTAGAATGTTGATACTTATTCCTACATTGACTAGTAGTGCATCAATGGGTCTAATGATTTTCCTTTCTTTAAATATTATTTCTTTGGAATATTTTTATTTATTTTTATTTCTACATATTTTTTACACCAGCTACATGGAAAAAGCAAGACTCAACATTCACTTCTAAAACTGTGAGTTCCAAATTCTCTCCCTTCCTCCCATTTCACTCCCCCATTGAGTCAAGTCAGTTAATTGGTGTAGGTAAGAACTCTACAGCTGTGAAACACACTACTAAGTAATCATGTTGCAAAATTAACCATAATACCCCCCCCCCCAAAGAAAGAAAAATCCGTGAGCAAAATAAAGTGGGGGAACAAAAAAGAATGTTCTTCCATCTGTATTCAGACACCACCAGCTTTCTTTGGGGCAGATAGCATTCTTTATAATAAATCCATCAAAGAAACTCCTTCAATATTTTCCCCATAATTGGTTATTGTTAGATGTATTTCCTCCCATTTTATTTGCCCACTCCCCATTTATTCTACTATTCTCTCTCTCTCTCCTTTTACCCTATCCCACCTCAAAAGTGTGTTGTATCTTACTATCATCTCCCAGGATCTTCCCTCTCTTCTATCATCTACGCCCTGCCTCCCCATCCCCTTTCTCCCAACCCTTTCCTTTCCTATTTTCTTCTAGGGTAAGATAGAATTCTATACCAATTGAGAGTATATGCCATTTCCTCTCTGAGCCACTCCTGTTGAGAGTGAAGGCTCACTTATTCTCCTGTACCTTTCCCCTCTTTCATTCCATAGCAAAAACGTTTTCTGGTTTCTTTTATGTAATAAAATAATTTATCCCATTTTGCCTCTCCTTTCCCTTTCTCCTAAATTCCTTTCTCCCACATTAACTCCATCTTTTTAATATATTTTAACTTCAACTTTAGTTCCCTCCTGTTTCCTGTCTAAATGTACTCTTTCTAAGTGCCATAATAAATGAGAAACTTATATGAGTTCTCAGTATCAACTTCCCATGCAGGAATATAAGCAGTTCAACATCAATAAGTCTTTCCTCAGTTATCCTTTCCATCTACTCAGTCCATATTCACCTGAGTCCTGTATTCAAGGACCAGATTTTCTTGTCCTCTCTGATTGTTTCATTAGGAAAGTTTGAAATTCCCCTATTTCATTGAAAGTCCATCTTGTCTCCTGAAAGATTATGATTAGTTTTGTTCAGTAATTGATTCTTGATTGTAATCCAACCTCTTTTGCCTTCTGGAACATCATATTCTAAACCCTATACATCCTTAATGTAGAAGCTGCTAAATTATATGTTATACTGATTGCAGCTCCATGCTATTTGAATTGTTCTTTTCTCCTTAATGTGAAATTTGGCCATAATATTCCTTGGAGTTTTTCTTTTCACATTCTATCAATAGATTCCTTCCTATTTTACCCTCTTTTTCTAGAACAGTAGGGAAATTTCCCTGGATTATTTCCTGTCTCCACTCTGACATTTTGCTCTATCTCTCCTTTTGAATATTTTTGCATGTTTTTTTAAAATCCTTGAAAACTGCCTTTTTATAGATTCCCACCATTAAAAGATTAGGGAAATGGCTCTTTATCTTATCATTTTTGAATAAATTTCTAAATGTCTTGGAAATGAGACCCTTATCAGAGAATCTTGCAATAAAAGCAAAGATTTTTCCCAGTTAATTATTTTGATTTGAATAATTAGGATAGGTAAAAGAATGTAATGGAGTATTTCTACTGTAAAATGAAGATATAGATGATTTCCAAAATATACAACATATGTGTATGAACTTGGTGACAGGGAAAATGAATGATGCTGGCACAATGATCAGGGTTCTTGGAATTGAAAAACTCATGATTATCTCTGTAGGTGGGAAAGCAAAGGATTTTTATTTTACAAGCCTGCAAAGTTTACAGAAACAATATAGATCTAGGAAAGAATTTCATTACAAGGCCAGAAACAAAAAAGGAGAGAACTTAGAGGAAAGAAGAGAGAGAGAGAGAGGAAATGGCAGGGAGCCCAGGAGAGGAAAGAAGAAAAGCTTGGATCAATGTAAAACTGGTCACATGAAGCTGGCGCCATATTGCTCCACCGAACATAGATCAGGAACATGTGGATATAATTTAGAGAGGAAAAGTGACCAACTTTAAAAGCAGGATGAATTCTTATCAAAACAATATCTAATAATAACTCTTCTAAGAGAACCAATAATATAGACAAACCATTAGTGATAGGTAAAGAATGTAGGCCATAGAATAAGATTCTATCTCTATCTTTACCTTTGAGTCTATCTCTTTCTTTCTTCTGTCTCCATCCCTATCAACATCTACATCTAGATTCATATTTGCTGACACAATGGATAGAGCAATTGTCTTAGAGTCAGGAGGACAGGACCTTTGGCACTTACTAGCTGTGTGACCTTGGGCCAGTCAGTGGGTCCTCACCGCCTCATATCCAGGGTCATCTTCCATCATTCTGATTCATATCCCTGAATCCAGATGGCTCTGGGAAAAAAAATGAAACTGGTGATTTAGGACCCCCCCCCCACTCAAATTCAGTTCCCATGCATGCCATGGCATTATCTCTCCTGATGTCATAGTCTTCTTTGAGAAAGAAGGACAAACAACACCACCAACAACATGTTTCCATATCTATATCTATGATCATAATTTATACAGAGACATGTATCTATTTCCATGAATGAATGTCGCAAAAATATTTTTCCTTCTTTTTTTTTCCCAAGGTGGAGGAGGATAGCAGGGACAGAAATGAATTTTTTAAAAAGAATAAATTGAAGCTGAGGGGATAGTTCTAGAGATAAGGAATTTTGCATGTACTTTGTAGTAGGATCACTGTATTATTATTATTAAATATTATTATTTATATAGTGAATTGAAATCTGGATAATCAAATACCAACATTGTCAAGATCAATGTGTATCACACGTATTTAAGAGGGATCTCTTATTGGGGTTCTTCAGCTATCATGAAACCTAAAGTGACTCAATAGAAGTTGATCAAATCTTTTGCTGATTCTCAAGTAATATTGAAACATTGGGGAGAAGTAAAACAAAAATGGTTCTAATGAAACAAAACAATGAAAGAATCCCAAACGCTAGAATTCTCTTTGGCCCTTTTCTATCTTTTTCTTCCTCCTCCTCTCTTTGTTGCAAATATAGTACACATGTGATTATTGTAATTAAGTGCACATCCTCACACATATGCACATACATGAACACATTGCACACCTCCCACACACCAAAATAATATTTGTCTTTTTTATGTAAACATGTTTATATAAAGTTCAGTATAAGTTTAGAAACTACTGTCTTTATTTCCTCCATTGTATGTGCATTTAATTATAATAATCACAAAAAATGAATTAAACACTTTTTTAATGGGGCTGAAGAATTTGTTGATAAAATAGGCTAATCAAGCAAAGACTTTAAGGTCATGTTGAGAATAAATATGGAGAAATCACATTAGCTCCACTAGAGTCATTTAATTCAAATTATTGCCAAAAAAAAATACAAACCCTTGATGGCTCCAAGTTTCATTACCACCTTCATTAGTCGGCATTTCATTCCACACCAGAAATATCTTTTAACTTTGCATTCATTGAGGAATGAATCATTCAGTCTGTATTCAAGGGACAAAAGCTCTTTTGGTGGGAGGTAAATAGAGCATTTGGTTCTGGGGAGAAAGGCAGGCTTGATTTTGTTAATATGCTACAGGATTAAATTAGAATGAAATGAGATTACAGCCTAGGGTTGGATGCATAAAAGAGGAAACCACGGCGCTGCTTTGGCAGAGATGTCATACAAGGCAGTCAGGAAATAAGGTCCTGCCAGATTTCTATTGTTGAAAAGAGTTAGCCGCCCACTGAGTAAGTGGGGGATACATTTTCATTGCTTTGAGAAATTCTCCAACTTGCCCCTCTTGGGTACTTTCCTGGGAAGGGGCCAAAGCTGAAAGGTAATAGAGCTATGATGAACAGTTCCAAATTAAATTATACTGTCATAATGTTGAGTTCTCTAAAATAAATGATTTCATTGCAATTAAGGAAAGAGATACATAGTCTATAGCAGGTGGTCAATGATGTGCTCACAAGTGATAAGCTGCTTTTTCTACAGAAAAAAGGCAGAAAGAGAATGGAATCTACAATTGAAAAGTTATGGATAGAAGCTACAGAGGCAGATTTTGACATTTCTATAACAATTAAAGATGTTGAAAATGGACCTTGCTGGGAGCTTTTGGACTCCCACATATTAATTCCCTTCACTAATCCCCCCCCCACACAATTCTTTTCTTTGAATACAATCACGTCAAAATGACACTGTCTATCATAGGGCCGCTAGAGTTCAAGAGAGATAAATTCACACTAAATCCATCCCTATCTTCTGGTTGCCAGGTTTTCAATTCAATTTATATATAAATATATATATATATATATATATTAACAATATATAATTATATATTCATTAGCTAGATAAATTATATGAATACATATATAAATATATATGTATATACATATATGTGTGTGTATATATATATATATATATATATATATATATATATATATATATATATATATATGTTTGCACCTACATGCACACCATACAAGTCATTTGAGTAGCCTTCCTCTGGAAACTTGTTGATTCATCATTGTTCTTCCTATTGTCTTGGGGCAGGTAGATGGCACAGAGGAGAGAGTGCTGGCCTTGGAGTCAGGAGGATGGGAGTTCAAATCCAGTCTCAGTCATTTGTCATTTACTAGCTGTATGACTTTGATTTGAGTGACTTAACCCTGATTGTCCTGCATCCTGGGCCATCTCCAGTCTTCTTGGTTCATACCTGGCTACTGAAACCAGATGACTCTGGAGGAGGAAGTGAGGCTGGTGATTTAGCACAGCCCCCTCACTCAAAAAAAAAAAAAACAAATTAATGTTCTTGTTATGACATTACCTCCCCGATATCATGGTTTTCTTCAAGAATGAAGGACAAACAGCCTAAAATATATTAAAAAAGAAATTAAAATAATATTCTACATGTGGAATTTATACTGGGATGAGTAGAGTGTATAGTGGGAATTTCACCTAAAATTTCCCAATACCTAGGAAATATCTCTCTTTGGGCAATCTAAGATTGCATTATCAAAGGTTTCTTGGCTTCCCATATCATACAATTGACACATTTGCCCTTGAAGTACTTCAAATTACCTACATTTTACTTGAAAACTTTTTGAAATTATTATGAAATATGGAGTATTTTAATATTTTCTGAGTCCTTAAGATTACTGCTTGGAATTCTGCATTCTTTTAATTTCAATTTTGTTCTGAGAAAAAAAAAAAGTGAAGAATTTTTTTAGAGCATCCGGTATATAGTTACTACAAGAAACGAACAAAAAAGAGACAAGAAAAAAATCCTAGTTCTGAAGTGTAAGTCAAGAGGAAGCATTTTGTTGATTCTTGTCTCTGACATAAACTGAGTGATGCCAGTCAAAATCAGTTTGCATCTCAAATTTCTGCTTCTCCTATGTAAAATATTCTTAAAAGTGAATGCAGAAAGTAGTCTTATTATGGGAATCATATGAGAAGGTATAAGAGAAATGTGTCTTGTAAAACAAGCTATGAAAATATTAAATCTTTTTGAATATTTTTAATTTTGATCCAGATCACTCCCGTTATTCCCCTATTTTAGCTAAATAGGACTACTGGCTTTTCTTAAAAGTCATGACAAATTATTAAACATAAAAATGAGAGCAATATCAGAAGTCTTTTTAAATACTCTTCATTTTTCAAATGGGGAAAACTGAGGTGCAGAGGAATAAGCCACTTACCGAAGTTCACATGGGAAATAATGACAGAGCTGATTTTGGAACAGTTAGATAGATCCCTGTGACTCCAGAATCAGTATTCTTTCTACTGGCCCATAATTTCTACCCATCTCTTCCTTCCTCAGAAAGCCATTTCTATTTCTGTAATTCACGCCTTCCTGATCACTACTTATCAGAAAGTTTATTTCCCTTTGGCTTGGCCCATTGACGCTTCTGCTATGAAGCAACTTGCTAGGCAGTTATGCTTTCTCATTTTTCCTTCCCTTCTACTTATTTTACTATATGCTACAATCCTGCAATAGAAATTAAATTCCTTGAGGATAAGATGGATGATCCTTCTCCCTCCTTGCCATTTTATGGTAATATTTGTTCTAGAATAATTTCTAGAAGATGGAAATCACAATGAAAGTTTGGGAAATTTATTTGAATTGGAATGATTTGGGAGTCAATCCCCAAATCATTTCTGCAGTGTATGAAAGCCAATTAAGCTAATTCAGAAAGACAGTGGGCCTGATGTGCCAGGCAAGCAAAATAGTTTCACTTGACCACCATCTCCCCTCAGACCTCAATGGGGTCAGCTCAGGACTTTGAAAGTCACTCTTGCACTAACCAAGTCTCTAAATGACGAAATGTACTTCCTGTGCATCCACTGGACAGTCATTTTCCTACCATCATTCCAAGTAGTAGCTATTGATTAACTGTAGAACCATGGGAATGGAAATAGTTCCTGAAAATAAAGCAAATAAAATCAGATCTAATGCAGCCCTAACAGTCAGGATTCATGGAGGTGAGATCTACACCAAAGAGTCCAGTCATCCCTTCCAAATGCCAAAGCCCTGCCACCAACAGGATAAGCAAGTCAGCCTTTAGGAAGAAGCAAGATACCATGAAGGAAAACCAGGAGGCAGCATGTTCCAGACAAGTCAAAGCCTCTCACAACCTTGACTATATCCTGCCTTTTGACGTTGAAGGAGCCACTTGAGAACACTTAAGCCAAGAGTTTTAGGAATAGGAAGAGGAATGATGAATAGTCATCATTCTGAGAATGGAATCAAGACCTAACAACTAGTCCCAGATATCCTGTAGTCTCATGTTGAAAACTAAAGAAGCAGAGAAACAAAATGTAGTTTTAGCCAAAGTCTAAAGTCTTGGTTCTGCCCAGCAATTCAATATTAGAAAATTATGTGATTTGATTGGTGGAAATGAAGTGAAAGATGAGGCATTACCATCATCTTTGCCACAGTGTCTTAAAGACCATAGGACCTTTCCATCTGACTTGCAAACCTTCCTTATGTGCTGTTCCCTCAGGTACATGAGCTCCTTCAGCACACGTCTGTCTGACTTTTCTATCTGTATGTCTACTCAGCTGATTGTTTTGCACTTACATATTTTCATTCACTCATTCATTCCTATATTGCACATAACAACTTGTATGGATAACTTTATAATCAGTATATAAAATTTAGAGGGTGACGTGATGTGTGTGTGTGTGTGTGTGTGTGTGTGTGTGTGTGTGTAGTATGTGCTTGTGTCTGTGATTTTCTCTTTCTCCAAATGGGCAGGTTGCATAGAATCTGGAGAGATACTAAGTGGTGCAGCTGATAGACTAATGGTCTTGGAGTAAGGAGGACAGGATTGAATCCAACTTCAGACCATTGATACTTAGCTGTGTGCCCTTGGACAAGTCACTTAAGCCTGGTTGTGTCACTTCCAGGGCCATCTCCAGTCATACTGATTCATAGAGGGCCGCTGGATCTAGATGATTCTGGAGGAGAAGTAAGGCTGGTGACTTAGCACAGTCCTCCTCTCCTAAATCCAATTCATATTCTTGCCATGGCATCACCTCCCTGATGTCTTTGTCTTCTTGAGAATGAAGGACAAGCATCAATGTCTAATCTTAAACATATTATCCCAAGTCAACCATTTCATCTCTTCTTTTCTCCTCCAAACCCTGTCCTTGGTTTACAGCTTTGAAAGACATTATTCTGCCACTCTCAACCTAGAACTTTCCTCAGAGTTGGGAGCTTTTAAATCTGGAATATCCATTTGTTCTTGAGGCCTCAACCAAAATGTGCCTTTGTAACATCTTCCCCTGTTTAGTAGCATAAACTCATAATGGTCCCTCCACTTTTTGAAGGGAAGCAGGTTGATATTCATTTTCCGCCTGGGTCTGCTCCTAGATTCTAAAGAATGCTTTTCTCTCTAACTCAATATCACCCTAATTATCTTTCTTTTTGTATTGTCTTCCTGATTGGGATGGAATCTCTTTGAGGAGGTACCTGACTTTCTTTTTGCTTGTATTGTTATTATTTAGTACAAACACAGTAGGCACTTAATAATTCTTTCTACCTCTCTCCTTTCACTCCTTCTCTTCCTTCATTTTTTCTTCCTTGCTTCCTTCTCCCCTCAAAAAACTGTATTTTCTATAAGTAAAATGGCTATAATGATATAACACTAATGATATATAACTTTATGCCCGATTGTAAGGAAAATATTAGCTTCATAAACCTTAGAAATGTGAACTTTTATCAATGTTGTGAGATAACAAAGTCATTGTTATATTTAGCACTTTATTTCCCAAGAATCTCTGGGGCATTAAATTTCCTAATTAAGACAGAGGGTAAATGTGAACCACTTTTGGATCTGTTTCGAAAAAGGCATCCAAAGAGTTCCCAAGACAGACAGAAGAATTACGTTAAAACATACATTTTAAAAGGTTTAAAATTGTCATTTGTATCACAAGATTAGCAAACAAATAAATCTCTGATGTTACCTTTAAGGATCTAACAAAAATATGTACATGTACAGGTATTTGGGGTGGAGGCTTGGAGAAGACACAACAGCTATGGGTTGGAGAATTCATTGAGGACTGCCAAGTACCTTTTGTCAAACCTCATTTCCTGAGCATACAATTGGATTTTTAAGACATTGTTTTCCCATCAGCTTTTGTCATCTGGATAACACCCAACAGCCCTGTCTACACAGAAGGTAGTGCTCAGATATGATCACAATAGACAGTTAATGCTTTGTGGGACCTTGATTTCCCCTCCACCTACTTTCATAGACCTCTGCATAGTTGAAAAATATCATTTAATATACTTCCTGCTTATTGGGACCATAGTCTTTATTTTATTTATTTTTATTTTTTCATAGTATTTATTTTTCAAAGTTATCTTCAACTTTCCTTGGAACTGAGAGCTTTGAACCAATGGGATTAAAAACTACTTCTTAAATTGGAGGGACAGAGTGGAGAGCTGGCCCAAGGTTCCTCAGTGATCTCCTTCCAATGTTTTCAAAGTAATTACTACCGATTTCAAGTTGTCAATGACAAAGTCAATTACTGCGAAATCAGATGAGAAAAATAATGAATCATCAACAGATTTTAAATGAAATTGCCGAAAAGTATCCTCTGGGATATACAGATATACATATATTTACATATGCATGTGTCTATGTGTAAACATATATGTTTACCGATACACAAGTATATAATTATATAGAAATATATGCATGCATGTGTATAATTATATATGAAAGCATAATTATTAAATGCATACATGCACACATAGATGCATATAAAATATTGTGTGTGGGGGGGGGTGGGGAGAGAGAGAGAGAGAGAGAGAGAGAGAGAGAGAGAGAGAGAGAGAGAGAGAGAGAATATTGCACAAACCTCACAGGATTTACACAGTTCATTACTTATGACTTCCTTTGTAGTGTAGTGAATAGCCGAAAGTAATGGGCTAAAGGCCTTTTTCTGACTTACACAGGCTATTTGAGTATGTAACCCTGTGTCTCACTCTTTTTTTCTTTTATATTTAATCATCTTGAATCAACTCTTTACAATTCTTATTTGCATTGAAGATCTTTTATAATTGATGGTAGTTCTTCATCTAGAGATTCCAAACAAATGTTGATGAGACCAAAAATCCAGATCTCTTTCTCTCTCTGCATATTCAGGGTGTGTGAGTGTGTATGTGACTCATTCTCAACTCTTACAGAAGTAAAATTCATCAACATGGGGTAAAAGTAGAAAATGTGAATATTGATAAACTGAACAAATTCAAAATAGGGAGTTAGATTCCCATGACCACCAAATCCTATAATCTGTTGTTGGAGATTGGTAAAAAATACACTTTTTGAATATCTTTTAAGCAAGACGTTAATTCTGGTAATATGTTAGAAATGAGATAACACTAACAAAGAATCTTTGAAATAATTTGCAAAAATTCAGTACACAAAATAAAATTGACAACATGCAATTGTTCTTCAATATTGTTTCCCTAGGTTTCCTCAATCTCCTATGCTAAGATATCAAAAATAAAAAATAAAATTAAAAAATTATTGATTTCAGACAATACACTGCTTTAAACATCTCTCTTGGCTACCCTCTGAATAAAGAGGAAGAAGTGACTTTATTGCTGTTAGAAGTTTCTGAGATTGATAAAGTCTGGATATCATTTCTTAAACTCAAAATATTTAGGGTGAATGGAGCCAGTGAAGCACATAGTAGGATGCCAACTGTTCTGCAAATTTTGTCATATAGCACCTCTCTTCTGCTTCTTCTTTTACTCTACTTACTACACATGAAGTGGAATATGTCAAGCTGTCAATGCAAAAGTGAAAATGAGATTACTAACGAAATCACAAAAATGCTTAAAGTCACTGCAGTTAAAATGAGCAAATGTAGAAGCCTGACAGTATAAGAATGCATACAAATGTATTTGAAAAGAAAACTATACAAATATATGTGTATGTTTTCCATTTAATATATATTGCCATTTTTTATTTTAATGGATATTTTTTTAGGTTTTTGCAAGGCAAATGGGGTTAAGTGACTTGCCCAAGGCCATACAGCTAGGTAATTATTAAGTGTCTGAGACTGGATTTGACCTCAGGTTCTCTGGACTCCAGGGCCAGTGCTCTATCCACTGTGCCACCCAATTTTAATGGATTTTAAAAAGAAAAAAAAGAATTAAAAAGAATATCTTTTTTTAGTTTAATGAACTACTATACAAATGAATGAAACAAATGCTGCAGAAAATGAAGGGATTTTAAGATCATCTTCTGTAAACTAGTAAAAGAATTGATAAGTCAACCCTAGTAGCAGACGTCACTGATGGGATGACTTGTATCATCATGGAATTTTCAATTCCTCTATGGTCTTAGCATTTAGTAGAGGCAAACTATTCATTATTATTAAGTATTTATAAGTATTCTATATGACACCATCTATTTAAGCATGGAACTGAAACTTTTATGGATCAATATTATTTTATGAGAATTGTACACATTAATTTTGTCTGATCATGGTCTGGTTGTTGAATTCTCATAAATATTTTTGGGGTCTTGCATTTATAATACAAGAATGTGTCAACATTTATTTTATAAGTTAATCAATGAAATGCAATTCTTAAGCTATTATATTTTCCATTTTCCAGATATTTGGTACATTTTATATCATTACATCTTACAAATGACATGTTGAACATTCTCCATCATTTCCTTGTTTAATCACTAAGCTTCACCTACTTCAGTGTGACATTTTTAAAAATTTCTGAACATCATAAATGCCTCTGAGATAATTTATACCCTTGATTATTTCATAATGAAGATTATATTGATGATGATGATGATGTTAATGATAACTATGATGAGAATTTTAATTTTTCATATGGCTAATAGACTGATCGCTATTATGTCATGTCTTCCACATTAAGAGTGATCCCCCTCCTCTCCAAATTCTCATAACACTTTGGTCTCAATCTCATATGCATAGTTATCAACATGCTTCAGAATCTCCTTTGTATTGAAAGCTCCTTGAGAGCAGCTTTTGCATGTTGCTTATTATAATCTGGTAAAAATGAGTTTAACTGCCATGTGTCTAATGTGCTTTCCAGTTGCATGGACTGTCTATTAGGATTACATTTCCTATTTCTTCACATGTCATTTTTTACTATTTATAAAAACTTAGGAAATGCCTTCATTTTATTGGTCCTCTAGATAAAGCAGAACCCTCCCATTAGGAATACCCAGGTTCAAATGATAATTGTTTGAGCTTGCTATTACCACCATCTTGCAAAAGAGATAAGTAACATGTGTTTGATCCCAAACCTGAAAAGTGTTGAGGAAAAATCTGAAACTAGGTATTCCTCATTCTGAATACAAGATTCTAATGACCTTCTTCATATTGTCTCAGTCATTTACGTAATAGTGGCATCATCAGGATTTGAATTATTCTCTTCTTAGTCCAAATGTAGTCCTCACACTACTGTCTGCTATGGTCAGCTTGGAACTAGTAGTTTAACTTCAAAATTATTATTTTTCATGGCAGGAGCAAGAATTATTTCTGATATTCTATGGGGAATATATCTGTATTCTATGAGAAATATATCTGATCTTGTTATTAACAGCCACAATAAACCAACAATGGAATGATCACAATAATTACGTAATTGAGATAGTATATATGCAATGCATGGATGAACCTTTCTGTTTTTATAAATATTGATTAAAAATACATACATGGGGCAGCTAGGTGGCACACTAGATAGAGCACTAGCCCAGGAGTCAGGAGGACCTGAGTTCAAATCCGGCCTCAAACATTTAATAATTACCTAGCTGAGTGGCCTTGGGCAAGTCACTTAACCCCATTGCCTCGCAAAAAAAAAAGTATATATATATGGGAAGCAGATAATTGATTTTCTCTTAATGTAAGCCATATACTTGTGATGGGGCAGAAGGGAACGAAAAGAAGTGATTTGTTTTTAGAAATCTAAAACATTCAGGTTGTTTATTCCATCTCACATATCACCGGTTTACTCAACTTCCTCTTGTCTACATAGATATGTTCAATCAGGTACTATGTCTCACTGAAAATAACAATTGAAGATCTTCCATAGCTATTTGACTTACATGGCCATGTTCCTATTTTAGGACCTCAATATCAATCCCTCTCTAGTCTGAAAATAATACCCTTTACTAGTATTGACTGGTCCTTTTCCTCCAATTCTCTCTCTTCATTTCATCTTCCTCCTAACTGCTGAGGATATTCATCCCAATGATATAGTTTAATTCATGTTTGATCATGGCATACATTTGATCAGAAAGCTTATATGGCTTATTATTTCTTTGAGATAAAATTCATACATCTCTCATTTTTTAAGATCACTTTATATTCTGCATAAATCCTCCTTTCTTAGATTAAAGCTATTTTTTCTCATTCTCAAAAACTACATTTTGAAAAAAATTGTACAATAATTTGCTATAACCCACATATATATATATATATATATATATATATACACATATATATATGTATATATATATATATATATATATATATATATATATATATATATAATAGTTTATCTCCCACCTATTTTACTTTCTACAGCTGGTCCTCAGTGATTGGAATTTATTCTTGTTTCATTCAAAAGACAGATTCCTAACTTCTTTCAGGGGTATTGCTAATTGTGAATATCTAGGTTTCCAGGATCCTATTCCATTTCCCCAAATATTTAGTGAGTGTATGCATATTTATGTGCGTGTCTATATACCCAGGTCTACACATATTTATGAATATATACAGGCAGAAAACAAATATATTATATCCTTAATGTATGCCTTTGTCTAATTACCCATAAATATGTACATGTATAGGTGTTATATCCTAAAGCCCTAACTATATTATGTGATATATCCTTTTCCACAGCACAACGGATTTTTCATTTATATATCTCCCTGATTGTGCCTGATGTTTAGCAGACATTCACGAACTACTAGTTGAAGGAGTGGTGAGGCATGAGGTTTATATTTTGTTTGAATGAGTAGGAAAAATTATGGTTAAGCAGCAAAGGACTTGATAGTATATTAAAATGTAAACGTAATTCCTCAGCAATTCAGGGAAATGAAGGAACCCAAGAAAACCATCATTTTATTTTTGCTTCCTTGTTTATAAACCATACCAAACTTGACCTCACTGACTTTGGTGACATTGTTAAAACTCCATAAAAGCAATTTGGTATAACTTTTCTATAGAAGCTGTATTTTGTATTGGGGGAGGGGATAGAATGCTACCCACCTAAATTTTTTAAAAAAGTGACTGATTGATATTTGCCAGGAAAATCACAGGGAAACTTGCCTTTGGACAGCAGTGTTTTCTTGTTTATGCTTCTTGGTTACAAAGAAAGAATGCTATAAAAACATTGGAGGATCTAAGAAGTAAATGAAGACTGAGTTGTATACCTTCATTGATGCTCTTTCTGTTATTGGTAAAGTCCTATGATTTTATTGGTATGAGGCACTCCAGGTGAGGAAACTCAAGCATATAAATACATTTACTTAGGTATATATGTATAGAGAGTGATATTCATCATCTATCTTTCTATCTATCATCTATCTACCTATCTACCTACCTATTTATCTGCGTATCTAATTAAATTTTCCTTTGAATTCTGAAATTTGATGGTCCAGGGGGCATAAAAAAGGCAACTATCTCAAAGGATGAATGGAACTGATATTTTCAGAAGTCAAAGAGATTCTCACATAAAAAAGTCAGAAATTCATTGAAAAAGTTTTTTTTTTTTGTTTATTGAATTGTCAGATGATTCCAAGAACTAACAGGAATTTAAGAAAGACACAATCAACTTGTTTACCCAGATTGTCTAAGACAAGAAGACTTTTGTTGTGGTGGTGGTTCAGTCATTTCCATCATGTCTGGCACTTCATGACCCCACTTGGAGTTTTCTAGAATGGTTTACCATTTTCTATGGTAGTTCATTTTAAAAGTAAGAAAAACTGAGCCAAACAGGGTTAAGTAACTTTCTCAGAATCATAAACAGTAAATGTCTGAAGTCAGATTTGAATACAGGAAGATGTGTCTTCCTGACTTCAGAGTCAGTACTCTAGCCAATGTACCATCTAGGTGCTATCACCTCTTTCTAATACTCTTTTAAACAGGTCTGCAGCTTCTGATCTGAACCTATATAAATTGCTAAGAATCATTCTATCTAACTAGCAATAACCATCCAGACATAATCTCTTGCTGATATATGAAGTTTTGTGTTGGCTTTCCCACCCCTGATTTATATCTTTTGCTCTGATAACAACCATGAAATAAGTGTCACATTCTTTTCTGCAAATCTTTACCATTTAATTGCCAAATCGATTTACTTACCACTCCATTGACCTCCACTATTCCCTGACTAACTATATCCAGTGTTTCATATAAAATATAAATTTCTTAAGAATTATCAAACTGTTGTACTTTATCTCCAATATATTTTTCATTCAAGCATTTATTCAAGTAGAAATTTATTCATATATATGTATATGTATATATTCTCAATGATCAAAAACAAAGAATCAGTTAAAGTCTTTATCAAATGTTACTGGAGAGTAAATATAGAAAGTTACCTTGCATTTTCAATAACTATACATTTAGCATCATAACAATAAGCATTAGAGTTGTATGTTAAGAGTTGCAAAATGCTATTCAATATATTAGATTGGGAACTTCTTGAGAGGGAATATTTTAAAAAATGTTTTTTCTATCTTTAATGTACTTTATTATTTAATTGGAATGAATTTATAATGTTTCAGCTGGTGCAGAATGAAAGGTGTAGCAATTATTGTTTCTAAAGGTTATGGCTAAAATAGATTTAAAGAGATAAATGTTAGGGTAACATAACTATGAAAAGTGTAATAGGAAACAAAGCAATATCAATACTGAACTGTATGCACCAAATACAATATCATCAATTTTTCAAAAGAAGTGTTAAATGAATAACAGATAGAAGTAGATAGTAGTAATATAAATCTAGATGACTTTAACATCCTCCTATTAGAACTAGATAAATCTAACCAAAAATGAATAAGAAAGAATTTAAGGAAGTGAATGGAATTTTACATAAACTTGATAGACTAGATAGCTGGGGAGAATTAAATGGAAATAATGGAAATAGAATGTAATAAATCTTTTTTTCCCCTCAGTGGTTCATGGTATTTTTACAAAGATTGTCCAAATAATTACATATAGATATTTTATAGTTAAAAGCAGAAAATCAGAAATATTAAAACTCTCCCTTTCAGATCATAATGCAATTGCAATTATATGCAATTAAGCATGAGGCAAACAGATTAAAATTCATTAGCTGTTAAAGAATGAGTGTTTTAAAGAACAAATCATAAAATAGCAATCAATAATTTCATTAAATAGTGACAAAAAATGAGACAACAGCAAATTATGTGGAATATAGCAAAAGTTGTGATTAGAAGAAATTTATACCTTTAAATGTTTACATTAATAAAAGAACAGATGAATTTGGTATACAATTAAAAAACTAGAAAAAGAAGAATTTAAATATTCCCAAGTATACACTAAATTGAAAATCCTAAAAATTCAAAGTGAAATTAATAAAATTGAGAGCAAAGAAAAGAAAATTAATAAAACTAGGACTTGAAATTACGAAAAAATAAATAAAATATTCAATTGATCAATTTGTTTTAAAAGGAGAGAAAATCAAATATTTTTTTATCAAAAATGAAGAGAATGAAACTCTTTCCCTAGAACTTAAAATATTTGCTGAAACATTAGAGGTACATGAAAAATCTCAACTGATTGACACTAATTCATTTGAACCTCACAATACCAGTTTTTATAAATGGCAAAAGTAAAGCTATAAAATATTAAATAATTTATCTAATAGTGGATGACCTGTATTAAATTCAAATTGTGCTCTCTGATTCAAATAGCATTGTGCTAGGGTACTTGTTTTATGATGACCAGGATGCAAGTCCTATTTGAGGCTTCTACTGACAGATCCTCTATACCTGTTTGTGGCATTAATGACTCTTACACACACAATACCCAAAAAACTAATAGATCTCATCAAAGTCAATGAACTAGTTAGACTCTTTTTTTTCTTATTCATTTACTATTGTGTAGAAAAAAGATCTAATGGAAACTATATTTAGTTCAGGAAAAGATCCATTACTCCATTTACTTCAAAAACTGATGTCCTTGAATGCATTTATATACTGCCTATGATCTGCCATGCCTTATGGGAAAAGTTTTTACAAATATTATCTCATTTGATAGGATCCTAGGAGTCATCTTTTCCAGATGCCTTAATTTTGTGATGACAAACCTGAAGACTAGAGAATTTAAGTGATTTACAGTTAGTTCACAACAGAGTCTGGATTTGAATTGAGGTTGTATAAGTCTAAATTGGCTCTTTTATGTATGTAGGTTTCTCTCAAATAAAATATAATGTCCTTTTTATAGGGTATATTACATTTTGATCTCTGCATCTTCAGAGCTGAACATAATTCTTTTGCACATAGGAAGAACTTAAATGCTTTTTGTTATTTAATTTTATTTTGTCAGGTCCTGGAACTTTAGTGTTATAAGGCTCTCCAGGTAGTAATCCTTTCTACCAAAGCAGGACAACCAACTACTCTTTAACTTACCATCTTAGAGAGTCCTCTGGGGATATTGAAAGGTTAAGAAACTTATATAGGCTCATATGACTACTATGTGTCTGAGACAGGATATGAAATCTTTTTGATTTGAATTGAATTGTCCATAGTTATAACTATGGTTAATAAAAGAAACCAACATTTTGAGCTTTAGTTTTAAGATTTCAAAGGCAGATTTATGTCCACTTAAACATGAAAACTTTTCATTTGGTTTTAAACTTTTCTTTTTCCAATATTTCCATCTGTCAATGGAATGTGTGCCATGGAGATTCCTATCTTCTGATAGGTAGACAGAATTTACCTCCTCCTTGATCACATTGATAATATTCCTTTCATGAAAGTAGATGAAGTTTCATACTAATGTAATTTTCTTTGAAGACCCACAGAATTTTGGGTGATATGTTTTATTGAATCTTATAGACTTACGACCACTTACTCCTAGTCAACAAAAAAGTAATAAAGATCATACTGATGAGCAAAAACAACAACCACAAACTCACAGCAATGTTTCTGATTTAGAATGATGTGTATCTTTGATTCCTATACCCCACCTCATAATGTAAGTCCCCTTAACCTGGAGACCTTTTTAAAATGTAACTTGGCCATGAAATAGATTTGGAAAAAAAACAAATGTTGACCCAAAATTGGTTCAATTGTAAAATGTCCTCCTTACCTTGGCATGAAAACATTTCCCCAGAGGCAGTCAGTATGTTGTCATTTGGGATCTTCACATAATGAGTGGTGCTTCCCAAGTTTCATCTAAGCCTTAACCCATGCTGTGGAGGAAACTTTGGAAATGTGTTGTTTTGTTTCTATCAGGTAGCAATTTTGAACTTAATTGGGTTTGTGTTACTTCTCAAATTGTCTGGACTCTGTGGGATACAATATTTAGAATGTAGCACAAAATAGCTTAGGATCTGTGCCCAGATTTACTCCAGACTTCTATGTGACCTTGAACTAGGTAATGCTGTTTTGAAAATAAGACTAATAACTTTTACCTGATAGCAGCCCAAGATCTTAAAATCTTAAATACCACTGTGGCTATCTCAAAGACATGCTTTGATTCAACAAAAACCCCCATTTAGCTCAAAGCACATATCTTGTGGTGTATTATAGGGGTGGAGGATATGTGTCTTTCTGTTAAAATGGTAATCATGAATTTTAAATGGTTTTTTTATAGATTTCAAAAGTACTGTCACATTAATTCAAGATAATGTGGTAGACTTGAATTACCCCTGGATTTGTAGTAAAAAGTCCTGGATGTGAAACTAGGTTATGCAGACATGTGCTGGTGGGCAAGTTACTTAAAGTCTCTAAGCCCTAGTAACTTGAAAACAATGGGGGCAGGGGTTTATAACTTACCTTTTCACCAGAAAGAATGATTACAAAGTAGAAAGAGTGATACAATTGGAGTATTATTCTAGGAGTCAGGGGCCCTCAATCATTCTTCCCTTAATTGCTATCTATGTGACCTTGGATAAATCATTTAAGATTCATAAGCCTCAGCTTCATTTGCAAAATGAAAGAGTCAGATAAGATGAGCTTTGAGATCCCTTCAAATTCTCAATTTTGTTCTGGGATATACATCCTTGTTCTTGGATTTAAAGTTATCTCCAATCTGATTTTGAGTGACCAGCATAGCCATGTTTCATATTTTCCCTTACACATATTTTTCATTCCAAATAAATAGTTCTGCTGATTGTTACACATACATGTTAATTCGTCTCCTCCTTCAATGCTTTTCTATAGATGGCTCCCAAATGTCTGAAATATACTCCTTTCTCATCATAATGTCAATGAATCCCTAGTCTCATTTAAAGCCCATGTTATGAGTCATCTCTACATTAAATATTTCCAGATCACTTAAGATGCCAGCGTATTCTTTTTCTTAAAATTAATTTTATTACTTTATTGATATACAGGTTTTTCTCAGAGCTTAAATAATTTGTTCAAGGTCACATAGAAATTAAGAAGCAGAAGCAATATTATAATTAAAGGCCCTTGACTCTAAGAATAATATTCAAATTGTATCACTTTCTTAGCTATATATATGTAGTTTAAAACCATGTATATATATATATATACATATATATATATATATATTTATATGTATATACAATATATAATTAGACAAATAGATGTATATGTTTATTTAACACAACAAAATTTAACATTTATAAGACACTTTCAGATGTGAAACCTGTTCTGTTTACGTCATATCTTTTGAAGTTCACATCCCCATAGGATGGGTGCTATTATTTGTTTAGTTTACAGATGAGAAAACTGAGGTTTAGACAGGTAAAGTAATTTAAGCAATATCATTCAGCTAGTAGGCGAGGAAGGCAGAATTTGACCCTTCTTCTAACTCTAAATGAAGAGCTCTATCTGTCCCTTAACCCTTCCAGTAGAAATTAATTTGCTTCAGGACTGGGATGGTTTCAATTATGAGTTATTTTTTAAAGAAGATAGCGCACTATCTTTATGTGTTTGTTGGGGAGGGGCAATCAGGATGAAGTGACTTACCCAAGGTCATATAGCTGGTAAGTGTCTGAGCCTGCATTTAAATTTAGGGCCTCCTGAATCCAGGAGTGATGAAGTATCCATTATATCATCTAACTGTCCTGTATAGCACAAAGTTAACACATGCTTCTTTAATTAATTTGAATGAGGCAGGGAGTTTAGGACCCCCACCTTCACACACACACACAAACACACACACACACACACACACACACACACACACGCGCGCACACACGGACGCACGTGCACATATTTTCAGGTAGTGAACCTGAAGCTATAAATGATAAAAGGATATAGACAACATCACAGAGCTAGAGCCTGGGTTGGCATTTAAACTCATGGCTTTCTAACTTCATTTCATGGGAGCTCCTTGACTTAAATGTTGCCTAGAATAATTTCAGGAGATCCTCCCACCTCTCTCTTTATACTACTACTGACCATTAGCAAAGCTCATAAGAAAAGGACATTATTCCTGGTCTCATCCCTTATTAGACTAGAAATTTGAACAAATCATTTAATTTCTCTGAGACTCTATTTGCCTTTCATTAATTGATCAAATTGGTCTAGATGAGCACAAAGTTTTTTTAGCTCTAAATCCTAAATTATCTGTAAAATCACCTCTAAGTCACAATTGTAGCCATGAAAAAAAAATAAGAAACACCAATTTCTGTGTGCATTCAATGTTAGACAAAATTTCTCAAATTTTAATAGAATCAAAGCTTGAAATAATAGAAAAATTTGAAATGATGAAAACAGTTGGAATGGTTAGAATAATATTGTAATTATGAGTCTCCCCAGAGTCACTTCTGAGATCAGAGTATGTTGAAATGTGTGTCCCCTGAATTCTACAAAGTGAAAAAATAAGTCACAGGAACACCAAATAGTAGTAAGAAATCCCTACTTGAAAAGGTGATATTCATCCAATGAAAACTTAGCTTCCATTTTAATTCCTCAGATCTTCAGTTTGTCTTGCTAATTGTTTGTGATGAGGCAAAATCATACATCATCCCGCCAAACTCTAAGTTCAATCAATCAATTTTAATAGTGAAATAAATTCTGACTGTAAACGTTTCTCAGACCTTTTCCAGGGGATATATTCATTGAAAACCAGATGGAAAACAGGGATACAGATTGAACTAGTAGAGAAAAGGAGTTACCTGCTAAGCACTATGCTTTCATTTATAATAAAAATGCATTTTAGATATTTCCAATAAGAATTGCTTTTAAAAGTTGAAGATAATTTTACAACTCATGTAAGATTCTTTTGAAAAATATCAGATCTCTGTGTTCACTCATCCAAGACTTCAGGATAAGTTAATTTATTGTCAGTTGAGAGTGACTCAGTTATTTTCAATTAAATTATATAATTCTCAATATTGAAAGACTGTTACATCTCAAGCTGTGACAAAATAACTTTATAAATTATAGAACATGAAAGAGGATAAAAGAATAGATGCACATTAAATAATATTGCCTCTTATCTTCTTTTTCACAGAGAGTCTATGTGAATATTATAATATTGAGTGAGGAAGGACCTCCATAATCTAGGTTACAATCTTTGCACAGAGCTGTTTATCTTATTAGAAACTTAACCTCTGTTGTACATTGGTAGGGTTCAAATTTAGCTTTCCAGTCATATGTAGAATCATTGAAATTTAGCACATACAATTTAACAGGTTCTAGTTGGTTAGAAAGCCAAGGTTCTGAATGGAAAATAGAAAGAAAGCTTTCTGTAATGTGTTTTGGAATATGGAATGGAGTTAAAAATGGAAAGAACCTTAAACATTATGTAGCCCAAATACTTGCAGTTTGGAAGAGAAAATTGAGAGACAGATATGCAGTTATTTGTGCAAGTTCACAAAGGTTGGAAGAGCAGTGATTGAATACAGATCGTCTAATAGCAGTTTCTTTATCCTATACCGGGATACCTATTACCAGGCCCATTTAGCCTAGAGTGAAAGAACTTTTAAAAAAAATATATATTCCAATGTAATTGGTTTCCTTTGTAATCTATGTATTTTATTTGATAACTTATAAATCCATAAACCTAATTCTGACAAGGGAATTATCAGCTTTTCCAGGACATCTAAACAAAACTAAATCAAATATTTTAATTATTCCGATAAACCAAGATAATTTCAAAATCACCCATTTTATCCATGTTTTAAAATAGTTTGATCAATAATGCTGTATGACTATTCCAGAAAGATAACTTAAGTACACACAAACACACACACATACAAGGTATGGGGAAACTTCCTATTTTTTTTCTTATTAGAATGTGCACATCGATGTTCTTTTTCTGTCATTGAAGAAACTGAGTCATCTTAACAGTTAAGTGGGTTAAGTCTAGGATCACCAAACTAGAAAGTGACGGAAGCAGGAGTTTCACCGTTGTCCTGATTGTAAAACTAGCGCACTATTGACTTTAAAAATGTCTTATCTCCCAAGTCTCTTCTAATATAAAGTCATTCTAGTGTCACTGTCTATTAGAACTTCATTTCTTCATAAGGAATTCTTACACACCTGCTAGACTATTTAATTGCTATTTTCAAGTTAGAATAAGAAAAATAAGAGGGTGATTGTCAAGATATATAGACAGGAAACAAAAATACAAAGGATCCAAAGTCATTCCTGAGTAAATGTTTAAAGAATTTGAACAAATAGTTCCCCAAAGAATCTCACAGTAATAACAATTATATTAAAAAATGTTGCAGATTACTGTTCATATGACAAATGCAAATCAACAGAACTCTGAATTTTTAATCCGTGCACAAGAATTGGAAAGACAGGAACAGTCAAGTCTGGAAGGGTTGTAAATATAGCCATATTAATTCACTTAAGTTAAAGATGAGTTGTTCCACCCTCTTCTGGAAATTAATTTGTAATGGTATGGAGAAAATGACTGAAGTGCCCCAGTCTTTGGACTAAGATAACCTACTGCTAGGCATATTCCACAAGAAGATGAAAAATAAAAATGAATATGGAGCTTTCCTTTTCTATATTTGATTATCTTGAGGTATATGCTTAAGCAGCAGGATCTCTGGTTAAACAATTATGAAAATTACATTTCTACACTACAATCTAATCGTGCAAATATCTACAAGTTATATCTATCTATTATATCAAATAAAACACATTACAAATCATACCTCTCTAAGCCTGTACCTATAGATATTTATACATTTCTCATCTACCTCTCTATCATTTGCTATTCCTTGTCCTTCTGTTCTTTCAATGGTGTCTGACTCTTCATGACCCCATTTGGAATTTTCTTATCAACTTAGATCTAACTTTTTACCTATATAATTTATATTTACATCTACCCGTGCTGCTATATATTACATTGCTAATAAATGTATTTCTTAAACACAATAAAGCACAAACACAGGTTATATTGTAAAGAATCCAATTGGAATGCAAAATAGCAATAATAGAATAATAATAATAATAGCTAAGCATTTACATAACACTTTCATATTTTTTTAGGTTTTTGCAAGGCCAATGGGGTTAAGTGGCTTGCCTAAGGCCACACAGCCAGGTCATTATTAAATATCTGAGGCTAGATTTGAACTCAGGTCCTCCTGACTCCAGGGCGGTGCTCTATCCACTGCCCCACCTAGCCGCCCCCACTTTCATATTTTCAATGGGATTTATACTTGTTATCTCATTTGATCCTCAAAACAACTCTAGGGGATGTTTTTGCTTATTACCCTCATTTACAGATACGAAACTGAGATATTTTATTTTACTGACTTTCCTAGAGTTACACATCCAGTGAGCATCTGCAGCAAGATCTGAATTCAGGTCATCTTAAACCTGAATTTCAATACTGTAGTCATTTTGAGACCTAACGTCCCGAACATAAAGAAACATTCATGCCTTGTTATCACCCTCCAAATAGCTATTTCTCCTAATTGTGGTCAGCAAAGTTGTGTTTAGCCCCATCCAATGTAATCCAGATTGTGAATTTGCCTCTTAATGTCTTATTGTTATGTACTACCAGTGACCCTAAGCCCCATATAACCATACTTTATTGCCCATGCTTTGTTCCTTTGGCCTTATGACTTTCCCCATTGAAAGTATAGATTTATTCAACTCAAACATATAACAAATTGGCAAAGATGGCATAGGTGGATATGTCTGTGAGATCATAGATTTAGAATGAGAAATCTAGAAATTTCTCAGTGAGAGTAAGAAAATTATATCTTATTATGATGCAAATGCAGTAAAATTGATGATTATAGGAGGTAATATATTTTTTTTTACAAAGGATAGGCTCAAATGCAGCTACTCAATCCTCAATTTCTTGTTGAGGAAGCCAAGGGGCAGAAAAATCCAATGATTTTCCTAAGGAAATATCGATAGTAAAAACAGGGGGGGAGGGATTTGACCCTAAGTGGCCCCGGCACAATAAAGCTTGCATTCCATCTTCTGTACCAGTTCTTTTTGAGTGAAGTGCCCCAGTCTATGGACTAAGATATCCTACTGCTAGGCATAATCCATAAGAAGATGTATAATAAAAATGAATATGGAGCTTTTCTTTTTTATCTTTGATTATCTTGGGGTATATGCTTAGCAGCAGGATCTCTGGTGAAACAATTATGAAAATTACATTTCTACATTACAATCCAATCATACAAATATCTACAAGTTATATCTATCTAGTATATCAAATATAACACATTACAAATCATAGTTCTCTAAGCCTGTACCTATAGATGCTAAAAGTAGCACATTGGTTGTGTAGTAATGGTAACTGAAAACAATTCCTATGTCTGTCCATGGATAGCTATCTGTGTTATTTCTCTAGACTTCAGTTTTCTGATATGGAAAAGGAAGGAATAGCTGTCATGGCATCTGTACCAAGTTCCTCTCCATGTTGATTGGAGGACTGGGGAATCAACAAACTTTTTGTAATGTCTTACTTTATAGAGGGTATAAACCAGTTGTTGTAATTTGTGTTGTTTTTGGCACATCCCACTCTGTATCTATTTCTCTGTTGGGTTTGAACCATGTAGAATAAGATATCCTTGGGATATCACTAGTGTAGCCCCCATCCATGATTCCCTGCCTCCTTTTGCAGTTCTGTCACTCCTCAGTGACAGGAATTATCTTTTTATTAATTGAATCTTCATCACCTAGCCCAATACGTAGCTTATAGGTGCTTGATGAATGTCTTAGGGATTGACTTATGAACCCCTAAACTGAGAAGGATAGCTAATGTCTGGCTGATCTTTACAAGCTTGAGAACTATGCAGAATTGAATCTGTTTAAATGTGCCACTGATAAATATATACTTTTATCCTGGAGTTCACAAAAATATCAATATCAGGAGAATAAGAAGAATCATCTATTGTCTTTTTTTCTGAAAAAATAAAATAAAACTAGAAATTTTTATTTTGTCATTTGATTATGAGATAGCTGTGTAATATAGAGTTTTCTCTACACTGCATACATAATTAATGAGAATTTGGACTATATTCATAGAATTCAAGGAGATGATAGTCCCCTACGCTCTGATAGCATCTGTAATTTGATATCAATAATGGTGGCCAGCAAAGAGGACATTGGCGAGTAGCTAGAGGACCACAGCAATGATGCTCAAGGTATTTGCATCCACCACATATCGGTTGTTGTTTTCCGTAGTTTTCAAAGAAGACTAAGACCACATGACTGCACTCGAGCCAAGGTATAGTCGGTCAAACTGTGGCTCATCAAACCAACAGGAGCTCACAAGGCTACACCACAAGTTGGGAACAAATGGGCCAAGTGACAATTTGGGATGTATTATCTAAATTTGTGCATTTTGTATTTCCCTTAAGCTACTTCAGTTTTGCTTTGTCCATAGAACACAACACCTTCTCTGGTGAGGACATGCCATGCTGAGTGGTTCTGTTCCAGTGTTTACTATATCCCAAATTTAGTAACAAAGAATGTATACAAGGACTAGTTCAAGGAACTGGCAAAATTTAGCCTTGAGATGAGATTTTGTTATTTTTTATATGTCAAGTCTATATATCTGCATCCCATAATGAGAAAAACACAATCTAATTAAGGTTCACAAGCAGTTCAACTGATGGTTTCAGGATGTTAGGTTTCTCTTAATTTGGTAAAAAGTATACTACTAATTACTTGAGTTTGAGAATGTTGGTTAATTAACTGTACATACAGTTAAAAATGTTGAAATTTTCTATTTTGATATAATTCTGGAGGAATTTAGAAATATTATGAACCAACACAGAAATTAAATTTTGATTTTGTCAATTATTCTCAAATCAACTCTTAATTAGCACTTCTTTCACATATTTTCATCATACTTATTATTAGTATTGCCATTTTCTAATAATGGTGACTACCATTTTAGAGTTTCTTAAAAATTTGCTTAGTGCTTTCCATGGTATTTCATTTCATCCTCACCGAACATCAGTGAAGTAGGTACAATCATTATCTTCGTTTTACAAATATTTCATTACTAAGAGGTCTCTTAAGAAACACAAATACATATATGGACCCATACAAAAAACACATATTCACATATACTCTCTCTCTCTCTCTCTCTCTCTCTCTCTCTCACAAACATACACACACACACACACACACACACACAAACATACACACACACAGCCTGCAATTAAAAACCTAAATTCGAAGATTCTAGCTCCTGTTTCAAAGGTGAATTTTCAGAAGAAAATTGAGAAGATAAATTCCTTGAGAATACATAAGAAATTAGTAAGGTAAAATACAAAGAGTCTAGATCAAACACCAGCCTCCCATCCTCTCCTCCACCACACTGATTGTGCCCTTTTGGATTTTAGAATTCTAACACATAAAACTTCTGACATCTGAGACAGGGTAGGTACTTAGAACAATGGGGCAGTTCAGAGCTCTTCAAGGGCTGCAGTCCTCAGGCCTGGTGAAGGAAAGACACTTCATGAGTATTCCCAGAAGGGAGAGTAGTACGTTCATTCTACTAGAAACTTGCAGTTACTCTTAAAGCAAATAAATTCTCTAAAGTTCAGTTCTTTCATCTAGACCTTAGGGTAACTAGATGGAACAGTGGATAGAATCAGGAGGATGGGAGTTCAAATCCAACCTCAGGCACTTGCCACTTACTAGTTGTGTGACCTTGGGAAAGTCACTTTGCCCTGACTGTCTCCCATCCAGGGCCATCTCCAATTGGTCTGATTCATATCTGGCCACTGGACCCAGATATCTCTGGAGGAGAAAGTGAGACTGGGGGCTTAGCACAGTTCCTCCTCACTTACCTCCAATTCATATGCTTGTTATGGCATCACTCCTTGATGTCATGGTCTTCTTCAAAAATGTGGGACCAGCATCATCTACTTGAAGGAGATGGGGCTTAGTTTTGGAGGGTATGTTGTTAGAATAGCTAATTATTATTGATCAGAAATTGATTTCGGAAAGATGTAATCTGTTAAATGACACGGGGGGGAATATATGAGATAGGGGTTCAAAAGCTCCCGACCTCTTCACCTAGAATCCTGATGAATTGGATTTCCTCTGGGAAATCAATCTGTCTGAGAAATGGTGGTTTGTGGAAAGAGTCCAAGAGAGGATATTAAATAGAATATTTCAAAGTAAATTTGATTTAATTTCATAATTTATATATGCAGGAGCCTTTCTAAGTAGGTTAACACTGAGTTCACAATAACATAATACATTAAAGTTTACAAGTTTTCCTTTCAGAGTCCTTGTGAGGTTAGCAGGGTATTATTATCCCCATTTTACAGATTTTTACAGATTAGGCAACTGAGTCACCTAGCTATGAAGTGACTTATCCTAAACCCCATAGTCTATGTGTTGGAATCATGACCTGATCCTTTGGACTTCTCAATCAACATTTGCATCTTTGCTTCCCTCTCCACTTCAAGCAGCCTGAAATATTAAGAAATAGAAAACTTTAGAGAATCCTAAAATGGGATCCCTTAAAAGGGAATCTTCCTTTATGAATAAATAAAGATAGCTTGCGATTCATGTTTTACATCTCTGGACATATTCTTTTCAATAGATCTGTTCTCATAAGTAGGATAGTCATTCCAACTACATTTTTTACAACTGATTTATATTGAAAAATATAGACCAGATTTTTGCCAGAGTATGCCCAAATTTAAATACATACAATTTGAATGAATGAGTTTCATTTGTAACAGTCAAATTGATATGGTCCAAAGTTGGCTTGCAAAATACATCAAATTTATGTTGTAAGCAGTGCAAAGTAAACCAATATTATCACTATTTTAATAATTGTAATAATAATTTAATTCAATAGAAATATACATCTGCAATATGCAAGGCGCTGGAATGAGATTAATAATATAAAAACAATAACAAAACAGTTTATTACATCAAAGAATATAGATTTTACTTGCCAATATGCCCAGCTTTGACAGTAGAGATAAGTTCCTGGGTTTTATTTGCTGTTGGCAACTTTATTTTCTTATGCTTGGACACTTGGAAACTTCGAGGGAGAGAAAAGAAATGTAATCGTTCTTTCTGGTGTTCTATTTTTTCCTTCTTACTTTTCACCAGGTTTTTATTATGTTATATTCATTCCAGCAAAAATAAATGACCAAATATATCCATATCCTTGGCATTAGAAAACTCTAGACAGAAGAAACATGACTAGGGACTAAAAAATAAAGTAAAATAATATTGCAGCTTTCAATTTAATTCAAAGTGGCTTCATATGGTGCATCATTAAGCTGACAATACAATTTAGCATTTGATTTTTAATAGTATGTAAGAAATATGGTCTTCTTATGTTTTCTGGTCATCTGTATTAAGAAATCACTTTGTTTCCTTAGGCAAAATGCACTAGCAAGCATTTGATTCATGTCTTGTTTTCTCAAGTAATTAAGGCTTTATTCTATTATAGTGTAATTGCAAGATTTTATTTCATGGTTCCTATTACTTCAGTTTTTAAAAACTAGATTCATGTTTTTGTTTTTCTGTTTGGTGGTGCTGTCATGAGATCTTCCACAAGATGATATGGTTATATTTGGGATAATGAAATTATAGGACTATATTTATCATGATGCCATTGATGTAATCTTTTTCAAATCACGGTTATTCCATAGACGTGGAGGCAAACCAAGGAAACAAAGACCTGACTTCTGCCCCTAACATTCAAGAGAGTGGGTTTTCCACCTTCTGTTCCCTCACTTATCCCCATTTGCTCCTCCAGATTCCTTTAAAAGTTATGCAATTCTCCCAGGGTTCTTTCCCACTGAGCCATAATGGGCTAACACTCATGAACTGTTAGCCATGGTGACATCTAGATGGCATCAATAGATCAGTTGTGGGGGGAATCATAGGAAATGGCAGCACATATTAAATATTGGTTAGCTGTCAAACTGAGACCCTAAACCTGATCATTATTTCATTCAAGAATCTATGAAGGACTGGATCTCAAGAACTTTGCTGGTACCTGGGGATGTAAAGGAAAAAATGAAACTTTCCCTGCCCTGCAGGAACTTGCCTTTTACTGAGAAGGAAACAAATGGCACTTGTGACCATCCAAAGCATTTGCAAATTAATTTTTTGGTTGAAGAAATGAGAAAACATTTCCACCTGGGCAAGATGAAGTTAATCCTCTTTATAAGGGAACAGCTGATCTGAGGGTTAGGCGAAGCTAGGAATTGTAAGAGGTATATTTGAGGAAGAAGGGAATTCCATCATTGGGTAACTGGGAATGTCAAGGTATCCCCATCCCTTCTGATGTTAATAATTCAATCACTCTTCAAATATTTATGAAGTAATTCTATGTGCTAGAAAGTGATGTGTACATATAAATATGTGGATGAGTTTACATCCATACATATATGTGTCTGTATGGATGTATGTCTATATGCAAGTTTGAAGAGATGGGACATTAACGGTTGAGAATAGAAGAAAACAATCAGTTGGAAGTTGATGCTTAAGCTGAGTATCAATGGAACAACAAAATTTTATGAGTCTGAGTTAAGAAGGAACCTAGGGTGGGGTGCCTGCATAAGCAAAAATGATAGGAAATTGAGTCTGCTATAGCGATTTTTGACTGAATCATAAAGTAGATGTGGAGTAATGCACAATGAGATTTGAATATACATTGAATTGATGTGTGGTTGGTAGCTCTTCATTCTCCAAGAGGAACAAAGTAACCTCATGCTCTGTTGCCTTCTCAATGGTCAAGTTCATATGCCGTATGAACATTTGGGGTGAATTCTCTAAATTTGTTCATGTCATGTTTATTTTGAGCTACTTCAATTCTGCTTTGCTCATAGACACTTCTGATGAGGCCACACCATGCTAGTTAGTCCTTTGCTAGCAATTCTCATATCATACAATCAATCTCAAAGTTCTTGAGAAAGACTTTGGTTGTCTGGGGCAGCTAGGTGGCTCAGTGGATAGACCACTTGTCTTGGAGTCAGAAAGACCATGTGAATGTTTACCTTGTGGAGCCTTCCATAAAATCATCTTTTTTACACATGTGTGTTTAGCATTTAAGCAATGTATTCTATTGAATTCAAACATTCTATTGAACTTGTGCTCCCTGAAGCAGAATGTGAATGCTTGGCAGTTAGTTCAAGGAAGGACCTCACTGTCTGATATCTTGTCCTGACACATGATCTTCAGAATATTCTTAAGGCAATTCAATGGAAATAATTCAGTTTCCTGACATGGTGCTGGTAGACTGTCCAGGCTTCACAGGTACAACAATTAAGTCAGCACAATAATTCTATAGACCGTTACATTGTGGGTTACTCTAATACCTCTTATCTCTCACACTTGCCTTTGGAGCCTCCCAAATGCTGAGCTAGCTCTGGCAATGTGTGTGTGTCAACCTCATTATCAAGGTGTACAACCCTGGAAAGCATACTGCCATGGTAAATGTTTTTTTTTCAAAGTATTCAAACAAAGGTTCATACATATGGATGGTGGGGTATTGCTTGATAGAGCACCGATGTATTTTTGGTGTCAAAAATTAGACCAAAATTAGCACAAGTAGCAGATTTACAAATGTTGTGTTCAGACCCCTGTTCTGCTCCTAGAATTTCTCCTGGAGTTGTTGGGCAGCAAACACCATATCAACTATTCCTCAGCCTTTTCTGAATGGATACTGGTTCTCAGGCTGAAGACCACCTTCCAGGTAAAGGATCAGATTATTAAGGAAGACTTTGGCAAGAATTTTTCCACTAATGACAGAGAGAGAGAGAGAGAGAGAGAGAGAGAGAGACAGACAGACAGACAGACAGACAGACAGACTGACACTTCTTCCAACACCCTAGTATTGTCAAAGGACAACCTATATTCCCTTAGATCAGAGTGCAGGAGTGCAGTCCAGGGAGGGCCTCAGCATGGACCAAATCTCAGGGGACCAGGATCAGGCCTTGGGAGCCAGGCAGCTGCTTCCTGAACAATTAACCCACAGGCAATAGGGGTTCAGGGAAGATGGCTGATCTCTCTTTGCTATACTTGAGGCAGGACTCTTCACTACAGAGCTTCCTGCCTTAGCAGATTGGGGGAGTTCCTCACAGTTCCAGGGCAGAGGACATAATTGTGATCATGCACTGAAGGAAGCAATGGTAGTCATATCTCTCATAAGACCATGGAGGAATTGAGAATTTGCAAGTTTTATGGGGGGGGTAGCTCTAAAGATAGCTACAAGCTTGGGACAATTCATCCCCCACCCTTAAAGCAGAGTCCCAAACTTACCAAAGAGTTAAAATCAAGTAGCAGACTGAGGAAATGAGCAAACAACAGAAAAATAATTTTGACCAGGGATAATTACTTTGGTTATATGGAAGATAAAAATGCACACTCATGAGGTGACAAAATCAAAGTTTCTATATTCACACCCCCCAAGAACAATAGGAATTAGTCTTTGGCCATAGAAGAACTTAAAAAAGGATTTTGACAATCAAGAAAGGGAGTTAGAGGAAAAATTAGGAAGAGAAATGAGAGTGAGTGGGAAAATCATGAAAATTGAGACAGCAAAAGGTAGAGATACCAAAAATAATGAAGAAAATAAGATCTTATAAAACTAGTTTGACCAATTGTAAAAATGGTCCAAACGCCAATGTGGAGAAAAATGCCTTAAAAAGTACAATTGACTAAATGGAAAAAGATTCAAAAATTCTCTGCAGAAAATAATTTCTTAAAATATAGAATAGAGCTAAGGGAATTGATGACTTTGTGAGAAATCAAGCCACAATAAAACAAAACAAAACAATGAAAAACTGGAAAAATGTGTGATATCTTATTGGAAAAACAACTGACCTGGAAAATAAATCCGGAAGAGATAATTTTAAAATATTTAACTACCTAAAAGATAGGACAAAAAGATCCTATACATCTTTTTAAAAATAAATTATTCAGGAAAACTGCCATGATATATTAGAAAATAGAAGAGTAAAATAGAAATTGAAAGCATTCCCCAATCACCTCCAAAGAGAGATTCAAAAATGAAAACTACCAGGAATATTATAGTAAAATTTCAGAATTCCCAAGTCAAGGAAAAAATACTGTAAGCATCCAGAAAGAAACATTTTATATATTGTGGAGTCAATCTGGATATCACAAGATTTAGCCAGTTATCATAAATAAGGGATCAGATGGCGTCAGTATTCTCTGACAGTTGACTGAGCTGAGGAATAAACAGATTTTTAAAGAGTTAGAAGATATGCTTACTCACCCCTGGAAATGGGAAACCCAGCTAATTAACTTTGCTTTTTATAGCTAAATTGCAATTTTTTGATCAATGTTAAATTTGAAAGCTTGCTTGGAAGATATTCATAAGGGACCCAGAAATCTCTAAGACTTTAAATATGTAAGTTGCCCCTCATTTCTTCCCTTATCCCCAGGCTCAATGCTGGGTGTAATATTTTGCTTTATGCATAATACTCCAGAAAAGGTTTCTAAGAACCTGTCCCTTCAAAAAATCCTATAATTCTCTCAAAATTCCTTTACTGAATTTGTCTAGAAAATATATATTGTTTTAATTAGCATGAAAATTCATTTAATTGTGGGGAAGAGAAGAGAATAATCATTTACAGTGTGCCAACTGTGTGATATTTATTGTGGTTCAGTTGTTTGTAGTCAAGCTCAACGCAATAAGATCACATTTAGAGTTTTCTTGCTAAAAATGGTTTACCTTTTCATTCTTCAGTTGATTTTATAGAGAACAACTGAGACAAGGAAGGTTACATGAAGGTTACGAGGAAGGTCACTGGGGTGATATAGGTAATACGTTTTGAAGTGAGATTTGAACTCAAGAGTATGAGTTATCCTGACTACAAACCCTACTCTATCCGCCACACCACTTACAGGCCCCTACTAGTGAAAGACATTGGGCTAACTACTTTTACAAATATCATCACATTTTCTTTCATTTTCTATTCACTTGAAAAACTCAGTTCTATCATTATCTCTATTGTACAGTTCAAGAAACTGGCACAAACAATGGTTACCTGGACAGGGTCACACAGCCAATATGGACCCAGCTACCTCATATTAAACTGATGTATTGGTGCCAGTTCTGAATTTGACAGTATTGGAAGGAAATTAACTTTATTGAAAACCAAGCACTAACTAATAAAAAAATAGTATAAGCATTGATGGGATGTGATTATTGAATTTATTTACATGATCCTTTATTCAAGAAGCATTTGTTAATGGCTTCTTATGTGATAACTAATGAATGATATGTTCTAGAAATGCAAAAAGGGAAGGAAGAAAGCAAAGGAAGGAAGGAAGAAGGAACAAATGAACAGTTGGGTCAATCCTTGAGATTCTAATTATGACCTGAGGAGTAGAGGAAGGAATATATTCCAAACATTTGGGAGTTCAAATGTACACAGAAAATAGATTGCATGTTATGTATAAAGAATTATAAGCTAGCCTGGCTCAAAGGAAGAGTGTATGAAGGGGAGTCACATATAGTAATCCCTGAAAGGTCATTTGATGTTAGTTTGAAAAGGGCTTCAAATATCTATGACAATTCTTGAGGCAAAAGGGAGTCACTCCCTTCTTGAGAAGGGGAATTATATGGTCCTAATAGGATAACTTTATCAGTTTGGCAGCTATATGGAGAATGAAATGGAGAGGAAAGAAAGTAGAGAAAGAGATCAATTAGCAATCTATTGAAAGTCTCTGAAAAAGATGGCAAAGACCTAAGTTAAAGTGTTAGCATTGAAGCTGCAAATAAGTAATTGATATGATAATGTCTGGAAGGAATGATTTTGTAGATTATGGTATATAAGGGATGAGATACAGTGAAGAAAAGATTATGACTTCTATCTTGTGAAACTGTGTAGCAGGAAGGATGGTAGATCATTAAACCAAAGTAAAGAAATAAACAAAATTAACATTAGAGGATTTTACATATATATATATATATATATATATATATATATATATGCACATATATATATATATATATTTTATGGCAGTGTTGGTTTATATTATGCTAGAGACATCACAAATTAATAATAACAGTAATGATAATAATAATAATAATAAAAATAATACTATCTAGTAATAAACCCACATCATAGAGTAGCTGTTTTAAGATAAGAACCCCAATTCTCATGACTAGATTTACTCACAGTATTTGTATTATCTTCTTGGTATCTAATAAAAGAACATCTAGGTGACACAATGGATAGAGAAACCAGACCTTAGTCCAGAAGACTCATCTTCCTGTCATCAAATCTGGTCTTAGGTATTTGCTAGCTTTGTGATACTGAGCAAGTCACGATTTTGTTTGTCTCAGTTTCTTTATTTGTTAAGTGAACTATAGAAAGAAATGGCAAAGCAGTCCAGAATCTTTGCCATGAAAACTCCATATGGGGTCGCAGACATAACTGAAATGAATGAACAACTGTCTATACTAAAAGCTGATTTTTTTGATGCAATGAGGGTTAAGTGATTTTCCCAGTATCTCCCAACTAGTAACTGTTATCTCTGAGGGCTGGATTGGAACTCATATCCTCCTGAGGGTTGGTGAGCTGTTCACTGCACCACAGAGTTGCTGGTTTTTTTGTTGATTTATTGATTGGCTCTCTCCTGTCCCTCTTTTACAGTGTGCCTTGGAGAAGATAAGTGATATATATTCAAGGTTAGACAACTGTTAAGCAAGAACGAAGAGTCAAACCCATATCTTTTGCCTGCAAGGACTATTTCCATTATATAACAGTGGGTTCTTGTCAGTGACTTATAGAAGTAAATTTGATCTTTACATTTTATTTCCCTTATATATACATATCTGACACTCAAAAACGATATCTTAATTGTGGAAGAGACAATAGAAACAAGCAGACACAGGTGACATCAGACAATATGCTGCTCTTCTCTCATAAAGTTTTTTTTTTCCAATTGCCTATTACCATAACCCCCTGGAATATGAAATGAGTACATTCATTATATCACTTATGCCAGAACTCTTGGACCAGAAAATCTAATCATTCACATTTTTTCCCCCACCATCCACCTTCCTCCCCAATTTTCCTCCCACTTTTTCTCTCTATTGCACCACTCTCTCCTTTGCATATATGCTCTCCCCCTCTGGAATCAGCTTTCATTAGTAGAAACTGATGATCTGAGGTGCAAATATTTCACTCTTAGCAAATCTCTAAAAATTTTGGCAAGCTGTATTTAATCCCCTTGTCCAACATTTGAATTTGTTCTGAGTTGCAGTAACACCAGAAACAAATTTTAGTCATAATTGCTTAGTTTCTCTGTAATATTTTAAAGAATAAATTCAATGTGAAAGATATTTTTGTCCTCAAGAACTTACAACAGTTCAAAGAAGTTAAGTTAAAACAGGGAAAAAATACACTAGCTTACAATAATAATGATTACCAGCCTGACTCATTAAAACACAGGAAATTATAATTAGAAAATTTGGTGAGGGGAGGGTTTGGGAACAGACAAACAGAATCTTCTGGAAGTTACCAGGACCTGGTAGTTATGGTAGGGAAAATGTGATTAACAAGGATAACTGGTTCAGCCATTCCTCAATTGATGGACATTTCTGCAATTTCCAATTCTTTGCTGCGAAAAATACTGCTTTAAATATTTTTATATGTGACTCCTCCCGACCCTTTACGATCCCATTGGGAGAAAGACCTAGCAGTGGGATCGCTACTAGAATCAAAGATTATATGTAGTTTTTGTTTTCGTTTTTGCCAGGCGGGGCGCTTCGGTTATCAGTCCAAATTACTCTCTTTAATGGTTGGTTTAGTTCACAACTCACCTGACAGTGCAGTATTGCCCCACGTTTCCCATATCCTCTCCACTAATGATCATTTTCCTTTTTGTCTTTTTAACCAATCTGATAAATTTGAAGCAATACTTCAGAGTTAAATTGCATTTCTCTGATCACGACTGGTTTAGAGCATTTTTTTTTATTTTTATGGCACTGCATAAATAATTTATGTAGAATTGTCATTTTTGTTACATTAGCTGGGAATTCTATGACCAATTGATATTTTCTCAGTTATTTAGTTCTGTGTGGGTAGTATTTTATACTTATTTACATGTAGTTTCTATGTTTGCTTTGGCAGCTTGATTCCCAAGTATTTTGGGGTGGTTATCATTACTTGGAATACAATTTCTTTTCTTTTAATCTCTCGCTGCTGTGTCTTTCTGGTAACGTATGGAAATACCGAAGTTTTGTGGGTTTATTTTTATCCTGAAACTTTGACAAAATTGCTAATCGTTTCGAGTATTTTAAGATGATTTTCTAGGGTTCTTTAAGTATACCATCATATCATCTACAAAGAATGAGAGGTTTTTTCATTACTAATTCCAATTCCTCCAATTCCTTTTTTCTTCTCTTATTGATAAGGCTAACATTTAAAATACTACATTGAATAATAGTGCTGATGATGAACATCTTTGTTTCAACCTGATCTTATTAAGAATGCTTCTAGCTTCTCCCCATAATACTTGTTGATGGTTTTAGATAGATACTGCTTATTTTAAGGAACACTCCCTTTATTCTTATACTCTAGTGTTTTTAATAGGAATGATTGCTGTATTTTGTCTAAAACTTTTTCATCATCTATTGAAAGTATCATATGATTTTTATTAATTTTGTTATCGATATCATCAATTATATTGACACTTTTCCTTATATTGAATCAATATTACATTCCTGGTAAAAATCCTACTTGATTATAGTGTATTACCCTAGTGATGACTTGCTGTAATTGCTTTGCTAGCACTTTATTTAAAATTTTGCATCCATATTCATTAGTGAAATTTGACAATTTCCTTTATCTTTTCATTCTTCCTGGTTTATGAATCACCTTCACATTGGTGTCCTAAAAGTAATTTGACAGAACTCCTTCTTTACCTACTTTAAAAAATACTTTATATAGATTTGGAATTAATGTTTCTTGAATGTTCAATAGAATTTTCTTATGGCTCCTGAGAATTTTTTTTCTTAAGGACTTAATTGATGACTGTTGCATTTTTGTTTTTCTGAGATGGTGTTAAGTATTTCACTTTCTCTACTTTTAACCTGGGTGGTTCATATTTTTGTAAATATTCATCTATTTCACTTAGATTGTCAAATTTATTGTCACATAGTTGGGCAAAATAGCTCTGAAATATTACATTATCTCATCACTGATGAATTCACCCCTTTTCATTTTTGTTACTGGCAATTTGGTTTCCTTCTTTCTTTTTTTCATCAAAATAACCAAAGGTTTATATATTTTATTGTTTTTTCTCATAAAACCAATTCTTACTTTTATTTATTAGTTCAAGCATTTTTTTACATTTTTATTTTTTATTTCATTAATTTTTCCTTTGATTCTCAGAAGTTCTAATTTTGTATTTAATTGGGCATTTAAAATTTTTCTTTTGCTCATTTTTTTCATTGAATGCCCAACTCATTGATCTCCTCTTCCTATATTTTATTCAAGTATTCAATTAGATATATATATTATTTACCATAATAAGTGCTTTGCCTGTATCCCTCAAGTGTTAGTAAGTTGTCTCCTTATTTTCATTATCTTGGATGAAGTTACTAATTATTTCTATGATTTTTTTCTTTGATCAACTCATTCTGTGAATTAGGTTATTTAATTTCTAGTTTCTCATGACCCTTTATTTCATGTAATTTTTATTGATCATCATCTGAAAAGAAAGCATTTAAATTTTCTGCCTTTCTGCATTTGATTATGAAGTTTTAATGCCATAATACAGGGTGAATTTTGGTAGGTGCCATGGACAGAAGGAAAAAAAAAGTATTTTCCTTTCTATTCCCAATTCAGTTTTCTCTATTCTTATATTCTATTCATCTCTTTAATTTCCTTTTTGTTTATTTCATGTTTAGATATATCTGATTCTGAGAGGGAGAGGTTGAGGTCCCCCACAAGTAAAATTTTGCTGTCTTCCTGTAACTCATTTAACTTCTCCTCCAAGAATTCCAAGACTATACTACTTGGTGCATACATATATAGCATTGAAATTACTTCACTGTCCATGGTAAATTTAGAAGTATGCAATTTCCTTACTTATTCCTTTTAATAAAGTCTATTTTTGCAATTGCTTTCTCTGACTTAAGAATTGCTACCCATGCTTTTCTCACTTCTGAAGCATAATAATTCTGCTCCAGTCTTTTGTCTTTACTCTTATATATTGCTGTGCTTCAAATGTGTGTCTTGTAAGTAGCATATCGCCGAATTCTGGTTTTTAATCTACCTGGAGATCTACTTCTGTTTTATGGGAGAGCTCATTCACATCCACAATCGCATTTACTAACTCTTTATTATCTCCCATGCTATCTTCCCTCCATTTGTATTTTTTTAATCCTCCCTTCACCCTATTCCTTCTCACTAGTGTTTTGCTTCTGAATATTGCCTCCATCAATCTGTTACCACTTCTATCAGCCCCCTTCCTTTTCTTCAGATTTTGTAACTTCAAATATCATATTTTAGCTAAAGCATGTGGCTATCTTCAAAGTAATATCAAATGCTAAACTTGACTCCTCGTTTATCCATGTATGTGTTTTCTTGTTATAGTTTTGTTTCCTTATTTGCTTATATTTGAAAATTGATCCCCATATATAATCCAAATGAAAAGCTCTGTGTGTGCTGAGATGCTTTTTCTCTGATTTTCAGAATAGTAACTTTAACTCAAAACTTGCAACATGATCCACTTTACTCTTCCTTACGGAATCTGGTGACCCCTCCAAAAAGTGGAGGCATCACCATATTGATTTTGGCCTTAGTGTGAGTATCTTAATCTCTTGAATCTACTGCAGTTTAAGAATTGTTAGTTGAAGATACCTGTCAGCCTCTATCTACCCAAATTCTGTGATTATAATCATGTGCCATCACACTTGGTTATGCATTCTCATTATATAAACTGCTTTAACTGATTCAACCTGAAGAAATATGTTGTTTAATGACTCCATCATAGATTTTCTTTTTTAATCACTTATGAAATTTTGATGAGATTTTAAAAAATAATTACAGCCATATCTGCTTACACTAGAAAAGTATTAATAGAGAGAGCAACCTTAGTGATTTAGACAAATGAATCAATCTTGGCAGTATTAAATCAAGGATATAAATAAGGCATTTTATTCCATAAAGTATTGAGTGTTTAATTGTTGAATGCCAGAATTTGAATCAAATGCCACTTTAAAACCATAAGAGAGACAGAGACAGAGACAAAAAAAAGAGAAATTTACTTCTGTTTCCTTTGCTGGATCCTGCTCCAGATTGCACACTTTCATTTTAGGATTCTGTCCTGGGCCCTATTCTCTTCCCTCTCCCCTCCTCTTCCTTTCCTTTTCCCTTTCTTTTATTTCATTCTCTTCTCCATTTTATTTTACTTGGTCATCTCATCAACTCTCACAGATTTAATTGCCATTTATATATGGATGATTCTCAAATCCATGTTTTTGGTTCTAGTCACTTAGCTGACCTCCAATCTTTGCATCTTCAACTTTTTTTATGATATCTCCAACTGGATATCTAGTAGACATCTTAAGCAGAAAATCATTCAAAACAAAATTCATTTTTTTTGTCTTGAACCTGCTTCACCCCCTACCTTCCATATAGAGGGAAGACCATCCTTCTAGTTCATCAGGCTCATAACCTAGAAGTCATCCTGGATTCTTCTCTATCTCTCATTTCCTCCAATATCTTAACTATTGCCAAGACCTAATCATTTAACCTTTGCAATAACTTTCAAATACACCCCTTCTCTCCTCTGGCACTGCCACCACTTTAGCGTAGGACCTCATCAGTTCTTACCATGATTTCTGTGATAGCCTTCTTCACATCTCTCCCCACTCTAAACTATTCTCTGTTCATCCAATACAGTGATCTTTTTCCCTAATACAGGTCAGATCATGTTTAATTCCTCTTCCCTCTCATACAATAAGCTCCAGTGGTATTCTAATGCCTCCCAGAGCAAATATAAAATGCTCCATTTCTCATTTAAAGCTTTTCTTAACCTAACCCTTCCTATTTTTCCAGTCTCCCAGCACTTTCCTTCCCAACATACACTCTTTGATCCAGTGTCATTGGTCTCAAGGTCATTCATGAAAAAGATACACCATCTCATTCTCTCTAGTTAACCCTAATCATTGAGCCATTCTCCAAACACTGCTCTGACTATTGACCTCCCTGGTTTCCTTTAAATGTCAACTAAAATTCCACCTACAGAAAACTTTTCCAGAGTTTCTGTCAAATGATTTTCCAAACATGAGAAACACATTTCAGAGTTTCCAGTGCTTAAAGTTTCTGTCTCTGTATTATTTAATTATAAATATCTTTAAAAATTAGAGATCAAACTTTTCTTTCTCTCCTTTATTCCTTTCAACCCAGCTCCCATAGAGCCTGATTGTATTTGGTTAATGAAATTTAAATTGCATTATCAATCTTGAAAAGATGAATATTATTTCATTTAATATTTTTCATGAATAGTTGTGGACTTTCCATTTGAAAACTCCTCAGCTGCTATTCTCAACACTCCAAAAGGGTAATTTCAGGAATGGAAAAATAGATATTTTTAAAATACTCATTTTGTTAGTATCCAAAAATTAAGAGTTCAGGTTATAAAGGATCACAATGACTATGCTGTTAATATCATGAAGTATTTCAAAATACATACCATCATTAATATATGAGTTGAAATTCTGTATCAAACATCTATCAAATTTTGGGTCCTTTATGTTGCTTGTTTTTCTTCTTCAATATACAATGGTTGCACCCTACCTCCAAAATAATTTCCATATCAAAACCCTATGACGCATGCCAATGAGGGCTTTTTAAAAATCTTAATTGTATGAATATGTATTTTTTTGGTTTTGGTCATTGTTGTTACTGTGACTTCATTCTAATTGGTTTTCTTTATAATAATCTATATTTGGGAATAGCATGGGGTTCCATGAATTACATACATTGCACACAAACAACATTCACACATACGTTATTAAGATACATGGCTCTACAATTTTTCAAAGAAACAAGCCATTTCCTAAATGACAAATGGTCAAAGGATATGCAAAGGCAGTTTACAGATGAGGAAGCCAAAGGGATCCATAGTAATATAAAAAAATTGCTCTAAATCATTACTTATTAGAGAAATGCAAATTGAAACACATCTGAGGTACCACCTCACACCTCTCAGACTGGCCAACATGACCAAAAAAGATAATGATCAATGTTGGAAAGGATGTGGGAAATCTGGGACACTAATACATTGTTGGTGGAGCTGTAAACTCATCCAACCTTTCTAGAGAGAAATTTGGAAATACACCCAAAGGGTAATAAAAATGTAAATACCCTTTGATCCAGCCATACCATTACTGGGTCTATACCTTAAAGAGATTATTAAAAAGGTTAAATCATTACTTGTACAAAAATATTCATAGTGGCCCTGTTTGTGTTGGCAAAAAATTGGAAATTAAGTAAATAGTCCTTCAATTGGGAAATGGCTTAACAAACTGTGGTATATGTATGTCATGGAACACTATTGTTCTATTTGAAACCAGGAGGGATGGGAATTTAAGGAAGCCTGGAAGGATTTGCATGGACTGATGACTGCGATGAGCAGAAGCAGAAAAACATTTTACAGCAATGGGGGGTTCAACCTTGATGGACTTGTTCATTCTATCAGTGCAACAATCAGGGACAATTTTGGGGTATCTGTGATGGAGAATACCATCTGTATCCATAGAAAGAATCAAAGAGTTTGAACAAAGACCAAAGACTATTACCTTCAATTTAGAAAAAAAATTATCTTTATTTTTCTTCCTTAAGGATAAGATTTCTCTCTCATCACATTCAACTTAGATCAATGAATACCATGGAAACAATGTAAAGACTGGCAGATTGCCTTCCATTGTGAAGGGGGGGGGGAGGAAGATTGGAGGAGAATTGTAAAGCTCAAAATAAATAAAATCTTAAAGAAAAAAAGATATATGGCTCTACCATCACTGTTTTATATACAAATATTTAATTAAATTAAGCAAATATACAATATTCACAGTCTGTACATGCTCCTCTTTATTATACTAGTACTTGGTGTTTAGATCTTGAAAGCAATTTAATTTGTGTCATCCTGCATCTAATATCAATGCCTGAGTTATCATGTGGTCTCAAATCTGGAATCAGACACTTATTAGCTGTGTGACCCTGAGCAAATAAGTTAATCTCCACTTCAGTTTCCTAAACCTTAAAATGGGGCTATAATATAAGTACCTCCCAAGGCTATTGTAAGGAACCAATGGGATGTTTGCAAATCACCTACAGTAATGCCAGAAATTAGGAGACATTTAATAAATGCTTCTTTTCTGCTCACTTTTGATTCCTCATAGCATCTCTTACAAATATTTATTTTCAATGAAATGATAATTTAAACAAAGAGCTATTTGAAAATAATTCAGTTTAATCTAGAAAGCCTTTATTAAGTAATAATTACTTCTAGACTCCAAGTACCCAGATAACAAAGCATCTCCTGTCCTTAATGACCTTACATTCTATTGGAGAGAAAAGGTGCCTTATTAAGTAAAGATATATACCAAGTAGCTACTCACTACATTTTGGTTTAGAGGTGAGCCAAATCAACTAGAGAAATTAGGAAAAGTCTCTTCTGGAAGATAATATTTAGTTAAACCTTAAAGAAATTCAGAGATTATGAGAAAAGAAGGCAGAGAAAGAATGTATTCCAGACTTTGGAAACAGCCTATGCAAAGGGACAGAGATAGGACATAGAAAATTATTTTCACTGAACCAGAAATCATTCAGTGAATCTGAAATGTAGTTTGTAAGACACTATGGAGCTTCTGTTGATCAACCACAGCCCGGTAGGATTCTAAAAAGCTGTTCAAATTCTTCATTATTATTGCTTATTGTCTGTAATTTGCTCTCAGGATTTAATTATTTGGCATTACTTTATGCTATTTTCAAAAAAAACCCATTAGGGTTAATTAGCTTAGTTAGGGTTTCAAGGCCAAAGTTGCAGGCCTGTTGCTAATTAGATTAACTACAAGCCTTGACTATGAAATCATTCCCTCATCCTTGAATAATCCTTGAGCAAAGGAGTGCCAACTTTTATAGTGCTGGGACTGGTCAAGGGAATATGGGGGAATCTGCTTCAGTTACAATTATGACTGGCAACAGCAATTTTTGTTATATGTCTTTATGAAAGTGAGTCAGTATCTAGACAGTATTTAAAAGTCAAGTCTTTCTTAGAAGACAACTCCCATGAAACCAATGAATTAATTTCTTTATTTCAAAAAATGTTTATAATTTTTCCTTGAGTAAAAGGAAGAGAGTGATTTCTATCCCACCTACATCCTGCCTTCACGCATATTCCCTATTGGTAAAGTATAAATATATTTCATAGAAATTTGATATTCATATTTCTCATCTTAGTATTATGAATTTATAGCTATAAGCCATGTTAGAAGTTATCCATACCAATTCCCCTCATTTTCGGGATGATTCAGCTGGGGCTACAGATTTGTTCAAAGTCATACAGTTAGCAAATAACAAAACTGAGTTATAAATATTCAGCTATTCAGATTACAAAGTCAACATATCTAGTTGGCAATATTACTACTACTTCGCTGCTGCTGCTGCTGCTGCTATTACTATTACTACTACGTAGTCATACTACACTTTAAAATTAAAAAAACTTTTCACATATATAATTTTTCATCACCCCATCACAAAAACTACTGTCAAACGAGCCTCTTCTAATTGGTGTCCATCAAAACCTTGAACTACATGATGGGGAAGTCACAGTTGGTGGAAAGTGACAATTCTCCAGTTTTTGCTTGGCCCACTCTGGGTTTCTTCAGAGCCAATCTTCATTGGCATTGTTTAAGCTTCACATTTTCTTTGAATGACAAATCAAAATCCAGATGAGAGAGAAAATAGAAGAGAGAGAAAAGTCACTCCAGGATGTGTAAGGAAAAGAATCTGGGAAGACATGAGATGAATGGGAAGCTCTCATCATATCCTTATTCCAAGCTTTCCACACCAAGTACTATGAGGAGTTCCTTTCCTTTTTGATGAGTTCTAGGGTTCTGTCTTCATTGATCTGATTTATCTCACTGACATTTAAAGCACTATTTCACTTTATATTGTCAGATATATAAAGTTTTTGTATATCTTGTCTGATTTCTGTTTTTCTATGATCTGAAAAGAATGAAGTTTGCTATCCACCATATAGGTTCATTATATAACTGGTAATAGGTGAAAAAAAGGTCAAACTTTGGCCCTGGAGTCTGAAGTTCCGTGTCCCTCTCCTCTTCAGAAATGGAAAAGTAGAAAAAATTAGGTGGAACCCAATCAAATCCCCTAGACTAACATTATTTAAGTGAACAAATGGATGCAATTCCAACCCGATAATCCTTTCTCTGAGAAGGGCCGTTTGGCTCCTGCCCCTGGTATCAAGCTTCCTTTCCTGGAAGCAAAAAACAAAAAACCAAAAAAAAAAAAAAAAAACACTTTTCATTTGAGAAGCCTGGAGCAAAAAGAAGGCAGAGGTGTGTTCCAAGGCACACAGCAACCTGTCTCCCCGCGTGCAATTCTCTGTTTATATGAGGCTCAACCTCCTTCCAGTAGAGTGTTAGGTCATTGGCAAAGATACTGGAGTGGTTTGTCATTTCGGTCTCCAGATCATTTTCTAAGTAAGTACCTGAGGCAGAGAAGGCAAAGTGATTCATCCAGGGTCATACAGCTTGTAAGACTCAGAAGCTGCATTTGAATTCACCAAGAGTCTTTCTGTTTGCAGACCCACCACTTTATCCACTGTGCCACCTATGAAATGTTCTCATAGTTCCTAAGATCCATTTATTCAATGCTAACTTTGTGAGTGAGTTGCTTCCTTTCTCCATACCTGTTTCTTCATTTGTAGAATGAGGAAGTTGCATCTCTTAAACCTGGGCAGAACCTGAGACAAAGATAAACGTGAGTTTGAAGTAAGAAAAGAAAAGTCCTGACAATTCATGGCTTATGAGGAAGGCTAATTATGTGATCTTAAACAATTGCTTAGGTTTTCTCAGTTGCTGTTTCCTTATTTGTAAAATGAAGGTTTGGTCTAATTAGTTTCTAAAATCACTTTCTAGGCTAAAAGTACATCAAGTGCAAAAGTGAAACTAGGAGAAGAGCATCGTGGTGGGTGATATCTGTCGGCATCTTCAAGGATCTGTAAATGTGTAACACAAAGTTGTAAGCAACTCAGATCAACTGTCCCAATATTCTCTTCCAAGTAATTTTGTTGTTTGTTTATTATTAAGTGTCTGAGACTGGATTTGAACTCAGGTACTCCTGACTCCAGGGCCGGTGCCACCTAGCTGTCCCCCAAGTAACTTTAAAATAAAGCCTCAGGTCAAATTTCAGAGCTGGAGAGCAAATGAAAGGACAGAGTGAGGTATTTCTCCAGCAAAAGACAGTTTATGAGGTCAGCCAGAGAGGTATGTGACCCAGGAGTGGGAACTAGCCAGGAGTGGTGCCTTGGAGAGGGTCATGATCGAAACAGTAGTGATAGTTCCCAGGACCCCGAGCACAGAGAACTGGTCAGAAAGATTACAGGGCCCTCTCCACTGAAAAAGGGCATAGCTGCCACTAACTGGCAACTTCCTAGGCAATGATAGTACTGAGTTCCATTGTTCCAGGGTTGAGAGGATTACCTCTGTTTGTTCACAAAGGAGTAGGTTGAAGCTCCAAAGCCTAGAGCAGTACTAACATGGGTGGCTACAGGAGGGCAGGGACCTTGTGCATATTCCAGGGCCATGAAAAACATGAATGCTTGCAATTCCAAGAGAACCCTTGTGGGATGGAAAGCACAGAACAAAAAAGTAATGACCACGTCTCTGAATCACCTCACTTGGAAATACTGAAAAACTGGTAGAGTACAAGAACTAGCTCTTAAACAGCACATGACAAGTCTCAGAGCTTGGGAGATCGGCCTCCTCCACCTGCCTGAGCTGAGATTAACTTGGATATAGAATTCAAAGTCAAGAAATGGATTAGAAAAGGAGTAAACAATACCAACATGGTACTTGACCATTAAATCTCTTATCATAGCAGAGAAGACCAAGACTTAAACTGAAAAGAAGAGAACAACCCCATCTCCCCCCAAGAAACAAACCTTAAACCAAAGTGTTAATGAGACACAAGCCCAATAAGAATTCCTGAGAGAGTTACAGAAGGGAATAAGACTAATAAAGGAAAAATAGAGAAAGGAAAGGAGGGCGATGGAAGAATATTATGAAAAGAGAATACTTAATTAAAAAGGAGCTAAGAGCTTAAAAAGAATAGGCCAAATGAAACAAGTACAAAAATTTACAGAAATCAATAAATCTTTAAAAAGCAGAATTGGCCAAATGGGAACAGAAGTACAAAAGCTAATTGACAAAAACAATGCCTTAAAAATTAGAATTAGATAAGTAGAAACAAAATACTCCATAAGACATCGAGGAGTAAAATAAAATCAAAATAATGTAAAAATATAAATGAAAAATGTGATATATCATATTTGAAAAATAACTTTTCAGAAAATAGATCAAGGATAGATTTTTTAAGAACTTTTTTACTACCTAAAAGCCTTAAAAATATAAACAATAGTCATATTTCAAGAAATTATCAAGAAAGTGTTCTTATACCTAAGATTCAGATGGTAAAATAGAAATTTAAATTCTATTTCACTTCCTGAAAGGGATTCTAAAATGTAAACTTGCAAACTTTTTATAGACAAATTCTGGAGTTCCCAGGTGAAGGAACACATATTTTAAGTAGTAAAAATGAAAGCCATTCAACTATTATGGAGTAATATCATACAATATTTGTTTAAAAAGTGGAGGCCCTGGATTATGATATTCCTAGACACAAAGGATCTGGTTTTCCAACTAAGAATAACCTACTAAGCATAACTGAATATAATCCTACCATAGAACAAATTAATATTTAATGGAAGAGGAGACAGCCAGGTGGCAGAGTAGATAGAGCATTGACCCTGGATTTAGGAGGCCCTGAGTTCAAATGCAGCCTCAGATATTTAATATTTTCTTAGTTATGTGACCTTGGGCAAGTGGCTTAACCCCATTCCCTTGCAAAAAGTAAACAAATGAACCAACAACAACAAAAACATACTTAATGGAATGGAAGACTCAAACATTCCTAAAGAAAAGATCAGGGTGAAATAGAAAATTTGATATTGAAACACAATACTTGAGAGAAGCATAGAAAGATGCAAATAAAAGAGAAATAACAACTCAAGGAAGTTAACCAGTTTAAATTCCGACATGGAAGGATGTAATTTCTTTAAAATGCACATAATAATAATTACTATGAATACAAATGCGATGACTTCATCCCATGAAATGAAAGTGTACGGCACAAATGAATGCAAAAAAACAGAATCCAATGATAAAATTGTTTACAAAAGACAGAAAGTCACATAGTGCTAAAATAAAGGGCTGCAGTAAAATCTATCAGGCTTCATTCAGCTGAATACAAAATAAGGCAGGGCTAGTAGTCATGATCTCACACAAAAATTAAGGTGTAAATAAAAAAAGATAAAAAGGGAAATTATATTTTGCTAAACAATTATAATAGACAATGAAATGATATTAAGTTTTACATAAAATTTCTTTAATAAAAACCACATTTCTCAAATATATATTCACAATCGAAGCAAGTTTATAAAAAATAAGTTATTCTCTAATTGATAAATTATCAAATATACAGACAAGCAATTTCAGAAGTAGAAATTAAATCTATGTATATATAAACTGTTTTAATTATCATAAATTAGAGTCATGAAAATTAAAACTCCAAGGTACCATCTCAAACCTGACAGAAAAGGCAAATATTGAAGGGGATGAGTGGGGGGGGAAGTATGGTAAGAAACTTGGTTTAATTGTGATTCTGAAAAACGGCTTTGCCCTAATTCCAATGGGTTACAAAACTGCTTACCCCTGGATTTATCATTAACACTACAAGATCTGTATCCCAAAAAGATCACAAAAGAGGGAAGGGATCAATTATACAAAAGTAATGGCTCTGTTTTAGGGGCAAAAATTTGGAAATTGAGGTGATGCCCATCAATTAGGTAATGACTGACAAATTGTGATATATTATTGTGATGGAGTACTATTGTGTTATGAGTAATAAAGAGTTAGTTGGTTTCAGAAAAAAAAGAATTCGCAGTCTTATAAAATTAATCCAAAGAGAAAAGAGAATTGTGAGATCATTGTGTACAATAATAGTGATGTTGAAATGGAGATCAACTGTGAAAGATTTAACTACTCTGATCAAGCAATTCATCCATTTACAAAGAAAGAATTTATAAATTGAATTCATAATTTTTTTATATTTTTTCTCCTCTATATGCCTAATATAGAAGTACATTTCACATTATAATTAATATCTCTTTGCTTGGCTTCTCAGAATACATGGGATGTGAGAGAATTTGGAATGCAAAATTTATTTATTTTTTTGAAATTCAAAATTTGAAAAGAAAAAGATTAAAAATGAAGAATTTTTTAAAAAAGCAATATGATTCTTACCATAATGGCTTCCAACTATTAGTTAAGGTAAATTCCAGAGAATAAAACTTCATTCCAAACTATATATTTTTTTGTCATTTTAGTTTAATCCTATAATTTTAAAGTTTACAGATTTAAGGATTAACAATTTTGCTCTTGTGACATGGAAATGGATGGCAATTTTGAGAAAGGACAGGTCTCCACTCAAACTTGCTCCTTGAAAGGAAAGAGGTCTACAACTTTTAAAATCCTTGCTCTATTTCAAACCAGTACTTCAGTTGACAGATGTGGGATTAGAAAATTATGACTTCGAAATGGGATAAACTCCACACTGGATATGAGATTTCTAAAAAAGCTAGGACAGAGCAGTTTTAACCTAGATAAAAACTGACCTTGAATTAAGTTTAGTCTATCCCTTTTTCAATTCAATTGCTCTCTTTTTGAAATTCTTTGAAGTTAGAAGTTTTCTCTGTGTCTGGTATCCCTTTAAAGTTAGAATTTATTGAGGTATGCTCTATTAGCATTCTATCTTGTTTATCTTTGGGCCCATCTTGAGGGAGAGCAGTTGAAGGTATGTACCGCTAATATTGTCTTTATATTTAACTGTTTATGATTTCGCGCATCCCTCTTAATTGATAATTTATTGGGGGTGTGCTCTTTAGGAGTGCTATAGGTGAAAGCAATTTGGAAGTCACCTTGTGTTGTCTGTCTTTATTTAATTGTTCATGATCTTGGATGCCCCTCTAAAGTGAGAAGTTATTTGAGGGTGCACTCTATTTGTTAATGTTTGGGACCCTCTAGAGTGAGAGCAAAGGGGAGTACCCCTTCTCCTTGTGTTTTCTGTCTTTTGTTTTGGAGGTTATGCCTTTGGCACCTCAATATGTGAGACTTTTTCAGGTAATTCTGCCTTTTCTTTCTGCATGTCTTTTCAAATACTTGTGTATATTTGTTGCTGTGCTTAATATTGCTATCTTTGCTGTTAGTATAGAGGTTCCCTGCCACAAAAGTGGCATTTAAAATATATATACTTTCTTTTCAGATGTAAAATGAGGGAAAAATTAGAATTTCTCTCATAGGTGCCATGGATTAGAAATCCAGAAATTTCACTTTTTAGCTCTAAGTTTACTTGGGTCAAACTGTCACATCTCATTCATTTCCTAAACTTTGCTTGGCAGCACAGTTATCTCTCTCCCTTTTGACTCTCTTTTTCTTTAATTTATCTCATTCACATTGGAAGCTGTTCTCCTGGATCTCTCACTGTCTCTATGAAAATGTGAAAAAAAAAGATAACACAGGCTAAATTTGTTTTATGAAAATGAACCTCAAAATAATAGAAAAGTATTTAGATATTGATTGGTTATTTGAAAGGATCCAAATTAAGGATTATTTTAAGCAAAATGTTCTGTTGATTTCAAAGCTCCATTTAGAATTTGACTGTAAATCCGTTTTAAATATCTGCATTTAAAATTTGAAAGAAATATCTTATTCTGCTCCATGCAAGATTAGAAGTCACGTGAACATTTGTGTGAATAATTCATCAGAATTTGACTAAAATCTGAAAAGATTCTGAAAGTTTTTGTAATTTGATTTCAAGGTCTCTCTCTCTCTCTCTCTGTGTGTGTGTGTGTGTGTGTGTGTGTCTGTCTGTCTGTCTGTGTGATGAAATCTTTCTGAGATGTTGAAAACCTGGAAATCAGATTTGAGATGATTTGGGATGTGTTCATCTTTAGGTAGACTGAATGTGGGATAGTCAAGCTCTTGGTTTCAGAAATAAGTGATGTAAACTGTAAATGCTATTATAATATAGGCTGTTTCAAATATGCTAAGTTGCTACACTAAAACTCTTTGATAACAGTGAGGCATTAAAATCCATGGGGCAATTGAGTTCATTTCTAGTCCCAATGTAAATGAAATGAAAGTTGTAAAAATGTAACTTCTTGAATTTGTCTGGATTTTTTATTTTAAATATTTTAAAAGGCTAATTTAAAGCCAATACACACTAGCAGATTATATCTTATTTAGGCTTTCATCTGTTTTAATATTTCAAGGTCTAGTTCCTTGTTAGGGAAATTTTAATAGTATAAGTGATTTAGCTTCAGTTAGAAACTGCAAGAATATACTTTTCCTTTAGATATAAAATAGCAGAGGTAGCTAGGTGGCAGAGTGTCCTGGAGTCAGGAAGACCTGAATTCAAATTCAGCCTCAAACATTTAATAATTACTTACTTTTGTGACCTTGGTCAAATCCCATAACCCCATTGCCTTGCAAAAACAAACAAGCAAAAAAGTCAGACATTTTAGTTTAAACCAGGAAAATGAGTTCAAAAATAAATTTCAGCAGGAGTTTTTCAGAACCAAGATTTTACCTTGAAAAAGGAATAGGGCTGCCTATTAATTGGTCATTGCCATTAAGATATGTATTAAAGCTATGAGATTGCTTTTTTTTAAAAGTATTTAGTATTTGAACCTCAGGTACTCCTGACTCCAGGGCTGGTGTTTAGTAAAACAATGTGTTTAAAAGTGGTATCTCTATATTAGATAACTTCTCAGTTTTTAAGTCATTTTTAAGTCAAATTATTTGTAAAAAAAAAAAATAGGGAAACCTTGGATCATGGTATTGGTCACCTAACTACATACTATAATGCTCATTATAAGACAAAATAGTATCTTTTTATTTATCCCTTAAATTAAATGTTAACTATGTCAACAATTTAAGCCACCAGATGTGGTCATTTTAATTAATTTAATTGCAAATGAATTGGTTAACCATGTGCTACAACTCCTTAAAGCCTGTATTTGAAAGAAATTTGACTTTAGGTTGCTTGGCCAATATAAAAATTTGTGAATTTTTTCATTCATTTTTCAACACATTGTTTTATAAAATTTCATTTTTTTTAAATCTTGGGGATATTTCTCTCAGGAAAAATCTTCTAGGTTTATCATCACTTCCCTCATTTATAATAACTACAAAAACCTCTAGCATGCATTCAGTGGAATGCATATACCATTATATACTAGCATATACTAGTATATACTATACTATTTTAGAAAGGCAAAATATCTCTGGTCACCTTTAAGAATTAATGGTCTGTTTTAAATTCTTTTAAGCTCAACTCAATTGATTAGAGAAAACCCAGTAATGGTCATGACGTTTAGGCAAGATACAGTGTTTGTGATCAACACCTACAATTTTAAATTCTCAAATGTCTAGTTTATAAATCTGTCATTTCCTAAAAATTTCAATTTTTCAGGTTGATGAAAGGTGAAAGTTTAGTATTTGTGAAACATTGTGTCATTGAATAAATGAATTTAAAAACACTATTATAATGGCAAATAGGATTTTTCCATTTAATTTGTTTAGAGATAATTATTCACTTTCTGGGCATGGGTCATGTTTTACATCATCTGTCCTTGGAAATTGTGGTATGTCAGGGTCTTCTTCAAGAATGAGAGACAAACACTATTGTTATCATCATCATCATCATCATCATCATCATCATGAGATTGTGTATGGATCAAATTAGCCAATTCTTTCATACTTATCATTACAATATTTCTGTTTCTATTTAGTTTTTCTTCTGCTTCTGCCAACTTTACTCTGAATCTTTTCATGTTTCCCCTGTTTTATTTTTGTTTAAAGTACAATAATCGTCATCCATTATGGGCAGCTAGGTGGCACAGTGGATAGAGCACTGGCCCTGGAGTCAGGTTTACCTGAGTTCAAATCCAGCCTCAGACACTTAAAATTACCTAGCCATGTGACCTTGAGCAAGCCACTTATGCTCATTGTCTTGCAAAAATAAAATGAAATAAAATAATCATCTGTCACAATCATACCACAGAATTATTTAATTCATTTTGAATTATATAGTAGAAGAAACATTTGGACAAAAAATTTTTTTTTGAAAATTAATTAAATTGTTCCCTCTGCACTCATCAGGTCTTACATTGGCCAATGCAGTTTTATGTTCCTACTCCATCCTATGTTTGAAGTTGTTGAGATGAAAATAATGAATTTAAATACTTTACCCTCTCCCTGACAAGGATTTCCTGTGCAAAAACAAGTCCTATCAACAAAACAAAAGATTCAGGGGGTAACCTGAAAAAATTAAATCTTTGAACTTCTGCCTTTCATTTACATGCCCTTAATTGCCTTATCTCTGAATTGAGTTATTGGAGCTACTTTGAGTGTTTTATAGGAATGTAATAGAAAGTCTAACCCTATGCGAGAGTAGCAGTATTGTACAGCTCTGACAAAATCCTTGCACAGAATGGGAGAGTAATTGTGTAATTCAAATTGTCCAATTTCTTCTATCTAAGAATATACTTATATAGGTTAAGGTAGAAGAGATAAAGCAAATTTGTCTGTGCTATCGATATGAACCATCTATGTAAGATTATTCCTAGTGATATAACTAGAAATGAGAATATATTGAATATATTTTAAAAGGCCTGGTAAAAATTTTGTGATAATAGGAAAACTTTTATTAGGTATTTTTCCTCCCTGACCTAGAAAACTGAGCCATCTTAAAACCCTCAACCTCCTTACTTTGAACAAGGGAAAGTGATATTTGGAAACTTTGATAAAACTTTGTAAAAGTCCCTTTCTGTGAAAAAATTTTACCTGTAAATTACTTCATTGTAATATAATCTGATATTGATGATAAAAACTGTGCCCAAATTTGACCAGTGAAATCAGGGACAGGGAAACATTCATGTGTTCAATGTATTGTTTTTTGATACATAATTTTGACAAACCTGATTTATTCTTGATAACAATCCTTCTGCTCTCAGTGAACATGATTCAAAACAACTTAAATTCCCTTTTGATCCAAACTACTGTAAAGAAGTGAGTTTTGAATTGTTCTGTTGAAGTTTTCCTAGGTTTTAGTCACCTGATTAAGCTATGTCGTTGCTTATAGCTCTCATAGAAAAATTTCTATTTTTCAGGTTGATGAAAAGTGAAAGTTTATTATTTGGGAAGCACTTTGCCATTGAATAAAAGTATTGAAAGACACTATTATAATTGAAATATTGATCTATTTTGATCTAATTTTTTTATCTTCCATGACCTAATGAATAGTTATGGATTTTGAAGTTACCATATGTATAAGATTAAATTCCTAAAGAATATGTTGTAATTTTGAAAATGACATGAGTATATTTCAGTAGAATAACATAAAAGAAAAATATGTAAAGTCATTTGTTCAGACAGTTAAAAAACATACAAATCTCTTTGCTTTTTTGACTGTTATTCTAAAAAGAAATAGTTATATAGAAGAGAGATTAAACTTTTCCTACTTTCCCTGTAAAACTGAACTTAGATTAATGAACAGAATGTAAAAAGGGATACATATTGATTTGAAGTTAAGATCTTTCTAAAAATTGCAACTTTCTCAATGTATAAGTGGATGCAGCATTGGAGAGAAAAACTATTGCAGATGGCAGGGTTCCCCTTCTAAATCCTCAAGTAAAGGCAATGCATTGAGTAATTTTTATTTAAAATTTAGTTTCCAATTTCCAATCCATTGAGAAAGTAAGCAATATAATACCTAATATACAAGTGAAATTATGTAAACCATATTTCCATGTAATCTATTTTCTAAAACAGGCAAGAAAAATAAGTTAAAAATGCTAAAAAAAACACAGACTTAGAGAGATAATTATTCCCTTTTTGGGCATGGATCATGTTTTGTATCATCTATCCTTTGAAATTGTGGTTCATCAGGGTCTTCTTCAAGAATGAGAGACGGGTGGTTAGGTGATGTAGTAGATAAAGCACTGGCCCTGGAGTCAGGAGTACCTGGGTTCAAATCCTGTGTCAGACACTTAATAATTACCTAGCTGTGTGGCCTTGGGCAAGCTACTTAACCCCATTTGTCTTGTAAAAAGCTAAAAAAACAAAACAAAAAAAAAGAATGAGAAACAAACATCATCATTATCATCATTGTCATCAGACCATGTATTGATTAGATTAGCCAATTCTTTCATACTTATCATCATTACGATATTTCTGTTTCTTTACTCTGAATCATTTCATATGTTTTCCCTGTTTTTATTTAAAGTACAATAATCGTCCATCAGGATCATACCACAGAACTTATTTAACCCTTTCTCAATTAGTGGCCATTTTTCAAATTTCTAATTATTTGCCAGGGCAGCTAGTTGATGCAATGGATGGAGGCTAGGAGTTACAATCCAGCCTCCATCACTTGACACTTACAGCTATGTGACCTTGGGCAAGTCATTTAATCCTAATTGCCTAGCACATAGGGCTATCTCCAATCCTGATTTATATCTGGTAACTGGAACCAAATGGCTCTGGAAGAGAAAGCAAGACTGGTGAATTAGAAATTCCCCATGCCCCTCACTCAAATCCAATTTATGTGCTCAGGATTATATCCTCTTCCTGATGCCATGGTCTTCGAGAATGAAGGATAAATATCATAATCAGCATAATCATCAATTATTTGCCAGGAATTACAGGAAGGACTATAATAAACATTATTATACAAATAGGTTCTTTCCACTTTGATTCCTTTGGGATACAAATCTAATAATATAATATTTCTTTGTAATAGGGGATTCACATTTTTTTTAGTTCTTTGGGCTTAGACCTTACTTGCTTTGTAGAATGGTTTACAAAACCATATCAGTTTCTTAATTTACTTATCCCATCCCCTCCAGCTTTTATAATGTTCATGTTGTATCATGTTAGGTAGTATAATAGGTTTGAAGTAATGCCTTAACTTATATTATTCCCTCTAACTAGTACAGATAAGATTGAGCAATTGCATGCTCTCTCACCTCCATTCACCTATCCATTGTTCAAACTTTTCCTTGTGTTTCTTCTTTTATGTAAGACACTGTTCCCATGACACTGTTCTATTTCTCCTTTCCTTTTTTGAAATCATACCAACATAACAGAGTTCCATTCATGCCCTCTTTCCAAGAAATGATAAAGTTCTTGAAAGTTACAAGCATTATCTTCCTATATAAAAATAACAGTTTAATCTTACTTATTTCCTCAAGATTTCTCCCTCATACTTACCTTTTTCCTCTTTCTTATGGATATTGCCGTTGAATGTAATATTTACTATTCAACTTTGATGTGTTATTTTCCCCTGTAGGATTATAAAGGGTTTTTCTAAGTAGATTATTCTTGAATGTAGCCATAACTCCTTTGACTTCTTGAATTCAATATAGCAACTCATCTGCTCCCTTGTAGAGGTGAAGCCTCAATGTTCTGTGATGGTGACTGGATTCATGGAATGTGAGTGCTTTCTTTCTGACTACTTGTGGTATTGTAACTTGACCTGGGAGTTTTAGAATTTGGCTATAATATTCCTGGAAGATTTATTTTGGGGACCTTTTCTAGGAGGTGATCAGTGGATTCTTTCCAGTTTTACTTTGTCCTCAGTTCTTAACTCTATAGACAATTTTCCTTTATACTTTCTTAAAATCTAATATCTAGCTCTTTTTTTGATCATGCTTTTAAGTAGTTCAATATCTCTTAATTATCCCTCTTTGATGTATTTTCCAGATCATTTTTTCCCCCAAAGAAATACTGATAAATGGAAAATGGACTCTGATGGGAGTGGCCTTCTGTTTTGCATCTTTCCCTATCTTCTGGTTTCCAGATACCTGATATTGCCCATTGATGTTGGTGTGACAGAAATGACATGTTGAAAGCTCATGCAACTTGGGACAGGAAGGATCAGTACATAGATAGCCCATTGGAGGATACCTGTGTCAGGCACTAGACCACTCCCCAAGCCACCCTTTGTCCAACCCACTACAGAAGTTCATTTAAGAAGTGCCACCCACCTGGGGCTCTCTCTCCTTCACTCTACGTGCAAGGATGTCTTCATTTCTCTTTTCTTCCTGGGCCACGTTCTCCCAGCCTAGACCCTCTTGGAGCCCAATGGATCCCATGCCATATGGTCAGACTAAGCCAATCCTGAGGGCTGCTGGTCTTTTCTTTGTCTTTCTCTCTCTCTCTGTCTCTGTTTTTCTGTCTCTGCCTGTCTGTCAGTCTCCCTCTCTCTCTCTCTCTCTCTCTCTCTCTCTCTCTCTCTCTCTCTCTCTCTCTCTCTGTCGTACACACACACACACACACACACACACACACACACACACAGACATACAAAAACAATTTCACCTAGCCTGTATGTAAAGTATTTACTGTTTTTTCTAAGACCTTTAATTTGTATACCTTGTAAATCTTCTATATTAAATCCTGAGCAATTTCAAATTCCTGGGGGGGGGTGGGGGGGAAGTTGAATTCATTTTTTATTTAAAAAAACTCTCAATCTTCAATTTTTAATTGGTGACCCTAAATCTCACAACAACGTCGCAGGATTCTTAATCTTTTTCATTGTTGACCTTTCTTTCTTTATGTTTGTAGAATCATTAACTTCTCGTTGAACAATTCTAATTTTTAAGGGACCATTTTATTCAATGAAGTTTTGAGCCTTTTCCCCCCAATTTTTCATTTCTTATATCATATTTTTTCTTCAGTAAGATTTTATACATTGTTAGCTATTTACCCAATTTTATTTTTTAATAATTTCTTTTCTTTAGTATTCTTTGGTTCTTTGTTTAAGCTCTTTATTATTTTTTAATTAATTAAGCTCTTTATTATTATTTTTCAATAATTTATTATTGACATTAATTTTTTTTATTTTTCCCTCTATCACTATTATTTGATTTTATCATATTTTTCCTTTTTATCTCTTTCCTTAGCTCTTCTTATAAATATGAAATTATATTGAACCTTATATCCAATCTTAACTTTTCTTTGAGGTCATACTTTTTCTGTTTTCCCATCTTTGTATTCTCCAGGTTTGCATCTTAAGTTTCCCCTGTCACAATGGTAGATTATAGTCAAGTTCTTTTATTAGTTGTTTCTTCATTTTTCCCAGTCTATTTCCTGACTCTAAGCTGTTGGTGGTTCCAAGGTGGTGGAATTCAGAGAAAGGTGTGATTATCTCTTTCCTAGTCAATGCTCTTGGTCCTCCCCCAGGCAGAACTCTTCTTCATTTTTGAAAACTCTTCTCTTGCATGCAGCTGTGCCTTGGAATGAGGACCCATTCTCTCTTGCAATAGCAAAGTCTTTTTGCTTCCATAGAACTGAGAACCTGGATCCAGGGTCCCTGCTCTGTTATGACTGCAAGTGTTCCTCTCTCCCCTGGAATGGTGACACAAAACTTGAAGATATCCCAAAATATTGTCAAATAAAACTCAGCCCTGTATTCCAGGGTAGGACAGGGATCCACTGGGATCCACCACAGACCAGCTGGTCAATCCTTTGGCCATCATTGAGTAATGGAAACTCCCAATACTACTACCCTTGTTGCTGCCACTGATGCCTCCAAGGCCAAATAGCTGATGTGGCTGCCATGCTAATACAGATTTCTCCTTCTGATCTCCTAAATTTTCAGGACTCAAAGAATGTCTCCTTTTTATTTGTTGCTGGTTATATCACTTTAGAGTTTGATTTGAGTAAGGATGAATAGTATTATCCATTTGTCCTGGTCCTGCAAGACCAACCAGAACTAAAGGGACATTATTGGATTTGTGGGGCTACTGCCCACACCTATTTGTCCAAAAGGTTGGTCAGGGAGTTGCTATCTAGATTTAAGGGCTTACTACCTGGGTACAGGATGGGAGTTGGGGCTATGGAACCCCAGTTTGTATCCTGATTAGATTCAAAGCTGTAGTGGAAAAATTACTAATTAGACAGCTAGGACCTAGACTTGCTGGCTGGCTAAGCCATGCAAACCGATCAGTTGATCGGAGAAGGAGTTTATGGTGAATTGAATCTATCAAGGTAGATGTCAATAGGCAAGCAGTAAAAGGTATCAGAAGGTTGGCATATGCTTCTGCCCAAACCTGGAAAATAGGATGGGTCCATGTCTCTGATAATGAGGAAGTCAATCTTGATAGAACAAGTCAGCAGTTCTGTCTGTAACAAGGATTGTGATTCAAGCAAGAAATCACTCATAAGGTATGGAACCCCAAATTCTTATTATAAAGGAAAAGGGAGGGATTGTGAGGAATATGTGGGTGTTTGGATTCCACAAGAATGTGAAGGGAGGATTGTTCCTTTGCATTACAGACACTGGACTCTGCCTATATTGTTGCCTATGGGCAGGTACTGAGTTAAGATAAAAAACAGTTTTGATCTTCTCCTTTGGGCAGGGTCAAGGAGATCTAGCTGTTCTTGCTCCTTATTGTAATGAGCATGGTGGGGAAAATGTATGGAGGATCCATTAGATTGTCCACTTAGATCACGACCCCAGCCTTGGAGCGGGAACAAAGCCTTTCCAAGTGTTTGAAAAAACTTACATTTTGGGATTCCCCTGTTCCTCTCTCCCACCATGAGGGAGTTGCGCCATTTTGTTAAGATCTCTTAATAAAAACCATTTTAATCACTCTGAAACAAGAATTTGATTTGACTCATTTTTCTTTAAATCATCTAAAAAAGAATTTTGCGAGAGACTGTGGCTAGAATTGTCTCTTTACCCTGGCTCCTTGAATCTTCTTCTGTATTGGATGTTTTATAGAGAGGATTCTTATGCAGCCTATGAATCCAGCCATTTCCTACCTAAATCACCTTTGTTAGCCTTCAGATTCTAAGCTTCTTGATTTGGGTGATCCCCGAGGTCCTTTTTAAGTGGAAATTCTATACTGGCTTACTTTTGATCCATCCCTGCTTTTAAGGATTGCCAGTAGATAGCAGAGTAGTGTTGTCTGTGTGGAGCACTCCCTGATGTATAACGACTCAATGTACCTCTTGACCTCATTATCACTAAGCTAAGAACCATTCTAGGGATTACTGTGAATGAAGCTCTCCCTACTCAGCACTTGGTGTGAATCATATGTGACCATATTGATTATTTTGTCCTGTCTATTTAAGTGGAGAGACTGTGCTACAGAATGATCTTCTCTTGGGTTAGTGCTAAAGCAGTGTGAAATTAGCTATCCTGGCTGACCCAGGCTTATTTTTATTTTGGTTTTCTTCCCTTGCATTCTACTTGCTACCAATAATTTTAATTTCCTAGTAATTTTAATAATGTTCATAGGGAAATTGAGCTCAAAGATAGCAAAGAAAGGAGCAAAGGTCATATAATCTTTTACATGAGGACAGTTCAATTTCTCCAATAGCACCAGGTATTCTTATTAAATGGAGATTTCAGAGAAGATCATTGGGCAGAGAAACCTTTGTTAGCTTGGGTATTATGAAGTTTTGGCATTGATTAAGTCCTCTAGAGTCTCGTAGATGGTTAATGAACTCAAAATGGCAAGGGCAGCCTTGCTTTTCTAGTACCTTGAACATTAGTGCCTAATTATACAGAAAATATATTGATAATTTAAGAAAATGCACAGCAGAATGTCTCTGTGCAATTTCCTCTATTGGACCACTTCAAGCTGAAGTGACATCAAGTACAGTCAAGTTAGGATACATTTCACTGAGATGAGTTGAAATGAGTTAATATAGGGGGATAAAGGAATAAGAAAGAAGGAAGATGAATTAGATTCAATGTCTTGTAATTAGAATCTTAATTAGCTGAAAATATTCACAGATAACAAGAATGGTCAGCTTTAATGAAAGCAAAAATATATAGAGCATTTATTACCAATTATTTAGATCTTTGTCAGTGAAAATAGCTTTACTTTTATTGAGTGAGGTTTAACTATTGAATTTTTTGTTTCTTATTGAATTCGTGCATATTTTTTCAGTAGGCAAAACTATTTTTAATCATTGGATCTATTTCAAAAAGTCATTTTATAATTGTTTTGAATATGTCAAATTTAATAACTTTTGAATATAAATTATTTGGAAACTAGTTTTTTGAGGATGTAACTAGACATTGCCAATAAATCACAGGCTCAGACAATTGCCTTTAACTAGGGATGTAATTCAATGTAGCTAAATCTGTGAAGATTATTTTTTCTTTTCTTTACCTCCCACCGCTTCTCTTTTTACTCCTTTGATCCTTTCTTCCCCACCCTTTTTCATTCTCACTGCTTACTAGTGTCCGACACATAGTAAATGTTTCATAAATCATTATTGACTGGGACATCTTTGTTATAAATTTCCTTAATTGTAGTCAGTCAATAAATATTTAATAATCGTCATATATATATGCTGGATACTGGGCTAAACAATGAAAAAGAAAATAAAGATAAAAACAAGATTTTCAGCTCTGAAGGAACATACATTCCAATAAAAGAGGCATCATAAAATAACTATGTACATACCCAGTATAGGTCAATTTGAGGAGTTAGAGTAGATAATCTAATGTCATTTTCAGCTCTTAAACTATGATTAATATACATGGAATCATTTGTCAATGAGGAAAATGTACTCATTAAATAATCTCCAAGTCCCAATCTCCTGATTCTCCTTCTATTTACCTAACCTCTCTTCACTTTCCTTTACTGAGTCTTCAACTAGCTTATACCTTACTATGTATAATTCCCATAGAGTTCTGTCCTGGGTTTTTGTCTTGTCTTTCTTCTTACTACTTTGGTTATTGATTCCATCATCTCCCCTTCATTTTTCTATGAATCTCTGTGCTGATTGTATCTTATATAACCTGCCCTAATCTCTCTGCTGAGTTCCAGATTCATTATTTCCCACTAACTTTCAGATTTTTTGAATAACATCCAACAGGTCTCTAAAACTGAATTTATTATTTTTTTGTACTAACCTCTCCCACTATCCAAACTTCTGTGTTCTGTTCAAGGGTACACCTGGGCCATCGTCTTGACTGCTCAATATCTCCTATCCTACCATCCAAAATGTTGTGAGGAACTGTCAATTTTATGTCTTCAATATCTCATGAATTTACATTTTTCTCTCCTCTGACACTACCACTATCCTGATGCAGGCCCACATAGACTCACATCTGAATTATTACAGCAGCTTATTGGTCAGTCTACCTATCAAAAATCCCTTCCTACTTCACTCCAATATCAATTTTTCTCAAGCTCAGGTCCATGTTATCTCCTCCTCGACTAAATAAACTCCAGTGGCTTCCTAAGATTAAAAAAAAAAAAAAGTGGTGTTCTCGGTCCTTCATAACCTATTCCCTATTTGAAACTTTTTTATATTTTAGAGCCCCCCTCAATTTACTCTTTAATTCAGTGACCCTGGCCTCCTGGTTATTCCATCGGCAAGAGATTCTACCTCTCAAGTCCAGACTTTATTCTGACTTTACTCTTCTTCTTCATCTGTGCCTCCTGGCTTCCTTTAAGTCCCATCTAAAATCCCACCTTATTTGTACTTTGAGTAAATGAACAGAAATATTCATTGCATGACATTGTGCTTTAAAATACAAAATTGATAATTTAATGCTACCAAATTCTCTAGGTCCATGAACATATTGTAATCCTTGAGCCACTTTGCAAGTTACATGTCATATAAGGTCTATTCTGATTGACAAAAATCACATTACTACATTGCTAAAATCACATTATGGTAAATATAAAATCTGAACCTCAAAGGGTTATCATTCCTTGCATATTACAATCAACTCCTTGTTTTTTAACAAAGGCTGTTTTATTTTTTTAATAATCCTCAATGTGCAGTCAGAATACACTGCATTATTTATGATTAGTATAAAGTACAGGTGGACAGTGCTATAGAAGTTTATTATATCATATATATGAATATAAATATATTTGATTTCAATTCATATATTTTTGAATTATTCCCCTGATTTTAATCAAGGATTAATGGGCTCATAGTTGTATAATTTTTGTTCTTTTCTTTGTTATGTTTTGTTTTTATTTACCCTGCCTAATTTATGAAGGAATTGTCAATATAGTCTCATGGTCCAGGCAAAAAAAAAATGAAGCAGAAATGTATAGGAGACCCTGCCTTGCATATGTACAGTATAAAATATGGGGCAGATGGGTTCCAAGTGTTGTGGTCAGTAATAATGAGTGGTATAAGTAACAGAAAGAAAGGGATAAAATTAAATGTAAGCTAAGTGTTAGTTAGTGATGCTGTGGTTTTATTTGTGGATGTCTCCTGACAAGCATCTCCTGAGTGCTACCTCTAGGGAAAAGCTTGACATAGGTAGATGAGGGAGAATAATGAATGAAGGTATGTGAGTATCGGCAATACACCCCAAACTGGGATTTTATGCATGACAGCAAAATGCCACAGACTTTGCCTGGGTGGGGGACGAGTAAATGCCAGGAAAATTTCTCAATTTTACATGGAAGTGAGAAATGAAGTGAGTAATGAAATGGAGTTTCTTGGACAAGAAGAGGAGAGAGTAGTGGAAACATGGGGAATAGGGAGAGCAGACAGTACTTATCTCACCGTTTTGTTCTTATTGGGAGTTTCCAATTTTCAATTATTACTCTACTTAAGTTAGAAATTTTTCAAAGTTAGATGCTACTGGAGGAGGTCAAATGTTCTCTAAATTCAATAACTCTAATTACAGCAGCCTGAGAAAAGACCATTTTTCTTGCCCTGGATATAGATGTGTTGGACATATATCTCCATTTTCCCTCTAGCCACCAGTCTGAATGTTTCCTGGTCTTGATGCCTTTCTTTTTTTGCAAGGCAAACGAGGTTAAGTGGCTTGCCCAAGGCCACACAGCTAAGTAAATATTAAGTGTCTGAGACCAGATTTGAACCCAGGTATTCCAGACTCCAAGGCCCGTGCTTTATCCACTAAACCACCTAGCCACCCCTTCTTGATGCCTTCCTAAAGGAAGGATTCTATTTTCTGTGATAATGATGATAAAGCCTTGCCGTATGTGGGATGTTTCTCTTATGATTTTGAATACTCTAGTCACTTTTTTTTTGTTTTTGTTGTTTTTGAAAGGCAGTGGGGTTAAGTGGCTTGCCCAAGGTTACACAGGTAAGTATTTAGGGTCAGAGACCAGATTTGAACTCATGTTCTGCTGACTCCAGGGATGGTGCTCTACTTACTGTGACACCTAACTGTCCCTCTGGTCACTTTTTTCAATTGAGAATGGCCGATGGTCATGTGTAAAGACTATTGAGCCCATAACATTTACACTGCTGTGAGGTTGGTACTATGTAGTTAAAAAAAGCAAATTAATTAGAAACAAACAAAAAGTAAAATTCATATATATATATATATATATATATATATATATATATATATATATTTGTATAGTAAAGACCATTCAGTCCAAACTATTCATTTTAGGGATGATAAAACTAAGGTCCAGAGTTGAAGTAACTTCTCCAAAATAAGAAGATACTACTGCCAGTGTTAGATATTTCAATCAATGTTCTTAAAACCCATTGTATTATGATATTTTCAGCTAATAGTCCACGTTTGAAAGCGTACATTTTTTTTTAGATTTTTGGAAGGCAATGGGGTTAAGTGGCTTTCCCAAGGCCACACAGCTAGGGAAATATTAAGTGTCTGAGGCCGGATATGAACTCAGGTACTCCTGACTCCAGGGCCGGTGCTCTATCCACTGCACCACCTAGCCTACCCCAAAGCATACATTTTTTTAAATTAAAATAAAATAAACCTAATTTGAGACCCAAATAAAATAATAAAGAAAAGCAGTTTTAATGATCCCTCATTTTTTTAGTAGGGAGGAATTAAATCAAAGAAAGAACAAATTGGAAATCCCAGACTATGCTGAAGAAAACATCTTTAGTAAATGTAAAATATATGTTTGTATGTGGGGGAAAGCAATCAATATAATTGTACTAAGCAACCTTAAATGGAAAGAATAAGTTCAAGGAAGGAAAAATAGTACATGAGCTTATGTGATTTAGTAGATTATAAAATCCTTTATTAGATTGTAAGCTCCTTGAAAGTGTAGCCTATTTCTTGTTTCTTTTTTATTATTAATGTTGTCCCATAGTGTTTGGCAAATAGTACATTCTTAATAGATAATTATTGTTTGATTTGTTGGCAGTGTGTTTTCCTGTCAATCACCAAAAAAGAAGGAAGAAAAAAGAAAAGAACCATAATTGCAGTACATAATTAAAAGTCTAATAATCCTTGAGTCAAAGAACTTCAGTTCGATTGCATATCCTGAGTGCTTCCTATGTACATGTCCTTGGCTGGGCTTTGCCTTCCTGGACCTCATTCATATTTTACTTGCCAAATGGGTGAGTTGCTCTAATAGACCTCCGTGGCTCCTTCCAGGTCTCGATGTAGGGTCCTATTATCCTCTGAGCCACCACACCTTTGAGAATCCTGGGGAGTTGGTTCCTACCTGGGAAGACTGTATGCAGGCCACTGCAATCAAAGATAGTAATATATGTCTTTGGAGTGAGAAGATAATGAATATCCAAAGTTATTTCAATAAGCTAAAGAAATGCTAGCATCCTTACATAAGATTATATATATGGAAAAGAATACTAGAAAAAGAGAAAAAATACTATAGCCTATCATCTCTGTAAATGAATGCTTTTAAAACAAATACAGAGATGACTCAAGAAGTAACTAATAACAAGACAAGATAATTAAGATTTGGCCTTAAATTAGAATCAGAGGAGGAAAGTTTCTTTAAAATTTGCTTCCAATTGTACTTTCCTTTATATTGATTTGTAAATACAGACGTATTTGCACAATAACTATATAAAATCCTTATTTTCGAGAAGTCATTGATGATCTTATGGGCAAATTTAAGAGTATCTATGGAGTCTTCATTCACAGCGGCTTATAAAACCTCACCAGACAGCAGTTTTGCTTTCCTGCTATTTGTCTTTGGAAGATTTTGTTCTCCTTTTTTCCCCCCTCTGCCTCTGACCATAGTTCTTCAGATACTCTGTCTACCAGATCTAATCCCTTAAATCTATTCATCATCTCTACTTTATATTCATAATGGATACTATTTAGGTGTTCCTATTTGTTCTGATGGTTTTCCCTGATGCAATAAGAAACTCATTATCTCAGCCGAGTCAGATCCAGGTATGTTTTCACTAACTCTTTATTCTTGGTCTCAGAAATCAATTGGAGTCATTGAGCTCAGGCATGGAATTAAAAGAGACTTCTTGGAAGGAAAATTTTTATCCTTTGTTTTTGGAAAAGAGGCTGATATGTTAACTTGAATGTGAATTTGGATCTAAATGAGCCAGTTATACAAAGTCATTGGCATGCTACAACTTCTTGGACCCACAAGATAGAATTAGGTGAATCATGTAGACAATAAAGGTGGATATGCAGCTTTCAAAAGGGCTTGGCAAACTCTCACACCAGATTCTGAACACCACATACATGCCAAGAAAAACTATGGCACATTGGGACAGCATACTAAAGAGCATCACCTTGTCAAAAAAGAGGTCCATATGGTCAAAGCTATGGTTTTTCTAGTTGCCATCTCTGCCTGTGAGAGTTGGACTTAAAGGAAAGCTGAGAATAGCAGAATTGTGTCAGATTATAGTGCTGGAGATAACTTTTGAAAGTACCTTGGACAGCAAGGATTTCAAATATAATAATGATAATAATAACAATAAATAATCAGTAATAAAGATCATTCAAACTGTTGACTGGAAGTTCCAATTCTAAACCTGAAGTTTAAAAGCCTTGACTACATTTGAAAATGGTACTCAGAAAAGCCCCCGGTGTTAGAAAAGATTGAAAGGAAATGGGGATGACCTAGGAGGAATTGGAAACAATAAATGAATTTGTGCAGACTTTGAAAGCTAATGGAGGATGAGAAATGAAGAGCCAATGGAAGAGAGATGAAATTATCTGGGAAACTTGAAGAGAACCATGGAAAAGGAATGAACCCAAAGGAAATGGAGAAGTTTATAGTGGGAAAGACCAGTATTATGAAATGTCGTAAAGACAACTGTGGTTTAAGACTTTGTTGCAGTTATTAGTTCAGGCATTTAATGATGTCCAACTCTTCATGAGCTCCGGGACAACAGCAAATCAGGTCCTTCTATCCTGTCCAAGTCTGTCCAAGTTCATGTTCACTGTTTACATGTCACTGATTACCTCATATTATACTGTCCCTCTTTCTTTTTGCCTTCTAACGACACTTTTAAAAATATATAACATTTTTGGGGAGGATATGGAATAATGTGGATTAGACTCTAATGTAATCTGATGGATGCTTTTGTAGTTAGATAACAAGATTCAAACAGTAGTTATTACATGATAGGAACTTTCATTTTCTGTAATAAAGAAAAATCTTATTATACTAAATATCTTGGCCTATTCCCCCTTCTCCTTTTTCTTTCTCTCCTTACATTTCCATTTTTTCTATTGCCTCCATTTTTTACACCATATTTTATCTTCAAATTCAGCTTTCTCCTGTGCTTCATCTGTAAAATCTCCTTCTATTTGCTCTGTTAATTGAGAAGGTTTATATGAGTATTATCAGTGTCATTTTTCTATACAGGAATACATGTAGTTCATCATCATTAAGTACCTCATATTTTCCCCTTCTTCTCCCATCTCTATGCTTCACCTGAGTCCTGTTTCTGAAGGTCAAACCTTCTGTTCAACTCTGGACATTCCAACAGGAACATTTGAAATTCCCCTGGTTCATTGAAAGTCCATCTTTTTCCCTGGAAGAGTACATTCAGTTTTGCTGGGTAGTTCATTCTTGGTTACCTTCTAAGCTCTTTGCCTTCCAGTATATTATATTCCAAGCACTATGAGGTTTTAGTATAGTTGCTGCTAAGTCCTGTGAGATCCTGATTGCAGCTCCACAGTATTTTAATTGTGTCCTTCTGGCTACTTATGATATTTTCTCTTTCACTTAGGAGTTCTGGAACTTGGCTATAATATTTGTGGGGGTTGGTTTTTCGGAATCTCTTTCAGGGGGGATCTGTGGATTCTCTCCATTTCTATTTTGCCCTCTGCTTCTAGCATATCAGGGCATTTTACTGTAGTAATTCTGTGAAAATGATGTCAAGGCTCTTTTCCTGATCATGACTTTCAGGTATTCCAATAATTTTTAAATTATCTTTCCTAAATCTATTTTCCAGATCAGTTGTTTTTTCAATGAGATGTTTCACATTTTCTTCTAATTTTTCATTTTTTGGTTTTGAAGTATTGATTCCTGATTTCTCCTAAATTCAGCAATCTGCATGAGTTCTATTCTTTGTCTGAAGGATTTATTTTCCTCAGAGAGTTTTCTTATCTCTTTTTTTCCATCTGGCCAATTTTGCTTTTTAAAGCATTCTTCTCCTCAATAACTTTTGAACTGTTCTATCCATTTGACCTAAGCTGGTTTTTAGCATGCTATTTTCTTCAGCATTTTTTAGATTTCCTTGACTAGGCTGCTGACTCCATTTTCATGTTTTTTCTGCATCTCTCTCCTTTCTTTTCCCAGTTTTTCTTCCAACTCCCTCATTTGATTTTCAAAGTCTTTTTTGAGCTCTGTCATAGCCTGAGCCCAATTTCTGTTTTTCTTGGAGTCTTTAGATGGAGGACCTTGTGTTTCCTCATCTTCAGGCTTAGTGTTTTGATTCTTTTGGGGCTTAAAGGCAAAATATTTCTCAAAGGTGTTGCTCTTGTTTCTATGCTTGCTCATTTTCCCAGCCTGGGCCTGGTTTTGTGGTGCTTCCTGAGCTTTTGGGACACTCCCACAAGGATCTCAGTGTGTGAGGCTCTGTCCTCCCTCCTAGTCTGTGAATGACCATATGCGCCCCGCTCTGCCATGGGGCTGAGGTGGGGGTGCTGCTGTTCTATGGGGGGGCCTAGACTGCAATCAGGATCTGAATGTGGTCAGAGCCCCAGCATCCTGTTCCAGGGGCAGCGGACAGATCTCGGCAGTCTCTCTCTCTTAACTCCCCTGCCTCAGCTCAATGGGCTCATGCCCTGGGCAGCTCCTGCTTACCAGCTCTGCCTGCTTCTGTTTCCTGGATCTGGACTGCCTTGACCATGCTGCTCACTGTGTGCCCTGAGGGCTGGGCTTCACATGCTCCCTCTGGCAGAGGCCCCCCACTGGTCCCCCAAATTGTGCCTGGTGCTCTCTCCCAGGGTGTAGGTCAGTTAAAACGAGCCACTGAAGTTCTTTCACTCTGGCAGGCCACCCCTCCAACCCCTTGGAGCAGAGCCTTTCTGCTCTTTTCCAGCTTACCTTGAATAGGAGAACTGCCTCACTGGGTCCTTCTGTGGGTTCTGTGTCTCGAAAATTTAGTTAGAGTCCTTAGCTTGTAAGTATTATGAGAGAGCACTAAGAGAGGATGCTCTCTTGTCACCATCTTGGCTCCACCCCCTCTATTAGGAAATTTCAAGTGGAATAATCCAGGGATCTGTACTTGACCACATATTATTTAATATTGTTATCAGTAATTATGATAAAGACCTTTATTTTACGCAAAATTCAGAAGGTTAGCTAACATAGTTGATGTAAGAGTCAAGAAATAAATGAATCTTGGCAAGGTAGAACATTTTGAATCTCCCAAGATGAAATTTCAAAGGGATAAATTTAAAATCTTGATTTGGACCAATAGCAGCCAAAAAAGTTAGTTTCATAAGTAATTGCTATGGGAGCCATATATTGGATATCAATTTTTAAAAATAATTTTTATAAAAGTTTGTGAGTTCTAGTAAAATGAAAACAAGGTAAAATAGTTATATATTATGGAATTTAAGAAATCCAGTGAGATGAAATCTATCTTTGAAATATCTGTACTTGATAGTTGTTATAACTCTGAGCTAATCAGAAGTCATCTATACCATTAAATTTTAAATCTACAACATGGTTTATATGAAGCATTGACATACTAAAAAGTATCCAGAAAATATTTTAAAGGATGGTACTATATCATATGTCATAGAGATATGATGATCAGGTGAAATGTGGAGGAATGTCTGTCATGAATAAAATAATTCTCTGCACACACATAATAGCATCTTTGTATTTGAAGGAATGTCACACAAAGAGTACAATGACATTTTTTTTTTCCTGAGAGGGCAGAATAAGTAAGAGAAGTTGGAAATCACAAAGAGGCAAATTTAGGTCTGATATTGGAATACATTTATTTACAGTTTTAATTTTCTGAAAGTAGAAGGGGTTGCTATTGGTATGCCAGTCTCTTCTTTCTTCTTAGAGATTTCTAGCCAGCATCTGCATGACCATTTATAGGCTATAATATGATATTCCTTTCCCATATGTTTTGGACTTGATGGCTATTAAGGTACCATCCAAGGCCGCAAAGCTATTGTTCTATAACTTACGTATTTCCATATTCTCATGCTGGATCAAGTTGTAGATTTATAATAAAGAAAACTGGAAACCTATTTCTATCTTGTATACCTCCTAAATATAATTGTGTAAAATCTGAATCTCAGTTCCTCATAGATTAAAAAGGCATAAGATATCATAATCACTTCTCATTCCTATGGTTGCTAGGAGGACCAAATAAGATAATGCCAGTTATATCCTTTGTAAACTTTAAAGCATTATAATGATATTTATTTGCTATAGATTCTGCTATTATAATTGCTATTGACAGTTTTTTCTTAAAAATTTCTAATACTATATTTTCAGTGCTGTCCCTTTCACCTACTGTAGACCTAGAATCCCAATTGTTTTCTAAGAATCTTTACCTTTAAAGATAAAAAAATGCTAAGGTCCCCAACTCAAGTCAAAGTCACCATCTTTCTTAGTGATGTCTTCATTCATTTGACTTCCTTGTGTAAGCCCTTTGTGCTACTATTTGGTAGGCATTTTAGATTCCAACCCCTAGGCACTTTGACTTCCTCAAATCCATTATTTCTCTCCATTCTAGAAAAATCCAAATTAGATGGTTATATCATTTTCTCAATATGTCTTATGGTTTCTTGTTTGCATATCTTTTTTATGCAGTTTTGCCTGACTGGAAAGCCTGTTCTGTAAACTCCTTACAATGGTTGAATCACTGAAAGACTTTCTTTTTCTTTAATTACCAGCTTAAAAAATATTCTCTTTATGAAGAAATTTCAAATTCCCTTTGTTCTTACTCTCAACTCACACAGAAGCAATCTGACACACAATTATGGTGAAAGGGTGTCAATCAACTAATCATCCTATGTTTAAGTATCTACCATGTGTCACAGTCACATAGCTAGATGACACAAGGGGTAGAGCACCAGGCCTGAAGTCAAGAGGACCTGAGTTCAAATCCATTCTCAGACTTGTCCTAGTTGTGTTACCTTGGGCAAGTGATGTAAACTCAATTGCTTTACTTCAAGGACCATCTTCAGCTGTCTTGAATCATATCTGACCACTGGACACAGAGGGTTCTGGAGGAAAAAAATAAGGTTTGTGATTTAGCATAGCACCCTTTCACTCGAATCTAATTAGCTTGCTGTTGTGGCATCACCTCCCTGATACCAGGGTACTATATTAATGCTGGCGATGTAGAGGTAAGAAGGAAATTGCATTTTAGTGGAGAAATCAAATTTATTTATCAATATTTAACTAAATTAGGTGGTAATCATTTTTCTCCAAAGCTGGGATTTCATTGTCATATAAAGTTATATTTCAGGTAAGTACATATACCCCCCCTAGATTATTTAAGTCCATAATGATTGCCACTGTTATTGTAAACCACACTTATCTCTGAGATTCCTACCAACATTTTAGTTAGCTTTTCTGACATATGGGAAAAGCCTCATTAAAAAAGATCCTGGGTCAGGTATCAGTAAAGATGTCATGAAAACAATTTTAAAGATAGATGTCAGAGAATAAGTAATAGAAAAAGAACACCATATGTTTGTGTCCTATTTAACTAATTCCTCTTGCTAATTAGGTAAGAAGCTTACTTGTTTCTGATTCGAGTAGCTAGAAGTCTTTCCAAATCCCTTTAAAGTTTGATGATTTGTACAACCAAGGCCTCAGTAAATTGTTGCATAGTTCTTCTCCCTAATTATTCATAATTGGAATTTAACATGATGTTTTTGCATATTCAGAAAAAATATTTTATAATATAGCACAATATGACACACTATAACACAATGTTATATCACATATCACATACCTTGCCATATCATGACATAACTTATCACATTATATCATTCTATATCGTGCTATTTTATAGCATTTTTCAACAAAATATATTTCATATTATGTAATATTTTAATATATCTTATATGATCCTTAGCATGTAGTGCCATATTTAATATGTTCATATAATTCATCATATTACATCATGTCATAATATAACATGCCACATTTATATTGTATTATACAGGATTTTATACACAACAAATTAGTTTTCATTTTCTTATACTAATTTTATTGCTGATAAGAGAAGGGGGAAAGTGATAAAGGAAAGTTTCATGAAAGAAATAAAAATTCATATGAACCTTTAAGGAAAGCTGCACAATTTGTAGATTTAGTTAAATTAGGGAATTAGGATGATGATGATGAAGATGATAAGGATTATGATGACCAACATTTATATAGCACTAAGTGGTTGGGGCTATTATAATTATCTCTTTGAATCCATATAACAACCCTAGGAAGCAGATTCCATTTTACAAGTAAGACAGTGGCTATATGACTTGCCCATGGTCACACAACCAACAAGTATCTGAGGCCAAATTTGAATTTTGTCCTGACACTGAGTCCAGCACTCTCTCTACTTACCGTCTCCCTGTACATGGCCTTCTACACATAAGGAACATCATGTGGAATTCATACAATCCATAATACCTGTAATATCCTGTCAAGTTGTTTTATGGTACAGAATTTGTTAAATTATATTAGGTATGTTTTCATATCCTATTGCATTACATATTAATGCTTTAACTGCAAAGTTCAAGAAATGTGCCCAATACACTCTGGTTTATATTTGCTTAAAATTTACATGTGAAATTTCTTCTTCTCAATCTTAATCAACATATTGAGTCCTCCATTCTTTAAGCTATACCTTCTTATCACCAGTAACATAAATGCTTAAATATTTCTCAAGAAGGTTGCCAAGAGATGGATAATTATGATAGGGCCTAGAGTACTGATTTAGAATGAAGTCTTGAATTCAAATTATGTCTTTGATGCTTTTTAACTATATGTTCCCTTAAAAATACAAAACACAATAAACTATAGTTTCCTCTTCTTTAAATGGGGTTGACTATAATAGCTCATGCTTTAAAATGTCATGAGGAGCAAATAAAGTATCTAATATGAGAAAAGCACAACAGAAATCTTAAACATAATTCTTCATTCCAATAATCTCTATGAAGACAGATCTCAGCCGAAGAAGACTTAAAAAATATGTTTCCCCCAAAAAATCAGTTTGAGATGATTTTAACTCATCAGAGACCCTGATGGGTTAATAACCATAAGATATAAAAAATGAATCAATTAAGGATGGAATGAGAAGTGAAGGCAAATTATGGGGACAAAGATGAAGATGAAATGCAAAGCTGCAGATATAATAAAGATGGCAAAATTGTTTGAGTTATTCGTGGTTCCTCAGGAAGTATAGGATTCAAGGTAACTTTGGCATAGGGATCAAATGCTACTAACTATCCCCTGAGAGGCATACTGGTGAAGTCTTAAGGATTTGAATGTTCTGCTCTTCTAGGAGCATTTGAAGCTCAATCACATCCTTTTTCACTTATTACCTAACACAAAGAAAATTCCAGATTCTTTCATTGCTAGTTTTCCTTTTTTTAAATAAAAAATATTTTATTTATTATTAATTTACAATTTTTCCCTTAATCTTTATTTCCCTCCCCCTACCTCCCACAGAAGGCAGTCTGTTAGTCTTTACAGTTTCCATGGTCTACATTGATTTAAGTTGAATTTCATGAGAGAGATCATATCCTTAAGAAAGAAAGATGAAGTATATGAGAAAGCAAAATTACATAATATGATAACAGGTTTTTTTTTTTTAATTGAAGGTGATAGTTTTTGGTCTTTGTTCAGACTCCACAATTCTTTCACTGGATACAGATGGTATCCTTCATCGCAGATTCCCAGAATTGTCCCTGGTTGTTGCACTGATGGAATGAGCAAGTCCGTCAAGGTTGATCATCACCCCCATATTGCTGTTAGGGTATACAATGTTCTTCTGGTTCTGCTCATCTCACTCAGCATCAGTTCATGAAAATCCCTTCAGGCTTCCTTGAATTTCCATTCCTCATGGTTTCTAATAGAACAATAGTGCTCCATAACATACATATATCACAGTTTGCTAAGCCATTTCCCAATTGAAGGACATTCATTTAATTTCCAATTCTTTGCTACCACAAACAGGGCTGCTATGAATATTTTTGTACACATGATATTTTTACCCTTTTCATGATCTCTTCAGGGTGTAGGCCCAGTAGTGGTATTGCTGGATGAAAGAGTATGACATTTTTGTTGCCCTTTGGGTATAATTCCAGATTGCTCTCCAGAAAAGTTGGATGAACTCACAGTCCCACCAACATCACATTAGTGTCCTAGATTTCCTAAATCCCTTCCAACGTTCATCATTGTCCTTTCTGCTCATACCGGCCAGTCTGATAGGTGTGAGGTGGTATCTCAGAGATGCTTTAATTTGTTTTTCTCTAATAAGTAATGATTTAGAGCATTTTCATGTTAGTATGGTTCCTGTTGATTTCCACATCTATAAATTGCCTTTGCATATGCTTTGACCATTTGTCAATTGGGTAATGGCTTGTTTCTTTGAAAATTTGACTCAGTTCTCTATATATTTTCAAAATGAGACCTTTGTCAGAAATACTAATTATAAAAATTGTTTACCAATATGCTACATTTCTTTTTATCTTGGTTACAGTGTTTTTTTCTGTGCAAAAGTTTTTTTTTTAATTTTAATGTAATCAAAATTGTCTAGTTTGTTTTTAATGATGGTCTCTTCCTTGGTCATAAACAACTTCCATTTTCACAGATCTGACAGGTAAACTATTCCTTGATCTCCTAGCTTGCTTATAATATTGTTTCTTATGTTTAAATCCTGTATCCATTTGGATGTTACCTTGGTATAGGGTGTGAGGTGTTGGTCTAATCTAAGTTTCTGCCATACTAAATTCCAATTTTACCAAAAGTTTTTTATGGAGAGATTTTTTTTCTCCCAATAGTTGGACTCTTTGGGTTTATCAAGCAACAGATCGCTACGATCATTTCCTGCTAGTGCACCTAGTCTATTCCACTGATCCACCACTCTATTTCTTAGCCAAAAACCAACAGTTTTGATGACTGATGCTTTATAATATAAATTTAGATCCGATAGGGCTAAGTCACCTTCTTTTCTACATTTTTTCATTGAATCTCTGGAAATTCTTGACTTTTTATTTCTCCATATGAATTTACTTACAACTTTGTTCTAACTCATTAGAATAATTTGGGGGGGGGGATTTTGACTGGTAAGACATTAAATAAGTAGTTTAGCTTTGGTAGAATTGTCATTTTGTAAAATTAGTTTGTCCTATCCATGAGCAGTTGATATTTACCCAGTTTTTTAAATCTAATTTTATTTGTGTGAGAAGTGTTTTTCAATCATTGTAAAATGATAGGGATGAATAAAATGACCAAGTAGATTCCTTTCATCTCTCCATTATTCTAAATATGATGATCTGCAGACAATTTTGGTACTATCCCTTTGTATTTGGGTGAAAGTGAATTCAAATGGGAAAGGGCATCAATCTGAAGCATTTGTGTTTAATTACAGTGGTGCATATTGGGAGAAAAAGCTCTGAATTTAGCATCAAACATTTAGCATCAGTGACTACTTTTCTGTACCTTCTCAATAAAATGAGGATGATACTGGATGTGATATTTGCTACTCAAGGTTTATCTCTAGCTAATAACCCAAAATTCAATTATGAGCTTTTTTTCTTTTAGCTACAATAATTTTTATCATAAATGTTGAGGTTGGAATTACCATGACTTTTTGGACTGAATGTAGTTTTTTGATTGTTTTGTTTAATTTTTTTGTTCATTTTTTATTCTCATTTTGTACAAATGTTTTTTTTACAATAATAAAATATTCTTTTTTACAAGTAAACAAAATACCCCTCCCCCATGAATATAGATAGACTTGCTTGGGTGAAAAAAGTAAAGTGAAGAGAAAAAAAATTAAAATTAAAAAAATAATAGTAATAATTGTAGGTATGGCCAGGTGGCACAATGGACGAAGCACCAGCCCTGGAGCCACGAGCACCCGAGTCCAAATCCAGCCTCGTAATCAGCCAGCCATGTGACATGCAAGCCACCCGATCCCCACTGCCCTGCAAAAACCAAAAAGAAGAAAAAAAAAGACCCCAAATAAAATAGAATAGTAATAATAGTAGGGGTGGCTGGGTGTCAGCCAGAGCATTGGCCCTTGAGCCAGAAGCACCTGGGTCCAAATCTGGCCCCAGAAACCCAAAGATCACCCTGCTATGTGGCCCCAGGCAGTCCACCCAGCCCCACTTGCCCTGCACCCTCCCCCAAATAATAATAACAAAAAATGTGCTTGAGTCTTTGTTCCAACACCAACAACTCTGTCATGGCAGGATCACATTCTTTATGATAAGTCCATCACAAAAGTTACTTCCATATTTTTTCAATGTTGCCATTATTATTCCAATAATTTTTAAATTATCTCTCCTAAGTCTGTTTCCATATCAGTTGTTTTTTTCAATGAGATATTTCACATTTTCTTCTAATTTTTCATTTTTTTGGTTTTGAAGTATTGATTCCTGATTTCTAGTAAATTCATCAATCTCACTGAATTCTGTTCTTTGTCTGAAGGTTTTGTTCTCCTCAGAGAGTCTTCTTATCTCTTTTTCCATCTGGCCAATTTTGCTTTTTAAAGCATTCTTCTCCTCAATAACTTTTGAACTGTTCTATCCATTTGACCTAAGCTGGTTTTTAGCATGCTATTTTCTTCAGCATTTTTTAGATTTCCTTGACTAGGCTGCTGACTTCATTTTCATGTTTTTCCTGCATCTCTCTCCTTTCTTTTCCCAGTTTTTCTTCCAACTCCCTCATTTGATTTTCAAAGTCTTTTTTGAACTCTGTCATAGCCTGAGCCCAATTTCTGTTTTTTTTTTTTTTTTGGAGTCTTTAGATGCAGGACCTTGTGCTTCCTCATCTTCAGACTGAGTGTTTTGATCCTTCTTTGGCTCATTTGCAAAATATTTCTCAATGGTCTTCCTCCTGTTTCTTTGCTTGCTCATTTTCCCAGCCTAAGCCTGTTTTTTGGGGTGCTTCCTGAGGTTTTGGGAAACTCCCACAAGGTTCTCAGTGCGTGAGGCTCTGTCCTCCCTCCTAGTCTGTGAATGACCATATGTGCCCCCTTCTACCACGGGGCCAAGGTGGGGGGGGCCCTTTTGTTCTATGGGGGGGCCTAGACTGGGATCAAGATCTGAATGTGGTCAGAGCCCCAGAGTCCTGTTCCAGGGGCAGAGGACAGAGCTCAGCAGTCTCTCTTCACTCCTCTCCTTAGGCTCAATGGGCTTATGCCCTGGGGGCTCCTGTTTACTGGCTCCTCCTACCTCTGTTTCCAGTTCTGGGCTGCAGAAAGACCAAGCTGCTAGCTGTGTGCCCTGAGTGCTGGGCTCCACGTGCTTGCTCTGGCAGAGGTCCCCCGCTGTTCCCCCACTTTGTGCCCGGTGCTCCTTGGGGTGCAGCTCAGGTGACTCCCCTGCTGCTGTGAGCCTTGGCTCCCAGTGCCCTTGGGCTGCCTCCGGGAGGCTGAAGTTCCTTCGCTCTGGCGGGCTGCCCCTCGGACCCAGGGAGCAGAGCCTTTCTGCTCTTTTTCAGCTTACCTTGAGTAGGAGAGCTGACTCACTGGGTCCCTTTGTGGGTTCTGTCTCTCAAAAGTTTAGTTAGAGTCCTTAGTTTATGAGTTTTTATCAGAGAACTCCTAAGACTCCATCCCTTCATGTCGCCATCTTGGCTCCACCCCCGGAAGTCTTTGTGATTGTTTTTAAAAGCATAGATTACAATTACAGACCTCAAAATTATTCTCTGTAGTTATTTTTGATAAATTTTGTTGTTCTGAATTTTTGAAAAACAGTAAATGTGATTTTTGTTGTAAATCAAATTACATGGACTATCCTGATATATCTGTTCTGGCTTCATGGACTTGAACTTTGGAAGGAGTATGTTGCTTTGTCCATTTAACAATTTTTCAGTCTGGACCCAAGACAAATTGTTTTATTTATGATCCGTTTTCAAATTGGAGGTTCTTTCATTTCTTCTTTTTACCAGAGACCCCCAAATGACAGGGGCAACTGTAAAATACTTCATTGCTTTTGACAGAATCTGAACAAAATGCTGACTCAATCTATCCCAGCTAGGAAGATGATAAGAAAAATACAGCAAAACAAAGGTAGATATTTTCCTCACTATTAGGAAGACAGATGAGACTGTCTTTGCCACAGGGTTAAGCTGATTGGCAAAACCTACTTAAATGTCTTCACCTAGCTTTAGGGTAGACATTGGATTAAAATGATCCCATACCTTGCTGTCACCTACTCACTTGACCAACCATCCCTGTCAGGACCCATTTCTACTTCTATTGTTCTCCTGTCATTTGAGACTACCCATTTGGACAAAATACCTCTATTGCTACTGCTGCTGCTCCTGTTGGTGTCCTTGCATATCCCACAACCAGAATATTGCCCAACCCCAGTAATTCTCCAGTAAGGCAGAAGATAACCAACAGGTATTTTGAGTTCTCCCAGTTCCTGAATATACCAAAACAATCTTGTTTTGCATTACCACATCTAGGACTTGTGACTGGTCTTCCTAAACTTGTGTTTTGACTTCACTCAGATTTTATTAAATTTTCACACTTACTCATATCTATCTCAATCTTCTTTTCAAGTTACCTTTTTGTCAATTTTTAAAATTGTATACATGTTCATGGTCACCTGTGCTTGTGTATAAGGGCGTTAAAGGAGTTGGGATCACACGTCTTTTCCAGCATACTCCCATCTTTCAAGCAACCTATTAAATTGCTTTCTAAAATTATTTCAGATTTTATGGTTTGTTCTCATAAACAACATGTAAGCATATGCATATTTTTATTTTTGTCCTTTAGTAGATTTTAGTCATATCTCAGGTCAAATTTGAGCTCAGGTCTTCATGCCTCCAGGTCTGGCTGTCAATGTATGTCTAGGTATATTTATATATTAAACATTACCTATAAATTCAAGGTTTCATTTAAGTTTCTATCACATATATGTAATATATGTGCATATATTTCATTATCTGATACATGATGCCTTTAAATATAAACACACCAACACTCACACTTACACATATCCAAGGTATTGGATCTGCCATTGCTGACCCCATTGTTGGTGACACAGCAGTCTTGAAGTCTTAAAACGTTAATGACTATTATCTAGAATACTTCTTTTCTTTGATCCATAGTGATTCACTGCAACCAATTTTCAAATCTGGAAGAAAAGTCTTGGATATCTTTGAACAACCAAACAGTCAGAGATATATGATGTTAGGTTGAGCACTAATTAAGTAGGGTGGGTATTGCAATGTATAGGGCACTGGCTTTGGAGTCAGTTGGACAGGAGTTTGAATCCAGCCACAGACATTTGATACTAACTATATGACCCTGGGCAAATCACTTAAACCTGATTGCCTCCCATTCAGGGCTTTCTCCAGTTTTGCTGATTCATATCTGGTGGCTTGACCCAGATGGCTCTGGAGGAGAAAGTGAGGTGGTGACTTAGGCCAGTATCCCCACCTCCCCCACTGAAATCCAATTCATGTCCTTGTCATAGTGCCACCTCCCTGATGTCATGGTCTCTTTAGAGAATGAAGGACAGCTATCATAATGTGGGGTAGGCATTTTCAGATCTTTTAGTTTGTTAGAAAAGCTCATTACCCTCATCTAGAATTTACCTTTTAGTTTTTTTTAACATATATAGATAGCCCATCAATTATTTTCATATCCATTGGAGATTTTGAACTCTATATTCAAATCCTTTGTGGGAAAAGGCCATAATAATCATAATCACCTTTTAGCCAACATATGTAATAGTGGAGGAGATACTTTTTCCTTTCAGCCACAGACCATTTATTTGTGTGCATACTTCTACCTTCCCAAACAGCTACTAAGGCTATCTCAATACCCAACTCAAATTTCAGTAATATTTCTGCCTAGTCCAAATACTCATTTTATAGGGAAGACCTACAACTAATCCTGATGCTACTCAGGACTATGGCCCCCATGAGCTGAATGTAACTGTAACTAAAGTTGTCTTATGTAAGGAACCAAGTGTAGGGGAAAGATCAAAAGTCTGTTGTAACAAACTCATAAATTAGGGAAGTAGGAATTTCCTGTTCCCCAGAGAATTGTTATGCATCAGATAACAGAGAACTCCCATTCATTGAATGAATGGCTGGCTGGCTGGATGATTCAATGAATCAATGATTTGGAATTTTAAACTAAATATAAATGGTACAAAAGTTTTCCAAGTAAGAGATACAAAAAGAATCATCTTAAGGAAAATCTAGCTTTAATTTCTAAACATTTTCTGATTCTGGGTATTTTATACAAAATTTTTGCCTTCTCATTTTCTGCCGATAAACATGGCAAAACTGTCATTCTAGAAGGTCAAATTCTACTACAGTATACCTTTAGCAAACACCAGTTTTCATTTGAATATGAAACCACTTCTGACAGCCATTCAGCCAGAAGAAACTGATTATTTACAAGTATAATAGGGTGTCATTCTCTACTTGTGCATATATTTTTTCAAGGAACTAGTAAATATATATCCACATATAATAAAGGATTCTTTTTCCCCGGGTAATAAGAGGACTCTCTTGGTCTCTCACTAACCTTCTTTCTCATCTATAGCAAAATTAATCACATCTAAGGGAAGTATATTTCAGTTCTTCATGAAAATTTAACATATATGCAATTAATATTCAAACTAATTAAAATTTACAGTTTTTCTTTGTCACTCAAACTTTTTATGAAGACTTCCTCAAAGAAATCAGCTGACACAGAGCTATTTGATATATGACATAATTATATATCACAAGTATATTTCATATGACATATAAGAATGCATTATCTTATATGAGGAATATGCTATAATCATTACATAATTTGTCATTCATAATTTAATACATAATATTAGTATGGTGTAGTAAGGAGAGAGTTGGTCACAGAGACAGGAAAGCCTGGGTTCAAGTCTCCATTCTGAGCTACTTTCCAAGGGATACTGTGCAAGTCATGTGATTTTTCAGTGACCTAAGATGCTCTCTAAGGTGATGTTACTGGATAATTATTGATTGCTAAAGAGTTTCTATCTTAGGTATTCCCATATTTATGTGGTAAATGATGAAGATCTCTCCACAAACAGAAAGAAAGAATATTTTTCTAACGTGAGTCCCTCCTAAGAGACAGTCAATTCTGAAATTTCTAAAAAAGTTATTCAGCAGCAAAAATACAGACTTATTTACGATACTTAAAAATGTTGTACTGGACCAGAGAACTATTTAATATTAATGTGTCTTATTTTTCACCACAAGGCTATCCATTTCTTGAAGTCAACATCTTGATCTGATGATGCTTCATTTTTCCCCTCTTACCATGTGTAGGAGGCCGCCCCACAGCATACCTACTGGCCTTGCAGGACATGAGATGAAATCCCGTAGAGCAAACTCCGGGATATAGGCCAAGGCAAACCTTGGTCGCCTCAAATCCTCAGCCACAAGGAAAATGGGAGGTGCCCCCATATCTACCCCCCATATCTACCCATCTACTTCCCTATTTCACCTGTCCCTCGCTTGACAAATTTCCACATAGAGACAGTTGACAAAGGCAATGCAAGAGGCTCAGGCCAATCGGATATAGGCCTCAGGAGATTCTCCCATACCCTGCTTCCACATATAGAATATAGTATATAAGCTTACATATGCAGAAATAAATTGGACTTGCCCCCTGATCACCTGTGTGAGTTGTCTTTCTTTGGCATGCCCGAGGGTCCATAGAGGGAAGAGCCCCGCCCAACAACAACCATGCATAGCAAAAGATCAATTGTATAGAATAATGTCAAAAACTTCAATTTATTTGGAGTGGAATTTCCCTTATTCCTTACCAATTGCAGTGTATATATATATATATATATATATATATATATATATATAGAGAGAGAGAGAGAGAGAGAGAGAGATCTAGATCTAGATATATAGATATAAATATAGATAAGCTAATTTTTACAATAAAAGAGACTAGAATATATGTATTCCTTTGTTGAATGATAGGGTCATAGACCTACAGCAGCTAGAAGTCTCATATGATATAACTTTCTCCTTTTACAAATGACTTTACTGAGCTACAGAAGATGAAAATTTGAGATTCAAATACTTGCCTATTTTCAACCAACAAATCATGACCAAGGCCAGATTTCTGAGCCAGATTTTCTCAACTGAAAGTCTAGTTCACACATTTTCCTACCTATTATGCCATGTATTTTCTAGACACATTAGAAAGACAAAAATTTTTAAGAACTATTTAATTCTGGTAGCTCACTACTTCCAAGGAATATACTAAAATATTTTTATTTCGTTTATTTGTAGATGAGAATATTCAATTTATCTAATAATTTTAATTTCTCTATCATATCAAATTGTTGCTAACATCTTGCTCTGATATTTAATTGCAGGATGAGCATGATATCAAGTTGTTTGTTTTGATTCTGTATCTGTAAACATATCCAAATCTCAATTCTCAAAAATGCCTCATTTGATCTTTCCATCCTCATTAGCTATCTTTCTAATATATTTCCTCCTTTCATGACTGACCTCATCTATAGGGTTAGCTACAATTGATGTCTTCACTTCCTTTTCATTCTTTTTCTAAAAAAAAAAAATCTCTAAGTATAGTTTCTGACCTTTCCATTAAATAAAACCCCTACTATTTCCAAAGTAACTAATTATCTCTTAACTGCCAAAACTAATGACCTTTTCTGAATTCTATCTTTTGATTTCTCTACATCCTAGGAGATTTTATATATATATATATATATATATATATATATATATATATATATATATATATATATCTTCTCTTGTCTTTAAAATTTTATTCTGTTTTTCAAATGGCTACTGTATCTTGCTTCCTCTCCATCCTAATTGATTCCTTTTTTAAAATCTCACTTCCTGTATTTTCAATCAAGTCAAACCCACTAAAGGTCATTGTTCCTCAAAGATTTTTTCTGGGTATTGTTTTTGAAAGTTACACTAACTCAGTGTCCCCATTGCTCTCATCAACCAGATTTGGAAGGCTATATTGAGGAAGAAGAGAGTGATTTTACTATTGTTGTATTACCTGATCTTTGTCACATACTTGTCATGTGTTTGCTATCTGGAGGAGGAACTGCATTGCAATAGCTCCACCTATTTTTCTAACAGTGACATAATTGAATTATCTTTATCTCATTAGGAAAGTCATAAATCAAAACTGGCCCCATTTTGAAGTTATTAGAGGTCTTTAGTGATCACCCAAAAATCATTATTTTTATATACTAAAAATAATCTTCCTTTTAATTTTCTTTGTCCTGACTTTGTCATTAATCAAACTAAAACCCCGGACTAAAAATTTTCCTTTCAATGTTCTATTTGCTCTTTGTCATTTTACTTGGTGGTCTCCTTATCTCTCATGGATTCAAGGACCACAATGTTCAAGTCTACTTATATAGATTTCCAGGCTTACATAGCAGACTGACTATTGAGTGTCTACAGCTAAATATCCCATATAGATATTAATCTTATCATGTTACTAGATTCAATTTTTGCCTTCAAAGTATAGACTTTCTACCTTCCTTGTTGATTGACCAGTTGTTGTCTTTCACACTCAAAGAGGTCCAAAGTGGCATCACTATTTTAGGGTCTTACAATGTGTCTGAATATGGCTGATCAAACTAATAGGAGTTTGGGATGCTCTACCACAGGTTGAGGACAAATTGACTATTAAACATTCAGGATGGATTCTCTAAACATATCCTTTGCTCCTAGAGAACAATATCCTCTCTAATAAGAGCATGCCATGCTTGACAATCTTCTGCCAGTATTTCCCATCTTACATAATCAACTCCAAAGTTGTTAAGAAAAAAACTTTAAGAACATCCTTTTTCTGACTCCTCTGTGAGTGCCTGCCCTATAGAAATTCTCCATAAAATAGTCTTTTTTGATGTTTCTGCATTTGGCATGTGAACAATATGGACATTGGAGTCATGCTCTCTGACACTGCTGACCTTGATGACAATTCATTCTCAGTAAGGCACTTGACAGCATAAGTGAAAGCAACATGCTAAAACATATGGGAGAAAGGGCATATCCTTATTTTGCTCCATTGATGATTGGGAAAGTATAAGAACTTAATTCACTATCCAGAACCTGGGAAGCACACCATCAATACCGAAGAGCTTCTCAAAGCAAACAAATGTTAACATAGTTTTCTATAAACTCTCTCCAAAGCTCTTGGTTAGCTCTTCAAATGTGGTATATAGACCTATGTTTTGCTCCTAGCACTTCTCACTACTCTTAATTATATCAATTCCCAACCTGGGTTTCACCCATTATTTCTCATTTTCTATTTCTAAAGTCACTATTTGTTATCAAAATCTGTTGCCTTTATTTTAGTAAGATCTCTCACATCTGACTCTGCTCTTCTGACTTTGCTGACCAGATGGCACCAACTTATACCACCTTCGTGTAAGCCTTCATGACATCACATGCTGATGATTTAAAGTCCTGCTTGGTCACTCTTCCTCAAGTCTCTCTCCACTATAATGTATCCTCTACTCAGCTGCCAAATGAATCATTTGAAAGCACAAATCTTGTCATAACTATCCCCTATTGGATCAAATTGCTTGTCTTCTCAGGGTGGAGTGAAGAGGAGTGAGGGAGAGAATTTGGAAATCAAAATTGGAAAATGAATGTTAAAATTATTTTTTTTCAAAGCAGGACTTCTGATCAAGATGGCAGAAAGAAGTTAGGCACTGTGCTGAGGTTTGCTGGCTTTCCCTCAGATTTAATAAGAATTAAGTAAGCATCTTATCAGAAATAAAATCCACAAAAATCCAGAGAAGAACAAAGGAGAACATCTCCCAACAAGATCTATCTCTGGGAAAAGTGGTTGAGGCGGGGCTGGGAGCAGAAAGGTAGAACAGGGATAGAGGTGGAGACCCAGAGCTAACCTCACAGCATCCTCAGAAGCTTTGGTCTTGTGAGGAAGCAAGAGAAGAAGAACAATGGATGAGGGAACTCCAGCTCGGGAGCTAGACATGAAACAGGTCAACTCCACTGGCCTGGAATACCAGGGCCTTGTGCCCAGTATTTTCAGGATAGGCCCCATGTTTCTAGTTGAAACCCCTCCCCCTATATCTATGAAAGAAAGGGACTCTTCCCAGAGCAAACAGAATAACAGCCTTCCCCCCCTCCCCACGCTCAGGTGTGGGTGGCAGATCTCTCTCTCTCTCTCTCTCTCTCTCTCTTTCTCTCTCAGGACTGAGTGAAAAATAAGTTTAACTAAATAGCCCAAGGGCTCAGCCCACATTGTCCAAGGATAATTCAGAGCCTACTGCTCCCCTGACATCCCACAACTCCACCTCAGGTCTAGGGACTGGGCCACAAATCAAGGTCACAGTCACCCTAGAGAAAGCCTCTAGAACCCACTAATGGACAGGCCACTTGGAGTCACTAAGATCAGTGAGCAAAGCTTCTAGGATATTCAAAAGCATAGGTCTGTGAACCAAACCCCTCCTCAAACACAAGATCCTAGGAAAATGAAAAAATGCCAGCAGATAGGGGGAACCCATTGAAAGTTACCTTGAAGAAAGACCCTAACTCAGAGAGAGCTAGAACTTCTGAGGAGAATATGAATTGGTCTCCAGCCCAGAAATACTTCTTAGAAGAAATCAGGAAGGAGTTTAAAATTATTTGGAAAAATTGAGAAAAGAGACTCAAGAGAAAATTAACACCTTGCAACAAGAAAACAAATCCTTAGAAAATACAATTGGACAAATGCAAAACAAATTAATTCTCTCAACACCTCAATTGGGCAAATGTAAAATTCCTTCAAAAATAGAATTGATCAATTGGAAAAGGAATTGGAAAAGGTAAATGAAGAACTTTTTTCTCTGAAAAAAAAAGAATGGAGTATGTGGAAATTAATGACTTCATGGGAAAACAAGAAAGTAAAACAAAATCAAAAACTGAAAAAATGGAAGACAATATAAAATACTTCACCAGCAAAACCACTTGCCTTGAGAATATATCCAGGAGAGACAAATTAGGAATCAATGGGCTTCTTGAAAAACAATGAAGAGAAAAATAGCCTAGAATTAATATTACAGGATTTAGTGATGCAAAATTGCCCAGATATAGTGAAACAAGAATGCAAAATAGTTAATAGAAAAAATACATCAACCCCCCCCCAAAAAAAAAGGATCCTAAAATGAAAACACCAAGGAATATTGTGGCAAAGTTCCAGGACTATCAGATAAAAGAGAAAATCCTGTAAGCAGCCAAAATGAAAAAAAATTTAGATACCAAGGAGCCAAAGTAAGGATTACAAAGGACTTGGCTGCATCAACATTAAAGGATGGAAGGGCCTGGAATACGATATTCTAAAAAGCAAGGGAGTTTGGAATGGAGTCAAGAATTCACTATGGCAAAACTGAAGAGATGGACATTTAACAGAATAGGAGACTTCCAACTTTTTTTCTGATGAAAAGACCAAAGATTAATAGAATCGTTGGACTTCAAACAGGAGACTCAAGAGACACATGAAAATGTAATAAAAAAGGAAAAGAAACTGCTATCCAAAAAATGAAACTGGTTATATCCCTATCTGGGAGAAATATTCTTATAACTTGAGAATTGTAACTCTATTAGAGAGAATATACTTAGCCAGAAGTGATGGACACTCATGATTTATCCATGATTCTGATAGAATGATTTAAAAGCATTATCTCCTTAAAAAATGGGACAGTAAATAGGTGGAAAGATGGAGAAGATTGAATGAGGTAAATCACATTACATAAAAAAGGTAGAAAGGACTATTAAAATATAGGGGAAGAATGGAGGAAGTGAGCACTGCCTGAATCTTACTATCATCACATTTGGCATAGTGTTAACATCATTACACTCAGGTAAGAAATTTAGCTTACCTCAAATATTAAAAGGGTAAAGGGGGAGGGGGGAAGAAAAGAGGAACTAACAGGAGGAAGGGAAAGAAAAAGGGGAAAAGGAAAGGGGAAAGAAAGGGGAAGGGTTGGATATAAGGGAGCAAATACACTGAAGGTAGTGGTATTCAGAAACAAAATACTGGAGAACATGGTTAAAGTGAAATAAGGAGAAATCCAAACAGAGGGAAGATAGCATGATGGGCAATAAATAGTAAATTAAATATATATATATATATATATATATATATATATATATATATATGTGTGTGTGAATGGGATGAATTCTATCAAACATTTAAGGAATAATAGCTTCCAATTCTATTTAAACTTTGCTGACATTTTAACCTGTAAGAATCAAGAAAGAAAGAAAATTATAGACCTATTCCCTAATGAGTTTAGATGCAAAAATCTTAAATAAAAATCTTACCAAATGATTACAAGTTATCCCTAGGATAATATTCTATGACTAAGCAGGATTTATTGCAGGAATGCAGTGTTGGTCCAATATTAGGAAAACTGTTAGTATAATTAACTATATCAATAACTAACCTATCAGAAATCATACGATTATCTCAATAGATGCTAAAAAAGCCTTTGACAAAATATAACATCCTTTCCTACTAAAAACACTAGAAAGCATGGGAATAAATGCAATGTTGCTTAGAATGACTGGCAGTATCTATCTGAAACCATCAACAAACAGTATATGCAATGCGGATAAGCTAAAGGCATTCCCAATAAGATAGGGGTGAAATAAGGATGCCTGCTATCACCACTACTGTTCAATATTGTATTAGAAATGTTAGCTTCAGCAATAAGAGAAGAAAAAGAAATTGAAGGAATTAGAGTTGGGAAGGAAGAAACAAAACTCACTTTTTTTTGTAGCTGACATGATAGTATACTTAGAGAATCATAAAAAAATCAACTAAAAACCACTGGAAATAATTAGCAACTTTAGGAAAGTTGCAGGATAGAAAATAAACCCTCATAAATCCTCAGTATTTCTATATATTACTAGCAAGATACAGAAAAAAAAGCTAGAAAGAGAAATCCCATTCAAAGTAAGTTCAGACCACATGAAGTACTTGGGAGTCTACCTGCCAAGGCAATCTCAGAAATTCTATGAAAACAATTACAAAACTCTTCTCACACAAATAAACTCAGATTTAAATAACTGGGCAAACATCAACTGCATATGAATAGACTGAGCTAATATAATAAAAAAAGACAATTCTACCAAAGCTAAACTGCCTGTTTCGTGCCTGACCACTCAAAATTCCACAAAATTACTTTAATGAGCTACAGAAAATTGTTAGTATATTCAAATGGAGAAATAAATCAGGAATCTCCAGGAATTTAATGAAGAAAAGTGCAAAGGAGGTGGCCCAGCATTACCAGATCTAAAGTTATATCATACAGCATAGGTCTTCAAAACTGTCTGGTATTGGCTAAGAAATAGAGTGGCGGATCAGTGGAATAGATTAGATGCCAAAGAGACAGCAGGAAATGATTATCATAAGCTGCTTTTACGTAAACCCCAAAAGTGCAGCATCTGGGATAAAAAAAAACTCTCTTTGATAAAAAAAAAAAACTGTTGGGGAAAATTGGAAGTTAGTATGACAAAAACTAGGATTAGACCAATATCTCACACCACATAAAATGATGAGATCAAAATGGGTACAGGATTTAGACATAAAATTCAATATTGTAATCAGCTAGAAGATAAAGGAATAGTTTATCTGTCAGATGTATATAAAGAGAAGTAGTTTATGATCAAGGAAGAGATGGAGAATATCATTAAAAACAAACTAGATAATTTTGATTACATTAAATTATAAGGTTTTTGCACAGAGAAAACCATTGTAACCAAGATTAAAAGAAATGTAGTAAATTTGGAAGCAATTGTCACCACTAGTATTTCTGACAAAGGACTCATTTCTAAATTATATTGAGAACTGAGTCAAATTTATAAAAAAAATACAACATGCCATTTCCCAACTGACAAATGGTCAAAGGATATGCAGAGGCTATTTACAGATGAGGAATTCAAAGTGATCCATAGTCATATGAAAAATTGCTCTAAATCATCAGAGATTAGAGAAATACAAATTAAAGCATCTCTGAGGAACCCCCCCCACCATGCCTCTCAGGCTGGCCAATGTGACCATAAAGGAAAATGATCAATGTTGGAAGAGATGTGTGAAATCTGGGACACTAATGCATTGTTGCTGGACTGTGGACTCATCCAACCTTTCTGGGGAGCAATTTGGAAATATGCCCACAGAGCAATAAAAATGTGCTTACCCTTTGATCCATCAATACCACTACTAGGTCTATACCTTGAAGAAATAATGAATAGGGTAAAAATATTTTATTACTTTTACAAAAATATTCATAGCAGTTCTGTATCTGGTGGCAATGAATTGGAAATTGAGTGAATATCCATCAATATGAGAATAGCTGAACAAATTGTGGTATATTTATGTTATAGAATACTATTGTTCTATTAGAAACTAGGTGGGAATGGGAATTCAGAGAACCCTGGAAGGATTGCATGAACTGATGCTGAGGGAGAAGAGCAGAAGCAGAACGACATTGTACATCATAACAGCAACATGGTGTTGATGTGTTGATGTTCAATGTTAATGGACTTGCTCATTTCATCAGTGCATTAATCAGGGACAATTTTGGGGAATTTTCCATGGAAAATACCTTCAGTAATCAGAAAAAGAAATGTGGAGTTTGAATAAAGACCAAAGCCAATTACCTTTAATTTAAAAAAGTTATCTTATTTTGTAATTTTGCTCTCATATTTTTTGTTTTCCTTTAGGATATGATTTTTCTCTCAACACATTCAATTTTGATCAATGTATAGCATGGAAATATTGTAAATACTATCACATTGCCTTCTGTGATGGTTAGGATGAGGGGAGTGAGATTAGGGCGAAATTGTAAAATTCAAAGAAAATAAAAATACATATTTTTTTCATGTATTGGGGAAAAATTAAAGAAAAGAAAAAAAATTAAGAAATTGGCCACTCAGAAATGGGGATCAATATGCTCTCAGAAAAACCAGGAAAGACTTTCATGAAATAACGTAAAATTAAATGCCAATAACCAGGGTAACATTGTGGACCTTTATGTCAGTATTGTACAACAATGAACTGTGAATGACAGCTATTGTGAACAATATAATGATCTAAGATAATTCCAAAGGACTCCCAATGGAAAAATAAGAACTCCCTTCAGAATATACACCTCCATAGAAAGTATACCACCAAGTTAAATTAATTTATCACCATTCCCTCAGCTGTCAAATTAATCTTTTGGAAAACACAGATCTTATCATAACTTACTGCCCCCATTTGATAAGGGTAGTTAAATATTTCAGTCCATAGGATGCTGGACCTCGGGTCAGAAAGTCATGTAACCCTTTTTGCTTCAGTTTCTTCATTTGTAAGTGGAACTGGAGAAGAAAATGGTATCTTTGTGAAGAAAACCTCAAATAGCGTAAGGAAACTTGGGCTTGAATGAAATGACTCTAATCACTTCTTCTTACCTCCAGCATCAAGTATCAAATCATTTGTTTGACCATAAAAGGTGTTTATTACCTAGACCTTTCATAAGTTATCTGATCTTTTTATAACTTCTTCCATTTTTGTCATTTTTTTCAGTTCAGTGACATTGGCCTGTTTTAATCTTCAGGCGACATTCAACTCTTGATTTTCCATTTCCCATCACTCTTATCTGGAATCCTCTCACTCTTCAGTTCTGTCCCATCATTTTACTGACTTCCTTCACATTTCTAGTAAAAATCTTACTTTGTACCACATGGTTTCCCTAGTATCCCCCACCAAAGTTAATGGCTTCTATATTTATTAGACTATATATAGATTTTGTTATAGCTATTTACATGTTTTGTTTCCAACTACACTTGGAGCATAATGACAATAGAGCATATTTGTTTGTCTTTATTTCTATCACCATTATATAACATTGTGGCTGTCAGGTAGCACCATTTAAACAAATACTTGGTTAGTGAACTTAATCTGATGAAATTCCTGCTGATATTGGACTTAATTAATACTAGATGTGCCTTCCTTGAAAGCTATGATTCATAATATGACCTATTTTTTAAAGACAGGAAGAACAGGATCTCATGAGATTGCCTTTCTCAAGAATTATAGTATTATTATTATCTATATGAATGAAGAAAATAGTCACACTAAGCCCTGTAGGTAGTAAAATCAAGAATAAATATGGAAGGTTTGTAACTACAGTAAATTGTTTTAATTTTTTAATCACCAAATGTATTAGTTTCATCATATTTTTACAGACTTTTCTCATTTTCTCTTTCTTTTTTTATTTCATTTTCAAAGAAAATGACTGAGAAGGAATTTTAAAAATTTTCAGGCCTACTCAAGTGTCAGGAAGTGTCTTAATGCCTATTGAATTTTTAAGATAGACTATGCTCAAATCTAGCTTCAGCCACTTCAATCATTTAACATCCTATGATCTCAGTTTTCTATATTTTGAATTAGTGACAATAATCATATTTAATTACCAGGACTGTATTAAGCACCAAATGAATTCAACTATAAAGAGTGCTTTGCAAACTTTAAAACACTATTTACATTTTTATTGTTATTATATGTTATATGTTTATAATAATGGCTATATTATTATTAAATAATTATAACTATTGTATTATTTAAGTCATATGACAATAGGGAATATTTACATAAATCAAAAGGGTAATACTTCTAGAAATGTAGATGTTTACAGAGTTCAAATAAAAATATTTTTAAAATTTGAATAACAGATAATTACAACTCTAAATCATAAAGAGAAGATGACTATCAAATCCATGATAAGATTCCATTAAATTTCCTCCAGTAAAGATGCCAAAAAAGAAGAAAATGTAATGAAGTAATTTTAGATCTGGAAACCGAGGGGTATGGGGGAGGGGAGTCATACTGCTTTTAAAGCAATTTTCTTTAGGAAAATTAATGCTTATCTGTTGGTGCTTTATATCATGTCCTGTGGTGAAAATCTTTTCTTGGAATAAGCCTCATGGAAATAAATGTGTCAAGAAGGAATGAGAATGCATTTTAAGCAGGGGGAAAGTAAAGAAGAATTAGAGATACACAGACACTACTGGAACCCAAACTATTTGCTATTTATCATCTTATTAAACCTTATTTTAGTCCTAGGCCAATCACCATTCATGATTCATAGACTATGTTGGAACAAACGCCTGGCCTAGAACCCAGAAAGCCTGGGTTCAAGTTTTAATTCTGCTATTTAGTATTTATTTTATTTTGGGAAAATATATATATATCTTTGTCTTTTTTCCCCAATTTCTATAATTGGGAAGTTGCATTAGATAATCAGTCTCAGAGTTTTCTTTCAGACTTAAAGCCTTTCAATGAATGAACTTATTTATTTATTTTTCCATTTAGTCCCAAATTTTTCTTGGCTAGGCTACCAATGAGCTAATATTTGTCACAAGTGAAGGCCTATGTTTATCCATGATTACCTTTCCACTTTTCTCTTTCTGGCATAATATCTATGATAAAATGCACTGGTATGAGTCTCTCCCCTTAATGGGGGAGATGAAAGCCCTGCTCTGCAGGAGGGCCAGGGCATATTTGGCAGAAGGGATGGAACTTCAATATTCATCAGTCTCCATCTCCAGCATTAAGAGAGAAGATTAAAAAAGGCCAAGTCCATTTCAGATTGCTGAAGGGAAAACAAAGAAGCAAAGAAACCAAAAAAACAAACAAACAAACAAAAACTCTGGGAAGACATGAGAGGAACTGGTAGTTTACCTATTCCTGTCATGAAATCTATGCCCTTCTGTCCTAGCTAAGTTAAATTAACTTTCTCTCAATGGAAGAGTTTCATAATTCTAATTCTGTATTATCTGGCATATATATATATATATATATATATATATATATATATATATATATATAAATATATATATATATATATATATATACATATTTATATATACATTTTTTTCTCTCACTTTGCTTTTGCCATGATTTGGGGAAAAATGAATTCCTTTGCTACTTGCTCTCTATATTCACTGTGAAGCTTGTGTAAATCAAGGAAGTTGTCAAACCTTGGATATGGAGCTCAGGGTCTTCCTGCTCCTCAGTAAGCTAGAACCTGATCATCTTCTCTACATGACCAATATTAAAGGAAGCAGATTGATATATTACTGACCTGGAACTTCTCTCTGGGGAAAGGTCAGAGGTTCCTCTGAGCAGAGGAGTGGTCTCTTGTCCTAACATCCTATAAGAGTGCAGGGGAGAAGAGGCCATTGTCTTTTTTAATTGAAGAAGGACTTGACATCAAATGATTTTGTAAATGGAGACAATTTTCCTCTTCCATGTACTGTTTATTTTTTCTCAAAGTTCCTCCAACATATATAATTTTTATTTGTTTCTTTTTTAATTTTCCCAGGCTCATGGATATGGTCATAGAAACTTTAAATTGTCTAAATTGGTATTTATCTTTCTCACTGTATTCTCAGTAGTGAAGGGAATGAGGTGCAAAGGCATTCTTCTAACTTCCTCTTCCAGAATTTTATGACCTATTAGTTAGGAAACTAGTTAGTTAGAAAAACTAAAGTTAGGGGGAAAAAAGTTAGGAAACAGGACAACTGATGGCGGTCTGCATCGGAGGAGGACCTTAGTCATTTAGAAATGGTCCCTCCCATATAATTGATGCACCACAGCATTAGAGTAACGCTGGGCAAAGTGATAAGAGGCTGTTTTTGGTGACAGATCTGTGACATTACAGCAACAGAAAACTCTTTCTAGGTTTGTCAGTTTGGTGATTTTTTTTGGCATCAATATTTAGACAGTAGGGTTATGCTGAAACCTGTTGCTCAATGGTGTAATTGTAAGTATGGTCATTTTATGGTGGTGATCTAACCTGTCTCACAGTGATTTAAAATTTGGATTCTAAATCATTTATATGGTATTATTTAGTGTAAGACTTTGACTGTAGGGCAAAGGTAACCTGTAATGAGATGGTTTGTGCTGCTCAGTTATGCAACCATACTTCTTCCAGAACCCAAAGCTGTACAGAAGGTCATGGGAATAATGCTGTGAGATCACTAATTAGCACTATTTACGGTTGGAAGTATCTCTTGGAGATGAGTGAGAGAAGAAGAGGCTAGTGATGTGTATTCTATCTCCCTTTGAATCGCACTCAATAACACCCCCCCTTTCCTAACAAATAAAACCCTTACTAAACTTGTGAGGTCCTATGCTTGCACTACACATTCTTTTCTCTCTTGCTTTCCTTTGCCTTCCACTACTAATTCTCCTATCAATTCAGTCAGTGATTATTTTTAAGCAATAATTCATTTAAAAATATAACTTCAGACATTAGAAATATAAAGATAAAAAATAACCCTTTCTCTCAAGGAGCCCAAATTTATTGTCAAATTTGAAATATTTATATACCACAACTTATTTATTATTATTCTTTTTAGTTATGGTACTTTAATTTCTAGACTTCCCCCATGATAAAAAACTTGAAATAAATAATTTTGTACATGAAAAAACTTTTCATCTTCCATGTACTATTTATAAGTAATATGGCAGAAGAATCTTTAAATTGCCTAAATTTACATTTTTTCTCACTTTATTTTTTCCTCAATAGACAGGATGAAAAGAGAGAAAAAGTATGATAATCAGGGGGAAATGAAGGAAAATACATATAATCAAAACTTAAAAATAATTATAACAATTTTCTCTCATAAAGGCTATTTTTTCAAATAAATAGGGAATTAAATAAAATTTATAAAAAAATTTAAGAGTAATTCCCCAATGGATCAATAGTCAAAGGATATGAACAGGTAGTTTTCATACAGAGTACTACAAGTTCTTTTTTGTGATATTAAAAAAAAAAATCTAAATCACAACAAAATAGAGAAATGCAAATGAAAAGAACTCCCAAATACCACTCCATCTATCAGTTTCTTTCATAGGAGAGGAAAGGTGTATGCCAAATGTTGGAGGGTAAGTGAGAAAACTGATACACTGATGCAGTCAGTGGAGATTTGAATTGATTCAACTTTTCTAGAGAGCAGTCTGGAACTATGCTCAAAGGATGCTTTAACCAAGGTGGATCTTTATCCCAAGAAAATCAAAAACCAAATATAAAAGGATTTATATGTAAAAATAGTTATAGCAGTCCTTTTAGGGGGATAGGGAATTGGAAACTGAAGAGATTCTGAACAAGGTTCTTTATATAATTTTGATAAAATACTATTTTATCTTAAGAAATGATTTGTAGGATGCTCTAGGAAAATAAAAAAGGCTTATATGAACCAATGCAAAGTTAAATGAGAAAAGCCATAAGAATTTTATATGTGGTGAAAGCAATATTTTATGATGATTTACTATAATTATCTTAGCTATTATAAACAATACAATGATCCAAGACAATTCTGTAGGACTTCTGAACCAAAACTAATATCCATCTCCAGAGAAAAATACTGGTGGATTCATAATGCAGATAAAAGATACCTTTTCTTTACTTTTTAAATTTTTCTTTTCTTTTTCTTTTTCTTTTTCTATTTAAGGCAATGGGGTTAAGTTACTTGCCAAAGTTCACACAGGCTAGTTTATTATTAAGTGACTAAGGATGCATTTGAACTCAGGTCCCCCTGCCTCCAGGACTACTGTTCTAAACACTGTTCTACCTAGTTGCCCCTCCTTTTAAAATTTTACTTGTTTTTTTTAGTTTTTTTTCCCACAGTATGATTTAACATTGAAATATATTTTTCATGAATACCCATTTATAACATGAATTAAATCATTTTCTTGGGGGGGAGGTCAAAGGAAAGAGAGAGAGAGAGAGAGAGAGAGAGAGAGAGAGAGAGAGAGAGAGAGAGAGAGAGAGAGAGAGAGAGAGAGAGAGAGAGAGAGAGAGAGATTATTTTGGAAATTTTGAAAATGAATATTAGAAATGTTTGTACATGCAGTTGGAAAAAGTAAAGAAATCGCACTCTAGGAAGTGACGATAAACATACTCTCTCAAAAACCTGGAAAGACATTCATGAAATAAGAGAGAGGGGAACATTGTACAGATTAATGTCAGTATAGTACAATGATCAACTGTGAGTAATTAGCTTTTGTGAGCAATAAAATGATCCAAGACTATTCCAAATAGCTCCCAATGGAAAAATAAGATTCACTTCAGAATAATAATTGATGGAATGCAAATGCAGATTGAAGTATACTTTTTAGCCTTTCTTCTTTTTTGTATATGTCTTTAATAACATGAACAACATGGACATATGTTTTCCATACCCACATTGGATATCCTATATTAATTTGCTTACCTTCTCAATGATGGGTAAAAAAAGAGAAAAAAGAGACTTTTGAGCTTAAAATTTTTATAAAAGCAAATGTCAAAACTGTTTCTGTATATATTTGGTAGAAATAATATATTCAGTAAATATATTAAATATTTTCTTCCCCTCCCTTCTATCTTTTTTTCCTTCTCCACCCGTCCCCTCTTCCTTTCCCTTTCTTTCCCTTACAGTCCTGTCCATTATCCACCTTTCTCTCTTCCTCCTTTTCACTGTCCTCTTCACCCCTTCTACCTTGGCAGATTTACATTTTAGAAATACAGAATCTCAGAGATGACATGGATCTCAGAGAAATATTTCCTCAATCTGAATAAGAAACTCTTCTCCAATGTAGTTTAAATGTATGTGTCAAGCGGTGAATTGAAAACTGCAGATGATGAGAGAATAAACATTTCTTGCAGTAATTCCTTCTCATTTGGAGGACTTCCAATAACTAAAAGCCTTTTATTGATATTCCATGTTAATCTATTGAGATTACCTCTTTGCATTATTGTGATTCTACCTTCTGAGACCAAGTAGACCTCTTGAACATAATAGTTTTTCAACATTTCCATCAAGGTATCCTAAGTCTTCATTATTATTATTTCAGATTTAAAATTCAAGCAAAGTCAATATTGTGTGATCTCAAAGCAATTTATGTGAAGTTTATTTTCGTTTCCTGAATTCTCTCCATTTTTTCAAAATTCTTCCTAAAATATAGAACCTCAAATTTCACCTAATATTTTAGATAGTCTAGGATCATGGGAAGACATCTCAGTTATGACCATCCATGTGCTTTACATTTTACTTCGATTTAATCTAGAATCACATTAGCTCATTTGATTTTCATGTCACACTGTTCAGTAACATTGAGCTTCAAATTCACTTTTTTCAGAAGCACGCCTATCTAATCAAAACTCCCCATTTTGTACTTGAAGCTTGTTTTCTCAAACAAATTGTAAAGGTGTCTATGAGTCAAAGAGATAGATTGTCAGTCAACTTGGATACTTACCAGAATTTATCAATATTATTATCATTATTATTGTTAGTATTATGTATTTTGTTAGGCATAGTCCAAAGTTACCTAAAGAGAGTTTTTATGTAGCTTACATATCAGATAATACTACAACTTTCTATCATAGAAGAAAAATTAAGTATGTCATCTATAAGTGAATCCAAGTTAGGCGGAAAAAATGGTTAAGGGCACCTGACCAGTCATAACATCCTTGTGACTCTCCACTATATATTTTCCTTTCCAAGGAAATATAAAACCACAAATGTCTACTCTTTTAACCAAGATAACAAGACACTACTATGTCAATCTCATCCCATTGTCATTTGTTATGCATCTGTCCAAATTTTTCTGCAAAAGAAAATCATTATCTTTCCCAAATACTATACTGAAATTAGAAAAACTATTTTAAAATATTTCCCATATATATGTATATTTATATACCAAAGTACCCCATCAAAATTCTATTCAACTACCACCATCTATTCTGCAGTAAGAAATGGTCACTTATTTTGATCACTTCCATTTCTAAATGCTCCCCATTCCATGGATAAATACATTCCAGAAATTTTTGAATTTCCAATTCGAATTATTATTTCCAATTCTAATTTTTCACTAAATACTAGATTGATTCTACTCTCTTGCCAGTTTCTTTTTAATTCTTTTAAATTTATTTAAACATTACTAAAAATTTTTGTTTCAATAAACATAACACTCCCTCCCCCACAAAAAAAATATAAAACTTCATGAGAAATAGAGTAAAAGAAAGAGGAAAAATGTGTTTCAATCTGTGTTTTGATACCATCAGCTCTGTCTTGGGTGGGCTACATTCTTTATCATATGTCTATCACAGAAGTTTATTCCATATTTTACCATCAAATTCATACCTTCAAATTCAACTACCTTCTGTGCCTCACCTATAGAAGCTCCTTCTATGAGCAGGTTCATATGAGTATTATCAGTATCATCTTTCCATGAAGGGATGCATGCAGTTCATCATCAAGTCCCTCATAATTTATCTTTCTCGTTTATCCTCTCTATGCTTCACCTGAATCCTGTACGTGAAGATCAAACTTTCTATCCAGCTCTGGTCATTTTGACAGGAACATTTTAAATTGCCCTGTTTCTTTGAAAGCCCAACTTTTCCCCTGTAAGAAGATGTTTGGTGTTTTTTTTGTTTTGTTTTGTTTTGTTTTTTTTTTAGTTTTTTTTGCTAGGTAATTAAGTGTCTGAGGCCTTATTTGAACTCAGGTACTCCTGACTCCAGGTCTGGTGCTCTATCCACTGTGCCACCTAGCTGCCCCCAGAAGATGCTCAGTTTTGCTGGGTCATTGATTTTTTTTTTTGCATCCAAGCTCTTTTGCCTTCCAGGATATTATATTTCAAGCCCTACAAGCCCTTAATGTAGTTGTTGCTAAGTCCTGTGTGATCCTGACTGCAGCTCTATGACATTTGAATTGTGTCCTTCTGACTGTAATATTTTCTCTTTAACTTGGGAGTTCTCGAACTTGGCTATAATATTCCTTGGTTTGTTGTTTTTTTTTTATTTCTTTCTATGGGAGGTTGGTAGATTCTCTCAATGTCTATTTTGCCCTCTGCTGCTAGGATATCCCAGGGCAATTTTCCTGTAGAAATTCTTTAAAAATGAGGTCAAGGCTCTTTTCCTCATCATAACTTTAAGGTATCCCAAAAATTTTCAAATTTTCTTTCTGGGTCAGCTTTTCCAGGTCAATTGTGTTTTTTCATTGAGATATTTCACATTTTGTTCTAATTTTTAATTCTTTTGGTGTTGAACTATTGTGTCTTGATTTCTCATTAAGTCTTTAGCTTCCTTTAGCTCCTTTCCACATCGGAAGGATTTGTTTCCCTTACAGAGAGTTCTTATCCCCTTTTCCATCTGGTCAATATTGCTTATTAAAGCATTCTTCTCCTTTAAAGCTTTTTGATTTTTTCTAGTCTGAAACTATCAATACACTTTAAAAAAATAAGAGAAAACAGATTAATGTTGCAGTGTCAATATCATAGTGCATGGAAAGAGGCTTTCATTTACCTTAGTGGAGAAATGATAAAATAGACAAGATGTTAAAAATGCTATTTTATCCATTTGACCTAACCTGGTTTTTAGCAAGTTATTTTCTTCAGCATTTTTTGGATCTCCTTGACTAAGCTGCTGACTTCATTTTCATGTTTTTCCTGTATCTCTCTATTTTCTTTTACCAAATTTTCTTCTACCTCCCTTACTTGATTGCCAAAATCTTTTTGAGCGTCACAGCCTGAGCCCACCTTCTATATTTCTTGGAGTCTTTAGATGCAGAAACTTGAACTTTTTCATCCTCAGATTGAGTATTTTGGTTTTCTATGGGACCAAAGTAATTGTCTATGGTCAGGTTTCTTTTTTTTTCTGTTTACTCATTTCCCGAGCCTGTGCCTGGTTTTGGGGTGCTTCCTGAGCTTTTGAGTATTATTGGGGCACGCCCCACAAGGAACTCAGTGTGTGAGGTCTGACTGCTCTCTTGGTCTGTGAATGACCCCTCTGCCGCAGGCTTGTGGGGGAGGAGTCCCTGCTCTATGGGGGCCTCAGACTGAAACCAGGGTCTGAATGTGGTCAAAGCACCAGGGAAGGGGCATTGTCAATCTCCTTTCACTCCCTTAACTTCTGTGGTCTGCGAGCTCAGGGAGCAGTTGTCAGGTGGCTCTTGCTGGGTTGCACCGAGCACCTACTTCCATTTCCCAGGATCTGGGCTGTTGTGGCCATGCTGAGTGAAGTGGCTGTCCTGAGGTCCCGTGCTGAGGTCTCGCAGAGGTCTTCCTGCTGATCTTCCAAGTGGTGCTTGGTGATGCTTAGGGTGTAGATCAGGAAACTGCTTCTGTTGTCAGGAGCCAGCAATCCCAGGCAGCATGAAGCTGTTCCCAGGAGGCTGAAGTTCCTTCACTCTGGTGTACTGCCACCCCTTCAACCCAGTGGAATACAGTTTTCCCACTCTTTTCCAGGTTACCTTGGACTGGAGAATTGACTCTCTGGATCTTTCTATGGGTTGTCTCTCTGGAAAATTTAGTTAGTCATCATTTGAAGGTTTTTGAAATACTTTGGAGAGAGCACATAAGAGAGCCTCTTCTTCTGCTTTCATGTTGGCTCCAACACAGTTTCTTCCCATTTTCAAAACTTTGGAAATGTATATTACTCCAGTTCTTTGTCATGTAGAAGCTTCTAAAATAGACAATTCTGGTTCAGAAGTCACATCGGCTAATCATCTTAGTATTTTCAAATATTATCAAAACCTGTTGATTTGAATTTGTCAAAGTCAGTAATAGGATTTCTTACTATATTCTCATTTATTTAGGGTGTTGAGTTTCCATTTATTTTGAGTTTTTCAAGCTAAGGATTATAAATTCATTTTTAATGCTATTTCCTAATAATCTTTACAATACAGTCTTATTAAAGATAAATTAAGTGAGAAATAATTTCTCAATCTCATCTTCTGTATCCATCCATGTATGATAAGGTTATGCCAAGCCTGGGGAAACTAAGCCCACAAGTCTCTGCCTTTTCTCAGTCTATTTAACACTTTTTTTCCCAATTTATATCCAGTTCAGGAATGATTTCATCAATGTGAGCTCTAAGTTAAGGACAGTGTCATGTGAAAATTATCTCTCTCTATCCTGAAAGTTCTATAGAATACTCTCTTCTTTATTTCAATCTTCCATCATGTTTACATATTTATTCATTTATCAACCTACATTGACTCCAGCATCACAATTAGATGTTAAGATTCTGTGTATCATAGTTTGTGATTAAAGCTTTTTATCCGCAGTGTCTCATACTGTGCCTTGTTTGGAGTAGGAAATCAACAGATCCCTGTCAAAATGAATTTCTAAAGATATTAAGGGAGAAAATACCTTGGAAAAAATACTCAACAATTTAGTGCTTTCTCTTTGGACTATATTTATTGTTAATAGATAATAGATAGTCCTTTACAGATCATGTGGATCAATTTTTTTTAGGGTTTTGCAAGGCAATGGGGTTAAGTGGCTTGCCCAAGGTCACACAGCTGGGTAATTATTATGTGTATGAGACCAGATTTGAACCCAGGTACTCCTGACTCCAGGGCTGGTGCTCTATCCACTGCACCACCTATCTGCCCCAATGTGGATCAGTTTTTAAACTAATTTTCCTTTGATCATTATGATGGCACTTTTAACATCTTGTCTATCATTTCTCCTCTAAGACAAATGAAAACCTCTTTCCAATGGCACTATGATATTAGACACTCCAGCATTAATCTGTTGTATTTTATTTTTGAAAAGTGGATTAATACTTTCAGACTAGAAAAAGTTCACCTTTCATAATCTAAGATGTAAAAAGGTCAGAGGCAGTCTAAACTACTCATGAGAAGCTGTTCATTTTGTTTAATAAAATATTTACTATTTTGAGGCAAATGCCAACAGATACATTTATGTAAGTCAACTTGTGATGACAAGGAAAAAATCTAAGGTTTACTTATGAAACACATGTAAATAGTACACACGTACCAATACACATATCTATTAAAGATCTGAATATTTTGGTGGCTTAAGAAATGGTTATATCAGGACAATAAAATTTCCAGGAATGCTTGAAATGTTAGATGATTTGATTATTTCACTTATGAAACCTAACTCAAAGCACTGCAGAAAATTCTAAGAAAAAAAAGAGAAAATTAAAAAAAAATCTAAGTACAAATGCCTTTATTTTGTTGCAACTTCACAGAGCCATAGTAACTTTGCTTTAACCTGTTGATCTTAGCTTATGATCACCTGTTTTAAATAAAGTTATTTTATTTAATGATGTGTTCTTACATGTAGTATCATTAATCAGTTGGACTAAGAATCTTACTGCATGATAGGTTTCAGGATCTCCTTCATGCTTTGTTAATCATGCTTCTTCCATGGCATTCTAAGAATAATGCCTGTCTGGAATAACCTCCAAAATTATTTCCAAATGGGATATATTTATCTTTTAGAATAAAGACATGTGTTATTGATTCAATTTGGTTATTTATGTAATGTTTCAGCATTCTATTTAAAAGATAAGGGATTTTCCTAATCAACTGGCCCATTAATTTAAGTTGCAAGTTATACACAATGTTGTCTATATTCATTTAAAAATATCATATGATACAAAAATTTGTACTACAGATTTTGTAAACATCAAACCATGAAAATTAATTTTTAATTTCCCTTCAACATATCTCTTCCCTTCCATATTTCTGTCACCTTAGGAGCATTTGTTCCTTGTGCTATGTCACTCTCCTCAGTTTTCCTATATTTATAATTATTGCTATGATTTCGTGGCTCTCCCTTTTAACCGTGTTACTGAGAACTTTAAAGTTTTTTAAAGTATAAAGGCTAAAGATTGTAAAGGCTATCATCTATACCATTGAAAATCTCATCCTCACTTAGCAAAATGACAAATGATCATGAGTCATTGGACTTTCTTGGAAGTAAAGACCAAAAACTATTCATTGAACTTAATAACATTAGCCTTCTTGTCATGACTACATGTACTATTAGTCCTCAAAAATTCTTGGTAGCACATTTATTGATATCCATTCACAATGGATCCATATTTAAACAACATATTTATATGGTGTTTGATAGTTACTAAAAATTGACAGAAATTATAATTTTGAGGCCACTGAGTAATGGGCAAAATACTAAAATTTAAAAATTAGGAAACAAACTCACAAATTAAATTATTTTCTCAAACACTTATGTTGTGAAGTTAAAAGTCAAGTCTTTTTAAAGACACATTTTGCGTTGTTGGCTTCTTCCAAAAACAAAATAATAAAGAATGAAACTGTTTGTTACATAATGTGTTCATATCAAACTTGGAATCAATTAAGCAATTCATACAACAAAAGCCTTTGTTATTATTAAGGATTCTTGGATAGTTAGAGCTGAATTGTTGCAATATCTCTTTTGTCTTGGATTTAAAAAAGAAATAAATTGTATTTCACAATATATTAAGTTGTCCTACATGTAATTATTGCAAGTTATAAATTCAAGTATCAGTATGGCCCATTGATTTAGTAACCTCAATTGCTTAAGATTTTCAAGGGATAATAGAAATTAAAGTCAAAAATTCTAATATTTATTAAGCACCTAATGCCTTCCATGCATTGCTGAGAATGCAAAAGAAGACAAAAACAATTTCTGCTGTCAAGGATCTCCTAATTTCATTGTTGACTCACTATATAGATAAATGTTTTCAAAAAGATTGCATGAAGGTTTAATTGGAGATAACTTTAGAGGGAAGGAATAAATATTCTAGTGGACCTAAAATTTTTTTTCTTCTGTAAAATATGCTTTTAGCTGGAACGAGGAGGACAGGGAAGCCAGTAGGGAGAGATGAGAAGGAAAAGAATTCTTACCAAGGATGAAAGCCAAGGAAAATGTATGAAAGTATTGAAAAAAAAGTTTGTGGGAGAAAAAAGTGAGGAGGTCTCTATCTTTGATCATGACATATATGGAAGGTAGGTTTAAGAGGGACAGATTGGTTATGCAGTGGAAAGAATGTTGGGTCTGAAGTTTCCTATGTTTAAATTTGACCTCAGATACTTGCTAGCTGTATGACTTTGTCTTGTTTGCCCCATTTTCTTTATCTGTAAAATGAGCAGAAGAAAATAGTAAACCACTTTAGTATTTTTGTCAAGAAAATCTCAAATGAGGTCACAAAGAGTTGGATTTGACTGAGAAAAAATGAACAAAAGAATAAAAGTATTGGAAAAGAAGGGGAATATCAAATTATAAAAGTTTTAAAAAAAGACCACCAAATTTTATATTATATACTGCTTTGAAGTATATTGGCAGGGGGAGCAGGGAGTGTGCAAAATTTTTAGATCTTCTTCTTAGGAATAGCATTAATATGTGAGTGGAAGATGAAATGGAATAGGAAGAGACTTGGGACAGGCAGACTAATTAGTGGGTTATTACAATTGTCCAGGCAGGAGTTGAAGAAGGGTGTATTAAGAGAAAATCTGAGAAAAGTAGGGCGTGGCGTATAGGGATGTTCTTTACAAGGTAGACTTAAGAACAAACTAGGTCATACACCCATATTGGCAGATGTGCTGCACCAGGTTTAAGGCTAATCTCAAATCCATAGGTGACATAGGGAGACATCTAGCCCAAGAATGGGAAGACGTTCCTAGTGGAATGAGAGGGTGAGAATCATTAGTTCCGATGGCCATGAAGGTGACAGAAGTGGGTGCTCTCAAGCTCTTAGATTCTGGTCAGAAATCAGAGTTGCTAAGGTCATCCACTGCATCCTGGGTCAGCGCCAGTCATCAGGACTAATGTCCTGCCACTGGGCTTTGCTGACACTCGAAGAGAGAGCAAGGCTTACAACTTTGTGCAACTCTGCCTCACTTAAATCTAATTCACACTCCAATTGACACATCATTCCACAATGTCATTGGTCTTCGTTGAAAACAATGGATAAACAATGAAATATAGACTAGATAGGACTTGTTCAAAACTGCATATGGCAGTGAGTTGTGGATGTTATTATCCTCAATGAAAATAAGGAAATAATTAAAAGTTGAAGGTTAAGGATGAAGATTAATGAATTCAGTTTGGAAATATAACTTTTAAGATCTCTATTGGACACTGTTTAAATTTCCAAAGGGCAGCTGGAGAAGGAAGGCTAAAATAAAGATGGTTGTCTTTAGAGTCCAGAAGACTTGATTTAAATCTAGTCTCCTAAAATATCTTGTTGACTCTGGGTATCCCAAGGAAATCTTTTAAGAATAAATTGTGGGGTGGCTAGGTGGCATAGTGGATAAAGCACTGGCCCTGGAGTCAGGAATACCTGGTTCAAATCTGGTCTCAGACACTTGATAATTACCTAGCTGTGTGGCCTTGGGCAAGCCACTAAACCCCGTTCGCCTTACCAAAAGAAAGAATAAATTGCAAAGTGGGTGCATATCTGCATTAGCCAAGGAATTTTCTAACTAGTAGTTCCCATACCAATAGAATTAAAGATGCAATAGTAAAAAAAAAATGTCAATGCAGAAGTCTCTCCCTAATAACTTCTTTAAGACAACAGAAATTAAGTGAGTGAAACTAAATTATGTTCCTTAAATTTCAGAGATCTCATATGTGATTAGTCATATTAATAGGGAAAGGCAATGGTATAGTTTGAAATTTGTCCTTCATTTCTTCTGTGATGGAAAGAAAGATGACTGAATCTCAAATGTGATCAAAGGAAATTTTGGAAGAGTAATGATAGCTAATTTGATGTAAATAATGCACATGTGTTTAATCAAGTACATTTTCTTGACACAGAACCTGTGCATTAAAATTTACAGGACACTGCCTGGTGGGTTGCACAGAAGGCCAAGCTTTCTTCATTTTACATCAGCTTATGTACCAGACTCTTCTGTTATGCCCCAGAAATATCTTCATCCTGAAGATTGCTCCAGAACCTGATTTCACATCTTGGAAGTCCTCTTGTCTCAAGAAAGGTTCTTCTGTGATTAGATGGCTCTTCTCATGGCTATCCCCAGAACAATATGATATACAAAACAGCACACTAAGTGATAGATCTTTGAAAAGAAACACAAAAACAGGTCTTCCACTATCTCAAAGAATATACTATATGAAAGGAAGCAATAAAGTGGAAAGTGATATATATTCATGCATGTTTGGTGGTGTATGCATACATTGACATACATATACATTTTAATCAGGAAAGAAATTGTCCTTGTTGATGGTCTGATGGAAAAAAATAATTGAAATAATAGGGAATGAAATGCAAAGAATAATAAAAGAGTGGCTTTGTCTACTCTCACTCTTAGCAAGTCTTAAAATGGTCGACAAGGGCAAAGGAGTCTTCTAGGTTCAGAAGTCTGGTGTGGGCATGGCGAGGGTATTGAGACTTTGAATACTTTACAATATCAAAGTGAGACAAGAAATGAATTTAGGGCTTCCAGACTCCAAAGATGATCTTCTCCTTCAGGATTATGTCTCCAGCTGCCTATTGAAATCTTAAAGAAATATTCCAATAGTCATCTTAGAAAAAATATAAAAGTAAATCATTTCACCTATTATTTCTATGGTTGGATGCAGTTTTCTGAACTTAAGTCTATGAGATAGTGTCTAGCTATTGCTTTCACTTCTTTCTGAAATGACTAGATAGTTATACTGATCTATGGAGAATTCATTTCTCATAGTGAAAATCAGGAACTTTTCAGACTCATCTCTTGTTTCCTGTGATTGACTATGTAGAAGTCTTTCTCAATCCATCATGAGAACATATGTTTGGTATTACCATGTGGAATGACTACTATGTATACTTACTTGTATTAGATCCAAGAAGCTTACAGAACACATCTACGCTGAATTCTGGTAATCAGACTATTCATTTAGGTTCCCATGAGTGTTGTCCACTGTTGTATGCAGTCCTTGGATCACCCTGTACTTTTTTGACTTATTGCTTGCTTTCTGGAATATTTAGAAAATGCATTAAATTTTTTACCTTGCTTACTGAAGTAGATCAACCATAAGGCCCATATCTCTTGTTACCTGGTTTATTTCAAGAGTCTTATAATTGGACTTTTTGTCTTAATTTTTCCCCATTCCAACAAACCCTCACCTTACTCAGCAAGTTATTTTCTTGAAATAGAGATTTGTCAATTTTATATCTCTTCCCATTAAACTATAATGACTATTTGTTTCCTAGATTATTAAATATAAATTCCTTTATTTGGCTTTTCAAAATCCTACGACAACATTGTTATAGTTTCTTTTCTTTCAGCTCTCCGTGATTCACCTAAATTGGCCTTCTTTGCTGTTCCTCACATAAAACCTCCTATGGCTTTTCTTCAATTTTAATCAGAATCTCAATTAACAATCCAGTGTCTATATATAACCTATATCAGACTATTTGCCATTTCAGGGAGGGAGGAGAGGTATAAAGGAGTGGTAAAATTTGTAACACAAAACTTAAAAAATTTTTAAAATATTGTACATGCAATTGGGGGAAATAAAAGAGTAAAATTTTAAATTAAAATTATATCACAAGTCAATGTTTAATATTGTACTGATTATTTCTCATGCCTGAATTGTACCATTGCCTGACTTGTATGTTTTATAAAGTACCATTTTTCAAATAAAAGCTTTGCTGGGCCACTGTGCCCTGTCTTCATAAATCATCACACATTTATTTTACATTTGTTCGGTATATCTACTTGCATGTACAATTTGTGTGTGTGTGTATATATATATATATATATATATATATATATATATACATATATATATATATATATATGTGCACATACAATTTGTCTCAAACACAGTGGCATCATTTTGGTCTTCTTTGATAATGAAGGACAAGTACCAAACATATGCATGTCCATGTTTCTTTCAATAAAATAAGAGCTCTTGGAGAATTACACCATTTCCCCTTTTACTTTATTTTCTTTTCTTTTTTTAAAATACTGGAACTTTTATAGTGGTCTGCCAAGTTAAATGAACAAGAATTTATTAGACAACATTATGCATGACTTAGAATTTTGAACAAAGGGAAAAAAAAGAGAAAGCTGCCTTCTGGGATCTCACAATGAAAGGAAGGAGTCAATATGCAATGTATGATGTGCACAAAAGATGAATATAGGATATTTGGGCCACCTCTATCTCCTGTATACTATCCTGCATATTAGACCATTCCTTCTCTATCTCCTTTGCTGAATTTCCTCTTAGATTGTGGGAAGCAAAAATCATCTCTTGCTCTGTTTGGGTGGCATTATAGAGTTAGAACAACACTTGATCATCTCATTGATCATCTAATCATCTGATCTCACCCCTTCCTCCCTTCCTTTTACAGGAATATATATATATATATATATATATATATATATATATATATATATATATATATATGATTTACTCATCCCAGTGAAAAGAATGGGTCATAGCAAAATAGATGCCAGTCTAGAAAGAATAGAATGTTGGACCATCTAGTTGAACCTCCTCAGATAATAAATGTTTTCAATAGATGCAACATGATTAAGTCGATATTGCCATAGAAACTTCAGTTTAGAACAGGCAGGTGAGAACTGGAATGGTTATACAATGGAAGTTGTTATCCAACACCTTAGTTGATAAAACTAGGATGAAGCTATAAGACAAAAGCAAGGACTTCAGAGACAAAGACTTCTTCTAAGGGGAGAAGTCTGTGGGACAGGGAGAAGCATGAGCATGTGGGCAGTACTTATAGGCGATAATTATGAGACAACTGAGGACTGTGAAGATTGTTGCACCCACGGTCTCACAAAGTAATTAGAAGCCATTGGATTTGGAATGAAATTCATACTCTTCCACTTAAGATCACCTTTCCCTCTGAATCTAGTCTTAGATTTTTTTTTTGGAAGGCAATGGGGTTTAGTGGCTTGCCCAAGGCCACACAGCAAGGTCATTATTAAGTGTCTGAGGCTGGATTTGAACTCAGGTTCTCCTGACTCCAGGGCTGGTGCTCTATCCACTGTACCACCTAGCCACCCCTAGTCTTAGATGTTTTGACTTACATCTTCTCTTTGAGAAAGTAAATTCTAGAAGTCAGTTACCTCTTAGACTTCTTGTCTCTTCTTTAAGGATATTATTTCTCTCTCATCACACCCAATTTGGATCAAAGTATAACATGGAAAAAAAGTAAAGACTGACAGATTGCTTTCTGTGGGGGGTGGGGTGGGGGGGAGAAGTAAGATTGGGGGGAAAATTGTAAAACTCAAACAATATCTTTAATAAAAATAAATTTAAAAAAAGAAGTCAGTTTCTTTTGTGATTTGACAATATCTGAATATCCTACCATGGAGAATTTGAAGACTTAAAACTTGCCTGGTTATGTAACATTCTACCAGGCTAAATAGAGGCTATGCATCAAGGGGAGGCAGTGTAGTATAGTGTATATGTTGGGGTTGAGCAGTATAGATGAATTTAGAGTAAGAGCCCTTGAGATCGAATCCACCAGCCCGCACTGACTTCTTGAATGTCCTTGGACAATAAATTTACTTCTGTGAACTCAGTTTCTCCTCTTATAAAAACTAAAAGGGTTGAACTTATTGCTAAGTTATTTTCTTTATCTAAAATAATGATCTACCGATCCACCTTTGTATTATCCATTGGTTCATTTCATTTTTATGCAAAACCAAGCACACTTAAAAAGCAGTCGATTGTTGATTCTTTAATAATTAAACTCTGAAGAAAATCTTTGTGTGTTTGTGTGTGTGTGTGTGTGTGTGTGTGTGTGTGTGTGTGTGTGTGTGTATGTGTGTGTGTGTGTTTTGGTCTTAAAGCATTGAAGTTAGTCCCCCAATAGGGGAGGTGGGAATTTCTCTTGTTCCATTACATCTGAGAAATCACTGACAGCATCCATTTTCATTTTTCTCCCTTATCAACTGTCTTTCAGGATTATTGCATTTTAATTAAAATGCATGGTGAATTGATAAACTCTTATGTAAATTTTAGCATTTCTTAGCTACTGAGTATATTTTTTCCTTGATGAATTGAAAGCCATAGATCTCTTTCTTCCTAACAGCTAAGTTTGTGATAGCTTGTAGAAAATCAAAGCATATACAAGGGGGGTGGTCATCAAAAAATGGGGCTCTGTTGGGTGCTTCATTCTGTTCAAAAAAAGGAGCTAAAAGAAGATTTTAATCCAGCATTTCATATATCTATAACTTTACTTTCTGAGACTACACAACCATTGATAGGAGCAGCATATTAGAAAGTATAAAATTCTTGATTTGAAATCAGGAAAATTCAGATTCTTTCCTTTCTTACTGTTAGTAGTCATTGGACCACAATCTCTTTAACCCTCAGTTCTTCATCTGTAAAATGCCTAACAAATAGGTTTATTCTAAGGTTCAAATTAGAAAATAGATATAGTATACTTTACCAATCTTCAATTATTATATAGTTTTCTAACTTTCTCATTATCACAAAATTAATGTCATTGTAAAGGATCATTTAAGGTAACCCACTGCTGAGGTAAATATGTTTCCCATAAGTTCAGGGAATTTTTTTCTTTTTTAAACATATTTTAATGATTTACCTCTTCAACTACATGCAACAGTAATTTTTACCAATCAGTTTCTTAGAAAGGTTTTGAGTTTTACATTTTTCTCCCTACCTCTCTTCCCTTTCCCCCTCCTCCTAACAGAAAACAATCTGAAATAGACTCTATATTAATAACCATGCTTAACATAAATCCATGTTGATCATATTGCGAGAGAATAATCAAATCCAAATAGAAGAAAAATTAGAGAGAAAAAATGGCATAAGGCAACTTTTAGAAATTGAAGATAATAATCTTTGATTTTCATTCAAACTCCAAGATTCCTTCTCTGGATATGGATGGTCTTTTCTATCATAACACTTTAAACTGTCTTTGATAATTGTACTGCTGAAATGTATATGTCCATCATGGCTGATCATCATCCCATGTCATTGTTAATATGTATGATGTTGTGGTTCTGCTCATTTCACTCAGCATCAAAACATGCAAATCTTTCTAGACTTTTCTAAAAATCCCCGAGGATTTCTTATAGAACAATAGTATTTCATCATATACATATACTACAAATTTTTTTAAATCAATATAGTTTCAATTTTAAAATGAACAAAGTTTAGTCTGGCAATGGTAGCAAAAGAAATCTCCTACTATCTTTTAAGCATTTTTATGTTTGTGTCTTGAGGAGACAAGTTTGTATGGACTCTCTAAATAAATTAAACTATGATTGTGACACAATTTTTTACTTCAAGTTGACAAAATTCCTTTATGGTGGTCATTTCCCAATTAATGAACATCCCCTTAATTTTCAGTTCTTTGAGATATAAAAAAGAGACGCCTTATTTATTTTGTACATGTGGGATTTTTACCTTTCTGCATGATCTGTTAAGGATACAGACCCAGTAGTGGTATTCTTAGGTCAAAGGGTATCCACAGTTTTATTGCCCTTTGTGCATAGAAGGAAATTTTTCCTTGGTATAATTAGTGTCTGAAATGATCTTTCTTCAACTTTGCCTCGTGTAATAGGGATCAATCTTCAAGTCTCAGCACAAATGCATTTTTTGAAGAAATGTTTCCTAATTTATCTGTTCATTAGTGGTCCATCTCCAACACTGTGAATTTTACACATAAACATATATGCTTGCATGCATGTATTAAACATGCATGAATGAATGTATCTATAGTTTTTGTCCTTCAGTTTTGAAGAAGACCAATATATCATGGAATGATATCTGGACTAGCACATGGTCTATATTTAAGTGAAGCAAAGTATCAAAAAATTGGCAGCCCCATTCTGTTTTTAGGAGGCATTTATGTTCAAAGGCAGGACTGAAATGCAGACAACAGTTTATGGTCAAGAATGTAGTAAGTGACCTGGATGTCTAAGCAAACTTTTAACACTCCACAGGGTCTGCTTCAGTCACTTTCCAGTCCACTGGAAACAATTATTCTCATATTCTCATTCCATTAAGTGTTCTGATGCTTAGGGTAGACATACTTCTTCCTCACCAGGGCTGTGGTCAGTTGAGTATCCTCATCTTAGTTTAGTCCAATTGCTAAGATTGTTTTACTGAGATGTGGCTACTTGTTTATATGACTAAATGTCTATTTATAGATTTATCTATATTTGTGTGTGTGTGTGTGTGTGTGTGTGTGTGCATAGTGGTATGTAGCTACTTTTATGCCTTATATGCAATTATCTGGGAATCTTATATGCAGTGAGAAAAGTATGGAAATTGGAGACAGAAATAACTGGTTTTCAAATTTTCCTTAATCTTTTACTAATTCATTGAAACTGAGTGTGTCATTCTAATACTATAAGATTCAGTTTTGCATGTCTTGGACAAGATGACCATTATTTCTAAGGTCCCTTCTAGTTCTAAATCTGTTGTTCTATGATCACCATAAAGGAATTTGCTCAACTTGAAATAAAAAGTTGTTTCACAATCAGTGTTTAATGTTTTTAGAGAGTTAATAGAAACTTACCCCCTCAAGAAACAAACGTATATATATTTAAAAGAGTGTAGAGATTTTTTTTATCATTGCAAGAGTAAACCTTGTTCATTTTAAAAATGAAATTATATTGATTTGAAATAGTCAACTAAAATTAACCCTTTAATCTTACCCTTTTTTCTTCTGAGGAAACAATCCCACCTAAAAAAGTGATATTTATCAGACAAATAAAAAGAAAAGTAAATAAGAAGAAAATAATTAATATAAATGACATTACATCACAAAATTTTGAAAGATTATTAAAACATTCCTGGTTCTTTTTCTTCAAAAAACTGAGTAGGGAAAACATTCTCATACTTGCTCTATGGAACAATTTTTTGGGGGGTAACAGAGACATTATTTTATTTTATTTTCATTGTTTTATTTTCCTTGTTACATGGTTGGAAATATTGTATATACTGTTTATTTACCTTTTATTAATTTACCACATCAGTTCATATGGTTCATTTCCTGCTCCTCTGTACACATCACATTCCTAATTTATTTTAGAATCATAATGTTACAATGAATTGATATATTATATTTGTTTAACAATTTCCTAAAGAATCAAAATTATATCTGATTCTAAACTTTTCTATATAATAAATGATTCTATGACTATAATGGGGTACATGATGATTTTTTTTTCTTATCAGTGACTTCCTGGGAGCATAAAACTGGTAGAAAAAATTATGGGTCAAAGATCATTCCTACAT